>NC_139710.1:41328950-41331450 GCF_964188405.1 Protomyctophum parallelum
GCTACTGGTAGTACTTACAGTGCAAAAACGTTAGCATCAAGAAACTGGTAAAGCAACAGTATAGGCCTATATTTCCAAATTGAAAGTGCGAGGCCCTTTAATCCAGCCGATAGGCCTTTAGCCTGTAGGCCTGGCTGGCCTACAGGTTATTTGATAAAAACACAAGCTTGTCCACATTTTCGGAAGACAGGGCCGGTCTCTTTTTATTCACAATGTTACCAGCGGTGGAAAACACTCGTTCGGAACGCACTGAGGAGCCAGGGACGCCGAGATATTTCTTAGCCAACTTGGTAATGTTAGGAAATCCCGCTCCCACCACGCCAGAGGATTCTCTTCAGCCTTTATTGGGGCCTCCCGCTCGTAACAGCAGCAGCAGCAGGCAGTTCTTCCTCGCAAGAGGGTCCGCGACGAGTGATTTTCACCCCGGGTAATCTTAAAAGTGCTGTATGGAAGCACTATGGCTTTTGGTCAGTAAACGGGGAAATTGTTTCAAAGAAAAAAAAAGATATGCAAGTCGGAGTTGCCTCGCTGGAGGGAGAGAACTTGCCGCAGGCGGGGAATAGTATTCACTCAAACGTGGTTGTTTGTTTGGTTTCAGTGTTGAGTCTGCCTCATGCTCTGGTGGATGTATATTTTCGAGATGTTTAGCCAGGTTGGTTGTTGAGCCGTGGTAGGCTAACTCCGACTTGCATATCTTGCAAACAACTTTTTTCTTTGAAACAATTTCCCCGTTTACTGACCAAAAGCCATAGTGCTTCCATACAGCACTTTTAAGATTACCCGGGGAAGAACTGCCTGCTGCTGCTGCCATCATTAATGTTGCTAACTTGCTTGGCTCCTGACATGAGTGCGCTGTGTTTTGTTTTAGTTTCCCCACGTTGACGCGGAAGCGAGCTACTGTGATCTCGCGACAGTCTCGCGAGAACCCAGAGGCATTTTTTTATTTTTAATATTCTGACCTTAATTTGATATATTCGGTTATTCATTTATGTTTTGGATTCGGAAAACGAATGTTCGTTGGCAGCTCTAGTGTGTGTGTGTGTGTGTGTGTGTGTGTGTGTGTGTGTGTGTACCTGGTGGCGGTGCAGGTCTCTCTGCAGGCGGTCCAGGTTCAGAGACACCTCTTCCAGTCTGGGTTCCAGACTACTGGGGTCCCCCATGCCCACGGTGCGCTCATACACCTCACGCATCTTCAGGAGAGCGTCTCTGCACGCACACACGCACGCACGCACGCACGCACGCACACACACACACACACACACACACACACACACACACACACACACACACACACACACACACACACACACACACACACACACACACACACACACACACACACAATGTGTTAAGAGTATAATTCTAGTGAATTATTCATATTATTAGTTGTAGTACAGGCAGGGTGTCTATGAAGTCTCTTCACAATTTAAAACTAAATTATTACAAAGGTGAGATTAAGATTCTGGAGTCTATCAGGCCAGCGCACTGTGCGATTCAAGTCACAGTCACACCAAAATGCTTAATAAAAATATTCATCATACCAGTGATAGACATATACATAATACCAGCCATGTTGCTATGGGTCGATTTACAGTGCCTAAGCCAAGAACTGATGCAATGAAGAATACAGTCATGTACAGGGCAAAGGCTTTATGGAACTCTCTACCAGTATGCATCACAGAAATTAAGGGTAAAAGGCATTTTAAGAAAAGACTGAAGGACTTTTAAAATATATGGTAAATTGTAATTCTGTTCATGTCAATATACCAGTTAATGTAATCTAGAGTGAATGCACTAACCGTGGTTGTTATGCTTTAATGTATTTATTTTGTGATATCTGTAATGTTGTTTTTAGTTACATTTTTGTATGTATATTATTCTGTGAGGACCCCAGGAAGAATAGCTGTTGCCAGGTGTAACAGCTAATGGCGATCCTAAATAAACTAAACTAAACAGGCAGTGGCACATTGCCACACAGGCAGACACACTCCACATGCACATTGGAGATTGATTAAAAACAGTCAGAAAGCATGTTGAAATGTGTTTATGTCCCCCACAGACCTAGTGGAATAATACAATAATATTTTGTGGTAAAAAAAAAAGAAAAAACTGAGACCCGTTCCGATTGATTAGTCGACTATTCGACTAATCGAGGTCAGCCCTATTAGAGATAAAGACCTATATAAATGTTTTGTTTAGAGATAAAGACATATATAAATGTTTTGTTTAGAGATAAAGGCCTATAGAAATGTTAAGTTTAGAGATAAAGGTCTAAAGAAATGGGTTTTTTTTTGGCAAAACGAACCGGGCCCAGAACTATAAGCAATAATATGTCAAATCTTTAATGGCCTTCTTCATTTGTATTATTTTATTTATTCAGACAGCCAGCAATGGGTAAAAAATAAATGAGTCTCTGTGACACATCTAGGGGGCGCTGTGACACATCTAGGGGGCACTGTGAAACATCTAGGGGGCGCTGTGACACATCTAGGGGGCGCTG
>NC_139710.1:41338950-41381450 GCF_964188405.1 Protomyctophum parallelum
TTTAATGTGGTGTCATTCAAATTAATCTGGATATGGCAGACTCACTATTTAGAAAATAAAAACATGGCACTTCATTTAAAATAGGTTACAGACCCCTGTTATATGCGCTTATTTTTATAGACCTATTTACTTGTTTCTATGAGACATGGCAGTTTTGCGTCTTTTTAAAAAAAATGTTGAGATTAGAAACGGCCATAATTCTTTCATTTCTCAACCTTAAAAATAAATAAAAACATCTCTATAATCCGTGGGAAATGTGCTTTCATATGCTGTATCACACCCGATTCAAGTCTTCTTCAATAAAATGCTACGAGCGAACTCAGCGAAGACCATACCATCAGGGCCACAGCATTACGCAGCACGCATTCAACTCATTCCTTCGTCGTGACTTGAATGAAATAAAATATAATAAACGTTATTTTACTGGTGTTTTTCAATAGAAACAAATAAAGAGCGTGTGTAGGCTACTGTGTGCAAGTGCAACAGTGCATATACATGCATGCACTAGGCTATATTTCTTCCGTGTCGGGATGGTGATTGAGCTCTTCAAGTTCACAGCCCGTTTGGTCTTTCATAAAAAAACGTTGATATTAGCCTATAAACACTCATGGTTCTCTCATTTCTCAACCGTTTTATTAAATGTAAAAATCTCCATATTCCTTAGGAATCTTGCTTTCATTCGCTGTATGGTACATGGTTCTATCGTTATCGAATTAATTAATTACGCATGGATGGCAATTTGCCAATATGCTGCTATCTACTCGCAATTCCATTCCGATCTGAAAGGTGGGTCTGTTCTTTTGAGGCATAAAGGTGACAGCATGCAGTGCAATAGGAACTAGAAAAAGTGCCCTTCTGGGCACAGGTCTCCACCAGGTTATCCACAGATCCGTGCAGTTAGAGGTAAAAACACTTTTCGGCCAGTTATAGCGCCACCTTGAGGCTGAGTTGAAATTGTTCATGTGGCATTTTGTCCTGGGCCTAGTGGGAATGTGGGTGCACAATTTGACGGAAATCACGCGATGTGTTCATGATTTGCAGCATTTTGTTTGAAACTGAGCACTCCTGTGAACTTTGGAAGCCAATCTTAACCAATCAGGATGGAGTCTGAGAAATCTGAAAGACCGGTTTGGTTGAATGGCTCTAGAGAGACTGTGTACCAATTTGCGTGATGTTTGGACAAAATCTGTAGGTGTACTGTGCAAAAACTTGTTTTGCACAAAGCGGCCTCCTGGTGGCGCTATAACAGGCCGTTCTGGAAAGTTTGGGGCAGAGGTTCATCGTTGGCATCCAGGGAGTGTGTGTACCAATTTGCGTGATGTTTGGACAAAATCTGTAGGTGTACTGTGCAAAAACTTGTTTTGCACAAAGCGGCCTCCTGGTGGCGCTATAACAGGCCGTTCTGGAAGGTTTGGGGCAGAGATTCATCGTTGGCATCCAGGGAGTGTGTGTGCAAAATTTGCCATCGACCGGGTTAACGGTGGCCGAGATTAGCTGTTCACGGACACACGGACGGACGGACGGACGGACGGACACACAAACGGACGGACGGAGTGCAAAACATACTCTCCCCACATGCCTTCGGCCTGGTGGAGACAATAATTAACCCAAATGTGACAAAGGCATGTCATGTCTTCTATGGTGCCAGCCTGAAGAAATGTCATACCACGATCCCCAAAGTGCGCATTCCGTATGTGACATCAGCTGACTGGTAAAGAGAATAGTACGGACATGTTGATTGGGTACGTCTCAAACACGCCTTAAACACACCCATGACTAATTCAAGGCCGTTTTGCGCACTCCGCGGGGTGTCAAAAGCGCTTCTTAACATGCCCAAAATTGCAATATGACATACTACACGCCCCCAGATCATAATACTGTAATTAGATTAGTAATATAGAAGTAAGTAAAATAGAAGTCCTAAATCGACCCCATAGGCTCATACGCTCAATGGGGACAACTACAGTGTGTAAATACTTTTACTATTGGTGAGTTTATTACTGTAGTTTGTTCAACAAGTTAGATTGTCGTCGTGTCGTCCGGTACAGTAAAGTATAGCAGGAGTTCCTCCTCGCTCTGCCCAATATTATCCAGTTTGGTGACAGTCAAACTACAGTAGCTCTTGCCGTGATTTCATGTTTCTTCATGCTTATCCAACAAAAGTCCAGGCGTGCCGCGTGTGGCATTATTAAAAACAAACAGCTATGCCGCACGATCATAGTTCTAATAGTCGCAAAAGACTCGCGATGGAGTTAAGTAGTTGATCATCTGATTCATAGCCTGGCAGCCTGCTAGCTAGCAAACCTCCTCCTAGCTTGTAGCTCCTTCTAAAAACCAAAGGAACTGTGGTTGTAACTTGTTGAACATTTAGGGTTGTATGAAAAACATTGCATGGTTCATTCCTTCTCCTCCTCCTCCCCGCTCCAGTCTCCAAACATTGTGAACAACGTAACATGCTATGCTGCTCTGTAGAACGGTTTTGCTCATCAAAAATAGCAGATCTACAAGCTCACAACGCGTCCATCCGTGAGTTATTGTGGACTTGCAACTTTGACTTGAAACAGCTGAGCTAATTTCGGCCAATCAGAGCGGCATTCAGCGTAATCTAGTAAGATCTGTAACAATGGAATGCGGAAGTGCTCATTCTATCTCAATGGGATAGTTCCAAAGTTTGGAACTATAGCCCATAGGAAGTGTGTCGCCACTCTCTTAGTACTATTCCACTCGGCCTGCATTGAGTGCATTCACCGGCTCTGTTTTGCTTCACTCGCTGGCTGTTTCAGAACACAATGTTTTAATGCTTGATTGGATGGAATAAATATCATATTTTACCGCCGACTAATCGACTATAAATCGATTTTGATGGTATTCGAGTCGACTATCAAAAATCATGTTTGGTTAATGCCCTAGTGTGTGTGTGTGTGTGCGTGTGTGTGTGCGTGCGGCGTGTATGTATGTATGTGTGCGTGTGCGTGCGTGTTACCTTGTTCTTGCGTATGAACGGCCAGAGTTTCCCTCGGCTGTTGCTCCTCCCCCTGCGCCCAGGCCCCGCCCCCTCCGCGCGCGTGTCCAGGTAGCTGGACTCCGACACGCTGCGCCTCATGGTGGCGCTGTAGTCCTCGAACTCCACGTCCCCCGGGGGCTCGAAGCCCGACTTAAACGCCTCCACCACCTGACGCGTGTCCTGCAAAAACAACGAAACGAAACGAGCGCACCCAGACTCACTTTATTAATTTAACCCATTCTGGGGCCGGGGAAACCCCCGTTTTAAAGCATTACGTTATGCTTTATAGCTATTGAAAAATAGCAGATCTACAAGCTTGTAGCACGCCACCGAGTGGCGCGCTACGAGCTTGTAGGTCTGCTATTTTTCTTTTATTATCGAAGAACGACTGACATAGAAACATAGCTTTTTCAGAAAACTGTCAGGATGTAGAAGACATTTTTAGAATCTGATCTCAGGTCAGAATGTAAACTGTCAGGATGTAGAAGACATTTATAGAATCTGATCTCAGGTCAGAATGAAAACTGTCAGGATGTTGAAGACATTTTTAGAATCTGATCTCAGGTCAGAATGAAAACTGTCAGGATGTAGAAGACATTTTTTTTAATCTGATCTCAGGTCAAAATGAAAACTGTCAGGATGTAGAAGACATGTTTAGAATCTGATCTCAGGTCAGAATGAAAACTGTCAGGATGTAGAAGACATTTTTAGAATCTGATCTCAGGTCAGAATGGGTTAAAGGGACAGACCATGAAGAGTTGGATGCTCTTAAGGGACAGACCATGGACGGTTGGATGCTCTTAAAGGGACAGACCATGGACGGTTGGATGCTCTTATTAAAGGGACAGACCATGGAGGGTTGGATGCTCTCGGCAGAGTGCGTGATGCCGTCCAGACAGCGCGACACGATTGGCAGAACCTTCCTCTCCAGCTCCGCCACGGAGCGCATGGCTCCGCCCACTCTCTCTATCCGCCTCTCCTCCATGTCCTGGATGCGCTGGAGACACGCGCACACGCACACACGCCCACGCACGCACACACGCATACGTGCACACACGCACACACACACACACACCTTTATTTGCGTTCACATTTCTCAACACGTTCTTGAGATGCACAGACTGGGAGAACTCAAGCCACAGAGTAAGACGACTCTATACGACAACTCCATAACACACAAAAAAACAACATTCGCATTTTTAAATCCCGCTTAGTTTAGAAACCTTTTATCACTGGGCGAGTTTCAGTCGTACAAGCATTTATATTTGACTGGATATATTTTCCGTTGCTCCAGACTGTATAACAGAAGCATTTATATTTGACTCATGATCAGAGCTTCCGTTGCTCCAGACTGTATGACGGAAGCATTTATATTTGACTCATGATCAGAGCTTCCGTTGCTCCAGACTGTACGACGGAAGCATTTATATTTTACTCATGATCAGAGCTTCCGTTGCTCCAGACTGTATGACGGAAGCATTTATATTTGACTCATGATCAGAGCTTCCGTTGCTCCAGACTGTACGACGGAAGCATTTATATTTGACTCATGATCAGAGCTTCCGTTGCTCCAGACTGTATAACAGAAGCATTTATATTTTACTCATGATCAGAGCTTCCGTTGCTCCAGACTGTATGACGGAATCATTTATATTTTACTCATGATCAGAGCTTCCGTTGCTCCAGACTGTATGACGGAAGCATTTATATTTTACTCATGATCAGAGCTTCCGTTGCTCCAGACTGTACGACGGAAGCATTTATATTTGACTCATGATCAGAGCTTCCGTTGCTCCAGACTGTATAACAGAAGCATTTATATTTTACTCATGATCAGAGCTTCCGTTTGCTCCAGACTGTATGACGGAAGCATTTATATTTTACTCATGATCAGAGCTTCCGTTGCTCCAGACTGTACGACGGAAGCACTTATATTTGACTCATGATCAGAGCTTCCGTTGCTCCAGACTGTACGACAAACCCTCCCGCGCACTCAGATCAGCCAACACAGGGAAACTGGAAGTACCCTCACTAAAAACGCCGGGACAACGCTCCACACGTCCCAAACTCTTCTCCCTTCTGGCTCCAAAACTGTGGAATGCACTTCCCATTGCAGTCAGAACTGCAGCATCACTCCCAATCTTCCGCCGTAGCCTGAAAACCCACCTTTTCAGACTCCATCATGGCCCATAGCACTTACCCTAACCCCTTAGATAGCATTTCTGTTGGCTTAGATAGCATTTGACACAGACTTATAGCATGTTATGTAGACAGCACTATAATTGTATTGTATATAGTCATAGCACGCCATAGTACATATGTATAGCATAGTAGTGAATATGTATAGTTTATTATGTATAGTGTATGTATAGTTTCATCATATAGATATTCCACTGTTACCTTCTTAGCTTACGCATGTCTCATGATACATGCTTTTATGTGATGTATTCCCATGCTTTTGTTCTTGCTTAAATGTAAGTCGCTCTGGATTAAGAGCGTCTGCTAAATGCCTAAATTGTAAATTGTAAATTGTACGACGGAAGCATTTATATTTTACTCATGATCAGAGCTTCCGTTGCTCCAGACTGTACGACGGAAGCATTTATATTTGACTCATGATCAGAGCTTCCGTTGCTCTAGACTGTACGACGGAAGCATTTATATTTGACTCATGATCGGAGCTTCCGTTGCTCCAGACTGTATGACGGAAGCATTTATATTTGACTCGTGATCAGAGCTTCCGTTGCTCCAGACTGTACGACGGAAGCATTTATATTTGACTCGTGATCAGAGCTTCCGTTGCTCCAGACTGTATGACGGAAGCATTTATATTTTATTCATGATCAGAGCTTCCGTTGCTCCAGACTGTATGACGGAAGCATTTATATTTTACTCATGATCAGAGCTTCCGTTGCTCCAGACTGTACGACGGAAGCATTTATATTTTACTCATGATCAGAGCTTCCGTTGCTCCAGACTGTACGATGGAAGCATTTATATTTTACTCATGATCAGAGCTTCCGTTGCTCCAGACTGTACGACGGAAGCATTTATATTTTACTCATGATCAGAGCTTCCGTTGCTCCAGACTGTACGACGGAAGCATTTATATTTTACTCATGATCAGAGCTTCCGTTGCTCCAGACTGTACGACGGAAGCATTTATATTTTACTCATGATCAGAGCTTCCGTTGCTCCAGACTGTACGACGGAGGCATTTATATTTGACTCATGATCAGAGCTTCCGTTGCTCCAGACTGTATGACGGAAGCATTTATATTTTACTCATGATCAGAGCTTCCGTTGCTCCAGACTGTATGACGGAAGCATTTATATTTTACTCATGATCAGAGCTTCCGTTGCTCCAGACTGTATGACGGAAGCATTTATATTTGACTCATGATCAGAGCTTCCGTTGCTCCAGACTGTACGACGGAAGCATTTATATTTTACTCATGATCAGAGCTTCCGTTGCTCCAGACTGTACGACGGAGGCATTTATATTTTACTCATGATCAGAGCTTCCGTTGCTCCAGACTGTACGACGGAAGCATTTATATTTTACTCATGATCAGAGCTTCCGTTGCTCCAGACTGTACGACGGAAGCATTTATATTTTACTCATGATCAGAGCTTCCGTTGCTCCAGACTGTACGACGGAAGCAATTATATTTGACTCATGATCAGAGCTTCCGTTGCTCCAGACTGTACGACGGAAGCATTTATATTTGACTCATGATCAGAGCTTCCGTTGCTCCAGACTGTACGACGGAAGCATTTATATTTGACTCATGATCAGAGCTTCCGTTGCTCCAGACTGTACGACGGAAGCAACAGTATCACCACAATCCAGGTCTAGTCGCCTGCAGGGGCATTGATCGCCCCCCCCCCCCCCCCCCCAAAATAAAGGCACACCTCTGGTTGTTAAAGGTGTATAGGAAACGGAAATGGTGGGCATTTTATTTTGAAGTTTCAGACGGTTTCAACATTAAAACACGGCTGTGAAGTTTCTGAACCAATCAGAGCGTCGCATCCCTTCAGGCGATGGGACGGTAGCTAGGGACTCTAGCTATGCTATAAGCAGCAGCATGGTGTGTGTTTGTTTACAAGTCAGATGGTCGGCCAGCTGTACCAGTTTACTGTTATGTGGCTTATTTCTACCCTGTAATGTTTTCAGATATACATATTTTAGCGTGATGATTGAGTTGAAACCGAGTAATACACTGTCTGGATGTTATCTTGAATGGGAATAAAAACGGAGGATTTCTGTAATCAGTAGCAGCTGTGCTGCACCGATGCGCAGATATGGGGAATTAAACGGGTGAGATTCATTTTTATTGGCTTTTATCGATGTGTATCTCTACACGTCATCACGCAGCACGTTTTCATTTTCAGGAAGTAATTAACCCATTTTGGTGTTTTTAGCATCATGTCGTGCTTTAGCTATTGAAAATATTTTTGTAGGTCTGCTATTTTTGAAAAATCGAAGAGCGACTGACATTTTTTTACTTGTCAGAATGGGTTAAAAAAATATTTTTATGGATTTTTTATATAAAAACACACAGAAATGAGAATTTGCCCATTTTCTTTTTGGCATCCATTGTTAGGTATGCCCATATGATGACCACGGATATGGTCTAACAGTGTGAAAAACTTATTTTTCATTTCCCTACACCTTTATAACCCATTTTGGGCGGGAAGCCCTTTTGGTGTTAGCATTAATGTTATGCTTTAGCTATTGAAAAATAGCAGATCGGTCTGGGCTGTGGCTCAGCGGTCCAGGCACCTTGGCTGGTAATCCAGTCTGGCAGTGTGCCGCGGGGTCGACTCCCGATCCCGACGGCCTTTAATGCACGTCAGCCCCCCCCATCTATCTCCCCATTTCCTGTCAGCCTACTGTCTGTCGCTCCATAAAGAAAATATTAAATAAAGGCGAAAGCCAAAAAAAAAAAAAAAAGCAGATCTACGAGCTTGTAGATCTGCAATTGTTTTTAAATCGAAGAAGGACTGAAATAGAAACATAGTTTTTTCAGAAAACTGTCAGGATGTAGAAGACATTTATAGAATCTGATCTCAGGTCAGAACGGTAAACTGTCAGGATGTAGAAGACATTTATAGAATCTGATCTCAGGTCAGAATGGTAAACTGTCAGGATGTAGAAGACATTCTTAGAATCTCAGGTCAGAACGGGTTAATTAACGACTAGTCGCTCGTTCGTCTGAAACGAATCTACACCATCTGCCGCTGCTGGTCTCACCTGGAAGACAACGGGATAAGGGCGGGGTTTCTGGGATGAGGGCGGGGTCTCTGGGATGAGGGTGTGGTTACCTGGAATATGACAGGAATGAGGGTGTGGTTTCTGGGATGAGGGTGTGGTTTCTGGTGAATGGGTGTGGTTTATGGTAAATGGGTGTGGTTTATGGTGTCAGGGTGTGGTTTATGGTGTCAGGGTGTGGTCTATGGTGTCAGGGTGTGGTTTATGGTAACAGGGTGTGGTCTATGGTAACAGGGTGTGGTCTATGGTGTCAGGGTGTGGTTTATGGTGTCAGGGTGTGGTCTATGGTGTCAGGGTGTGGTTTATGGTGTCAGGTGTGGTCTATGGTGTCAGGGTGTGGTTTATGGTGTCAGGGTGTGGTTTATGGTGTCAGGGTGTGGTTTATGGTGTCAGGGTGTGGTTTATGGTGTCAGGGTGTGGTTTATGGTGTCAGGGTGTGGTTTATGGTGTCAGGGTGTGGTTTATGGTGTCAGGGTGTGGTCTATGGTGTCAGGGTGTGGTTTATGGTAACAGGGTGTGGTCTATGGTAACAGGGTGTGGTCTATGGTGTCAGGGTGTGGTTTATGGTGTCAGGGTGTGGTCTATGGTGTCAGGGTGTGGTTTATGGTGTCAGGTGTGGTCTATGGTGTCAGGGTGTGGTCTATGGTGTCAGGGTGTGGTTTATGGTGTCAGGGTGTGGTTTATGGTGTCAGGGTGTGGTTTATGGTGTCAGGGTGTGGTTTATGGTGTCAGGGTGTGGTTTATGGTGTCAGGGTGTGGTTTATGGTGTCAGGGTGTGGTTTATGGTGTCAGGGTGTGGTCTATGGTGTCAGGGTGTGGTTTATGGTAACAGGGTGTGGTCTATGGTGTCAGGGTGTGGTCTATGGTAACAGGGTGTGGTCTATGGTGTCAGGGTGTGGTCTATGGTGTCAGGGTGTGGTCTATGGTAACAGGGTGTGGGCTATGGTGTCAGGGTGTGGTCTACGGTGTCAGGGTGTGGTTTATGGTAACAGGGTGTGGTTTATGGTGTCAGGGTGTGGTTTATGGTAACAGGGTGTGGTCTATGGTAACAGGGTGTGGTCTATGGTGTCAGGGTGTGGTTTATGGTAACAGGGTGTGGTTTATGGTGTCAGGGTGTGGTTTATGGTGTCAGGGTGTGGTTTATGGTAACAGGGTGTGGTTTATGGTGTCAGGGTGTGGTTTATGGTGTCAGGGTGTGGTCTATGGTGTCAGGGTGTGGTTTCTGGTAACAGGGTGTGGTCTATGGTAACAGGGTGTGGTTTATGGTAACAGGGTGTGGTTTATGGTGTCAGGGTGTGGTCTATGGTGTCAGGGTGTGGTTTATGGTAACAGGGTGTGGTTTATGGTGTCAGGGTGTGGTTTATGGTGTCAGGGTGTGGTTTATGGTGTCAGGGTGTGGTCTATGGTAACAGGGTGTGGTCTATGGTGTCAGGGTGTGGTCTATGGTGTCAGGGTGTGGTTTATGGTGTCAGGGTGTGGTTTATGGTGTCAGGGTGTGGTTTATGGTGTCAGGGTGTGGTTTATGGTGTCAGGGTGTGGTTTATGGTGTCAGGGTGTGGTTTATGGTGTCAGGGTGTGGTTTATGGTAACAGGGTGTGGTCTATGGTAACAGGGTGTGGTTTATGGTAACAGGGTGTGGTCTATGGTAACAGGGTGTGGTTTATGGTGTCAGGGTGTGGTTTATGGTGTCAGGGTGTGGTTTATGGTAACAGGGTGTGGTCTATGGTGTCAGGGTGTGGTTTATGGTGTCAGGGTGTGGTTTATGGTGTCAGGGTGTGGTCTATGGTAACAGGGTGTGGTTTATGGTGTCAGGGTGTGGTCTATGGTAACAGGGTGTGGTTTATGGTGTCAGGGTGTGGTTTATGGTGTCAGGGTGTGGTCTATGGTAACAGGGTGTGGTTTATGGTGTCAGGGTGTGGTTTATGGTGTCAGGGTGTGGTTTATGGTAACAGGGTGTGGTCTATGGTGTCAGGGTGTGGTTTATGGTGTCAGGGTGTGGTTTATGGTGTCAGGGTGTGG
This sequence comes from Protomyctophum parallelum, assembly GCF_964188405.1. NCBI lineage: Eukaryota > Metazoa > Chordata > Actinopteri > Myctophiformes > Myctophidae > Protomyctophum > Protomyctophum parallelum. The sequence continues at coordinate 41,349,249 of NC_139710.1, forward strand.
TCTATGGTAACAGGGTGTGGTTTATGGTGTCAGGGTGTGGTCTATGGTAACAGGGTGTGGTTTATGGTGTCAGGGTGTGGTTTATGGTGTCAGGGTGTGGTTTATGGTGTCAGGGTGTGGTTTATGGTAACAGGGTGTGGTCTATGGTAACAGGGTGTGGCTTATGGTGTCAGGGTGTGGTTTATGGTAACAGGGTGTGGTCTATGGTAACAGGGTTTGGTCTATGGTGTCAGGGTGTGGTTTATGGTGTCAGGGTGTGGTTTATGGTGTCAGGGTGTGGTCTATGGTGTCAGGGTGTGGTCTATGGTGTCAGGGTGTGGTTTATGGTGTCAGGGTGTGGTTTATGGTGTCAGGGTGTGGTTTATGGTGTCAGGGTGTGGTCTATGTTGTCAGGGTGTGGTCTATGGTGTCAGGATGTGGTCTATGGTGTCAGGGTGTGGTCTATGGTGTCAGGGTGTGGTCTATGGTGTCAGGGTGTGGTCTATGGTGTCAGGGTGTGGTCTATGGTGTCAGGGTGTGGTCTATGGTGTCAGGGTGTGGTCTATGGTAACAGGGTGTGGTCTATGGTGTCAGGGTGTGGTTTATGGTAACAGGGTGTGGTCTATGGTGTCAGGGTGTGGTCTATGGTGTCAGGGTGTGGTTTATGGTAACAGGGTGTGGTCTATGGTGTCAGGGTGTGGTCTATGGTAACAGGGTGTGGTTTATGGTGTCAGGGTGTGGTCTATGGTGTCAGGGTGTGGTCTATGGTGTCAGGGTGTGGTCTATGGTGTCAGGGTGTGGTTTATGGTAACAGGGTGTGGTTTATGGTAACAGGGTGTGGTCTATGGTAACAGGGTGTGGTCTATGGTAACAGGGTGTGGTTTATGGTGTCAGGGTGTGGTCTATGGTAACAGGGTGTGGTTTATGGTGTCAGGGTGTGGTTTATGGTAACAGGGTGTGGTTTATGGTGTCAGGGTGTGGTTTATGGTAACAGGGTGTGGTTTATGGTGTCAGGGTGTGGTCTATGGTAACAGGGTGTGGTTTATGGTGTCAGGGTGTGGTTTATGGTAACAGGGTGTGGTTTATGGTGTCAGGGTGTGGTCTATGGTAACAGGGTGTGGTTTATGGTGTCAGGGTGTGGTTTATGGTAACAGGGTGTGGTCTATGGTGTCAGGGTGTGGTCTATGGTAACAGGGTGTGGTTTATGGTGTCAGGGTGTGGTTTATGGTGTCAGGGTGTGGTCTATGGTGTCAGGGTGTGGTTTATGGTAACAGGGTGTGGTCTATGGTAACAGGGTGTGGTCTATGGTAACAGGGTGTGGTTTATGGTGTCAGGGTGTGGTTTATGGTAACAGGGTGTGGCCTATGGTGTCAGGGTGTGGTCTATGGTGTCAGGGTATGGTCTATGGTGTCAGGGTATGGTTTATGGTACCTGGAAGATGACGGGGATCAGGGTGTGGTAGTGCTGGTGCTGGTCTTGGTTGAACTGGTTCAGACTGGTCAGGTAATCCTGCTTGGACTCCTGAGCCGACTGCTGCTTCTGCTGGGCCGCGTGGCGCGCCTGAAACATGTTAGTCACAAACCCCATAAATGGTTTTGCCGATGTTGAACACATTCTGAAACACTGTGGACATGTTTAACACATTGGTTCGTGCGTGCGTGTGCGTGCATGCGTGTGTGTGTGCATGTGTGTGTGTACCTTCACTGAACAGCGCTGGCATGCGTACAGAGAGAGAGAGGGAGAGAGAGAGAGACATAAGAAAACAGTGGCAGTCTGTAGTGCAGCATTTCTCAAAGTGCCACAATCAATAATCACCAGTGGTAATCAATAATCACTAGTGGTAATCAATAATCACTAGTGGTAATCAATAATCACTAGTGGTAATCAATAATCACCAGTGGTAATCAAAAATCACCAGTGGTAATCAATAATCACCAGTGGTAATCAAAAATCACCAGTGGTAATCAATAATCACCAGTGGTAATCATCTAATCAATAATCACTAGTGGTGGTAATCAATAATCACTAGTCGTAATCAATAATCACTAGTGGTAATCAATAATAACCATATGTCCCCCCCGCTCCCTCAGGTCCAGCGAAGCTAACCTCCTGAAGGTCCGCAAGGCCAAGTACCGTACCTGGGGGGACAGAGCCTTTTATGTTTCTGCCCCCAAACTCTGGAATGAACTCCCCAACCATCTCAGAGCTGCTCCCTCTCTCCTCTCTTTCAAAACCTCACTTAAAACCCACCTCTTCAGAATAGCCTTCCCCAGTTGAGGCCTCGTTTACCTTTTTATCTTTTTAACCTGATATGTCTTAGCTTTGATCTTTTTTCTTAATAAAGTCTGTTCCTGATGTTCTCATGTAAAGCGCTTTGGGTATTTTATATAAATCTGAGCTATTATTATTATTATTATTATTATTAATAATCACTAGTGGTGGTAATCAATAATCACTAGTGGTAATCAACAATCACTAGTGGTCATCAATAACCACCAGTGGTCATCAATAACCACCAGTGGTAATCAATAATCACTAGTGGTAATCAATAATCACTAGTGGTAATCAATAATCACTAGTGGTGGTAATCAATAATCACTAGTGGTAATCAATAATCACTAGTGGTGGTAATCAATAATCACTAGTGGTAATCAATAATCACTAGTGGTAATCAATAATCACTAGTGGTAATCAATAATGATAATAATAATAATAAAACTTTATTTGTATAGCACCTTTCATGACATGAAATGCAGCTCAAAGTGCTCTACAGAACAATGGAGAATAAAAGAAAAGCAAGACAACGACATTAAAAAAACAAGCAGTAATGCAATACAGTGAGGACATGAATAACAAAAAAATAAAAAATCACACCAGTGTGAACCAAGTGGTGCAACTCCCATCTATTGGTTCTCTGTATCGTTCCAATTTGTATCATTCCAATTTCTTCTCTGTATCATTCCAATTTATTATCTGTATCGTTTGCGTCCAGCAGGTGGCAGCCATGCCACATACTTCTCTCGTTCCAATTTCACGCATGCGCACACCACTCCTGCTCACACAGGTGCACACACAAACACGTACAGGGCATTGGATGCTGGATGTAGAAGTGGTTGCACCACTTAAAAATAAATGATCAATTAAAAGCAATGTTGTAGAAGTGGGTCTTGAGCTGAGCTTTAAAAATGTCTACAGAGGCTGCCTGACGAAGTTACAGTGGGAGCTTGTTCCATGCCGACGGCCCGTAGAAGCAAAAAGCTGCTTCCCCGTATTTTTTTGTTGCCATTTTTTTAGGCAAAGCGAGCAGGCCAGCAGTGGAAGACCTTAGGGGGCGGTTTGGGACATATTTAGGTAGGAAGGTGCGAGACCATTGAGAGCTTTATAGACAAGTAAAATAATTTTAAAATCAATCCTAAAAACAACCGGAAGCCAGTGCAGTGATGCCAAAACTGGAGTAATATGTTCTCTCATCTTAGTTCTAGTTAAAACTCTGGCTCCTGCATTTTGGACAAGTTGTAATCTGTCTGTTGTTTTCTTAGGCAGTCCTGAAAAAAGTGCATTGCAGTAATCAAGCCGAGAAAAAACAAAGGCGTGGATTAGCGTTTTTGCATCGTCCAAGGACAAATAGGCTCTGATTCGTGCAATATTTCTAAGGTGAAAAAAGGCAATCTTGGTAACATGATTAATGTGTGAATTAAAATTCAATTCAGAATCAATAATAACCCCCAGGTTCTTTACTGTACTGCTACTTTCTACAGTCAGGTTGCCAAGTCTGCTTATTATTGATTATTTCTGCTCACTAGAACCGATTATGAGAACTTCTGTCTTATCCTCATTTAGCTTGAGAAAGTTCTCACTCATCCAACATTTGATGCTAGACAGACAGGTCAACAGTGGGTCTAAAGCACAGGGATCATCAGGAGCCACAGAGAGATATAGTTGGGTATCATCAGCATAGAAATGAAAATTGACTCCGTGATTGGTAATGAGTTCGCCCAATGGCAGTATGTACAAGGAGAAAAGCAGAGGGCCAAGAATCGAGCCCTGTGGAATACCAGAACTGATGTCGTGTTTGTCTGAGTCAAACTCGGCTAGATTGACAAAGTAACTTCTGTTTGATATGAATGAGAGCCAGGGACACGGAATCAGGGCCTTTCTCGGCCCCGCCCCTCTCCCATTGTTTATATTGTGTTTTAGTTTCCAAGATGGCCGCAGCACCAGGAGGGGGTGGGGTCTTACTGGGCTGCGTTCACACATTCGAGACACCTGTCTTGCGTTTGTCTTGTGTCTGTGTTTAATGGCCACTCCAATGCATTTCCAATGGAAGCCCATATGGTTTGACCAAACATTTTGTTTGATGAGGGGGAGGGGGAGGGGGGCAGAACACATCCATCAAAAATGTGTTCAGACACAAGGCTGGTGTCAGACACAAGGCAAGTGTCTTGAACGCAGCCCAGTAAGGTTGTATGTCGACCCCGCCTCCCTCACCTCCGCCCTACCCCCTCTTGGTTGCTGCGGCCATCTTGGATCCTAAACACAATATAAACAATGTGAGAGGGGTGGGGCCGAGAAAAGGCCTTATTACGTTAATTCCTCTAGAACGTGAAATTACGTCTTTAAACAGTTGTTTTATAGACGGGTAAAAGGGCAGTTGTTTTACAGACTGGTAAGAGGGCAGTTGTTTTACAGACGGGTAAAAGGGGCAGTTGTTTTACAGACGGGTAAAAAGGGCAGTTGTTTTACAGACGGGTAAAAGGGCAGTTGTTTTACAGACGGGTAAAAGGGGCAGTTGTTTTATAGACGGGTAAAAGGGGCAGTTGTTTTACAGAAGGGTAAAAGGGGCAGTTGTTTTATAGACGGGTAAAAGGGGCAGTTGTTTTACAGACGGGTAAAAGGGGCAGTTGTTTTATAGACGGGTAAAAGGGGCAGTTGTTTTATAGATGGGTAAAAGGGGCAGTTGTTTTATACATGGGTAAAAGGGCAGTTGTTTTATAGACGGGTAAAAGGGCAGTTGTTTTACAGACGGGTAAAAGGGGCAGGGTCTGAAGCCCCCTTTGATGTGTATGTGTGCACGTCCCTGTTAACCCATTTTGGGGCGGGAACCCCTTTTGGTGTTAGCATTATGCTATGCTTTAGCTATTGAAAAATAGCAGATCTACAAGGTCTTGTAGGTCTGCTATTTTTTGAAAAGTCGAAGAACGACTGACATAGAAACATAGCTTTTTCAGAAAACTGTCAGGATGTAGAAGACATTGTTATAATCTGATCTCAGGTCAGAACGGGTCAATAACGCCACACAGACCTTCTCTCCGTCCATCTAGAATCTGATCTCAGGTCAGAATGGGTCAATAACGCCACACAGACCTTCTCTCCGTCCATCTAGAATCTGATCTCAGGTCAGAACACAGACCTTCTCTCCGTCCATCTAGAATCTGATCTCAGGTCAGAACACAGACCTTCTCTCCGTCCATCTAGAATCTGATCTCAGGTCAGAACACAGACCTTCTCTCCGTCCATCTAGAATCTGATCTCAGGTCAGAACACAGACCTTCTCTCCGTCCATCTAGAATCTGATCTCAGGTCAGAACACAGACCTTCTCTCCGTCCATCTAGAATCTGATCTCAGGTCAGAACACAGACCTTCTCTCCGTCCATCTAGAATCTGATCTCAGGTCAGAACACAGACCTTCTCTCCGTCCATCTTGCTGTTCAGCTCGTTGTCGATGCGGTCCGAGTTCTGCTGCGCTCGCTCTGCCTCTTTGCAGTCCCTCTCGAACCGCCGTTTACTCTGTAGGACACACAATGATGTAGGCAACCATTTACTGTGTAACAGACACACAATGATGTAGGCAACCATTTACTGTGTAACAGACACACAATGATGTAGGCAACCATTTACTGTGTAACAGACACACAATAATGTAGACAACCATTTACTGTGTAACAGACACACAATAATGTAGGCAACCATTTACTGTGTAACACACACACAATCATGTAGGCAACCATTTACTGTGTAACACACACACAATGATGTAGGCAACCATTTACTGTGTAACACACACACAATCATGTAGGCAACCATTTACTGTGTAACACACAATAATAATATGTGACCAAATTTGACTGAGAGACTGCCATTGGATTTTTTCTTTTTTTTCTTTTTTCATGTCATATGAAAGCAGTGAATCGTTAACCTGACGCTGCCAGATCCAAGAAGCTTGCTACACAAATGTGTTTCACAGCTTATTGGGATCTGGGATCTCGTAAGCCAATTTGATGACGGGGCTGTTCCTTTTTTTCAAGATACTTGGTAGATGATTGGATGGGACCGTCTGTCTATCACCGTGTGGGCGTGCAAACACAACCAATCATATTGACGTGTCTATATAGCTTCACATCCGGTTTCGCACATATCCCGCCCTTATAGCTCACGCCGATTGGTTCGGTACGGAACGGATCGGTGTTAGCTGAACTCCCTGAGAGATCCCAGATGGAGTTTTTATTTGTCGACGAAATTGTATATTTAGTCTTTGTTTTAGCCATTGTATAGCTTAGTTTCCATTTGTTTTTGTCAGTGAAAAAAGGTAGTCGACGAACATTTTTCGTCTTAGTTTTTAGTCGACGAAAACAACACTGGTACTTGATAATGATTGTACTGCAGCATTACTTTTGTGCCCAACCCAACTTCTCAAGACCATCTGTAAACAATCCCCCTCCCCCCTATCAGTAATGTGATCTATCAGTATTGTGATCTATATCACATTACCCACACTGAACAGCATTTGCTGTTCATATATTCAGAACGGGTAAGGACTAGTAACAATAATAATAACAACAACAATAACAATAACAATAACAATAATAAAAATAACAATAACATACAGATTCCAGTTGTTTCCAGGAGCTCTCAATGTGCTGCTGGGCACGGCGACCATCTTGGAAATGCTGTGACGAATACAAGAACATATAATTAACCATTGGCGTTAATTAGTTAATTAACCACTTATAACGTCATGTGTGTGCGTGCATGCGTGCGTGCGTGCGCACGCGCGTCGTACCGACTTCCTTTCCGCCTTCAGGTCAGAGGTGAATCGCGACAGCTCTGCGACCACGTTGGAGTTCAGGCTGTCCGCCAGCGCCTCCCGCTGGCCAGAATACTCACTGAGCTCTCTGAGGGTGAGGACGAACGCACGGCACCACGAGAACCTGCAGCGCGCACACACACACACACACAAGAACAGACAGACAGACAGACAGACAGACAGACAGACAGACAGACAGACAGACAGACAGACAGACAGACAGACAGACAGACAGACAGACAGACAGACAGACAGACAGACAGACAGACAGACAGACAGACAGACAGATTACATGGTCTGTAACCGAATGGACCCGTACAGGTCTGTAACCAAAAGGGCTTGTAGACCTGAAAATTTTGAAAAATTGTGAAAATGTGGCACAAATCTCATAGCTTTGCTTCAGGGGTGGGGGGGATGGGGGACTACATATTTTGAGATGGGGGGTCCGCAGCCAGATAAAGACTGAGAACCACTGATATAGAAACATGAGGTTTTTCAGAAAACTGTGAGGATTTAGAAGACATTTGTAGAATCTGGTCTCACGTCTAAATGTGTTAACCCATTGAGACCTGAAGACGGTTCTACAAATGTCTTCAAAATCCCGATAGTTTTCTTGAAAGGTTTTCTATATCAGTGGTTCTCAAACATTTTCATGTCAAGGACCCCCAAAGATATCTGTATTTGGCCACCGGGTGACTGCTTCTACGTCATCTCCAGGTTCGTTTTGTAGCGTTCGTTTAAATGTTTTATGCATTGTGTAATGTGTAATGAAAACAACGTATTAACAGTTAAAACTGGCAGAATTATTATAGATTTCATATAGCCAAAATAATGTGAAATATATAGAGCATTTGTTTTATTCTAATTCATTTTGCTAGCTTTAGTTATAATAATCATTTCTTCTTCTGTTTTCTACATATATAACCACATTATAACCATATAAAAATAAATGGGAGTTAAATTCTGCAAATTGTAAAAATGGCAAAATATGACTCCTAACGTCGTTGAAGTGGGACTCATTAAATGTCTCATTTCTAAAAGACCATCCATGCATTCTGGGACTCATCTCTAAAAGACCATCCCTGCATCCTGGGACTCATCTCTAAAAGACCATCCCTGCATCCTGGGACTCATTTCTAAAAGACCATCCCTGCATCCTGGGACTCATCTCTAAAAGACCATCCCTGCATCCTGGGACTCATTTCTAAAAGACCATCCCTGCATCCTGGGACTCATTTCTAAAAGACCATCCCTGCATCCTGGGACTCATCTCTAAAAGACCATCCCTGCATCCTGGGACTCATCTCTAAAAGACCATCCCTGCATCCCGGGACTCATTTCTAAAAGACCATCCCTGCATCCTGGGACTCATTTCTAAAAGACCATCCCTGCATCCTGGGACTCATTTCTAAAAGACCATCCCTGCATCCTGGGACTCATCTCTAAAAGACCATCCCTGCATCCTGGGACTCATCTCTAAAAGACCATCCCTGCATCCCGGGACTCATTTCTAAAAGACCATCCCTGCATCCTGGGACTCATTTCTAAAAGACCATCCCTGCATCCTGGGACTCATTTCTAAAAGACCATCCCTGCATCCTGGGACTCATCTCTAAAAGACCATCCCTGCATCCTGGGACTCATTTCTAAAAGACCATCCCTGCATCCTGGGACTCATCTCTAAAAGACCATCCCTGCATCCTGGGACTCATTTCTAAAAGACCATCCCTGCATCCTGGGACTCATTTCTAAAAGACCATCCCTGCATCCTGGGACTCATCTCTAAAAGACCATCCCTGCATCCTGGGACTCATCTCTAAAAGACCATCCCTGCATCCCGGGACTCATTTCTAAAAGACCATCCCTGCATCCTGGGACTCATTTCTAAAAGACCATCCCTGCATCCTGGGACTCATTTCTAAAAGACCATCCCTGCATCCTGGGACTCATCTCTAAAAGACCATCCCTGCATCCTGGGACTCATCTCTAAAAGACCATCCCTGCATCCCGGGACTCATTTCTAAAAGACCATCCCTGCATCCTGGGACTCATTTCTAAAAGACCATCCCTGCATCCTGGGACTCATTTCTAAAAGACCATCCCTGCATCCTGGGACTCATTTCTAAAAGACCATCCCTGCATCCTGGGACTCATTTCTAAAAGACCATCCCTGCATCCCGGCACTCATTTCTAAAAGACCATCCCTGCATCCTGGGACTCATCTCTAAAAGACCATCCCTGCACCCTGGGACTCATTACATTGAAAACATGTTTACATCATTTTACATCACTCCGAAGGAGGAGTCTACCTTTCTGTGTCTGTGGAGATACAGACGCCCCAGAGCCTTTCTGTGTCTGTGGAGATACAGACGGCCCAGAGCCTTTCTGTGTCTGTGGAGATACAGACGCCCCAGAGCCTTTCTGTGTCTGTGGAGATACAGACGCCCCAGAGCCTTTCTGTGTCTGTGGAGATACAGACGCCCCAGAGCCTTTCTGTGTCTGTGGAGATACAGACGCCCCAGAGCCTTTCTGTGTCTGTGGAGATACAGACGCCCCAGAGCAGAAGGAGGAGTCTACCTTTCTGTGTCTACAGAATAGAGCCGCGATGCTCAACATTTTCAGGCCATGACCCCCAAAAATAATCATATTTCAACTGGGAACCCCCCCCCCCCCAAAAAAAAAACAACGCCTCGCACTGTGAGCTTGTAGATCGGCTATTTTCACAAAGCGTAATATCGACCACTTTGTCACACCTCATGGTCCTGGAACAGGAAGAGGAAGTGACATTTAACAGGAAGAGGAAGTGACACTGACCTGTTTTCTTCTTCTTCTCTGGAGTTCTTTTTAGGCTGATACTTTTTAGACAGATTCCTACAGAGAACACACACGCACACGCGCATGCACGCGCACGTGCACACGCACGCACACACGCACACGCACACACACACACACACACACACACACACACACACACACACACACAGTTAGCCTTTAACCGTCTATACAATGTTACGTTACCCTGTCTATAACTGTAATGTTGTTGTTTTTTCCGTTATCATTATAGTTTTAGAATATAATAGTATTGGAGACACTCGCTACGCCTTATCGCTACCCATTATTAAATCCACCTGAGACCTCCTGTGGCTTTATTGCTTTATTGTAGATTCATCTTTATTGTCTTTATGGCGTGTTTCTTAAACAAACATCGTTGCAGACAACTCCCATCCTGCACAGACATCACCTCTTCAATCTCCTCCCATCAGGCAGGAGATATAGAAGTATCCAGAGCTCAACATCTCGCTTCAGAGATAGCACTTACCCCGTAGCCATTAGACATCTGAACTGGTAGAAATATGCATATTAAAAAAGCACTGAAAAAAACTGAATGTAATTGCCTATGCTGCTGGTTTTTGTATTGTATTGTCCTTCTTGTTTGTGTATCTATGGTTGTCTGTATATGTTGAGTATGAACACAGAGACATTCCTATCAACGTGTTGACATGGCAAATAAATGATTGAATCTTGAATCTTGAAAGACAAACATCGAAGCCATAAATCCCTCAATGACAACCTATTATAACAACATTTAATTGATGTTAGATAACAACTGAATGTGATTGGTTAGCCGATTTTGCTCGTCTACATAATGGCGTACATTTTCCTTTCATTGTCAACGTTCCTGTTGCCACAAATGTGAGACACATTATGACCTAATTCAGTGATCCCTTGCCCAAACTTTTTCATGTTAAGGACCCCCAAATTGAAACTACGCCATTTGAAAAAGATGTGTCAGGGACCCCCATGAGAGAAGAGCAGTGATTCTGCTAGAGGTCCCCGGACCCCCTGGAACTCCCTCAAGGACCCCTGGGGGTCCCCGGACCGCACTTTGGGAACCACTGACAAAAGCTGTATATAGGAGGGGCTAGCACCCCTCAAAGCTGTATATAGGAGGGCTAGCACCCCTCAAAGCTGTATATAGGAGGGGCTAGCACTCATAGCTGTATATAGGAGGGGCTAGCACCCCTCAAAGCTGTATATAGGAGGGGCTAGCACTCATAGCTGTATATAGGAGGGGCTAGCACCCCTCAAAGCTGTATATAGGAGGGCTAGCACCCCTCAAAGCTGTATATAGGAGGGGCTAGCACTCATAGGGGCTAGCACCCCTCAAAGCTGTATATAGGAGGGGCTAGCACTCATAGCTGTAAATAGGAGGGGCTAGCACCCCTCAAAGCAGTATATAGGAGGGGCTAGCACTCATAGCTGTAAATAGGAGGGGCTAGCACCCCTCATAGCTGTATATAGCCCCTCATAGCTGTATATAGGAGGGGCTAGCACCCCTCAAAGCTGTATATAGGAGGGGCTAGCACCCATAGCTGTAAATAGGAGGGGCTAGAGCCCCTCATAGCTGTATATAGGAGGGGCTAGCAGATCTACAAGCTCGTAGATTGTAGGTCTGTTATTTTTGAAAAATCGAAGAACGACTGACATAGCAGAAACATAGCTTTTTCAGAAAACTGTCAGGATGTAGAAGACATTTTATATAATCTGATCTCAGGTCAGAATGGGTTCAATACACTAAATCAACCATTACCAAGGAAGCTCTTAGAAGGAAGTGAAGTGGTCACGTGACTGGGCTGCGCCATGACACTTTCATGGACACTTTCATGGGAGCCAAACTCACACCAGTAGTGCAATGAATACATGGCAGTGAATGGAGCAGGCTGGACCAGCTCATAACAAACATTATACATGAACGATTGCGAGCTTTGTCATATAATTGGTTCAGGAATATGAAAGAAGACATAAGTGATATCACACGTTTTTTCTGAGTGGTTGTTTTTCGACTTAATAACTATTTATTTTTATTGAGGTATTTATAGAAGAGCACATAGTAAGTTTGTCTGCCTGGGCTGCTCTCTGCTCTTTGAAAAAAAAAATCACATTAACCCATTCTGACCTGAGATCAGATTCACACGAGGTTTCCGCTGGACACACACTGGTCTGATTAACCCATTCTGACCTGAGATCAGATTCTAAAAATGTCAGTCGTTCTTCGAATTTTCAAAAAATAGCAGACCTACAAGCTCGTATCGCGCCACTCGGTGGCGCGATATGAGCTTGTAGATCTGCTATTTTTCAATAGCTAAAGCATAACATGATGCCAACACCAAAATGGGTGCCCGTTCAGAATGGGTTAAGTAGTATGCACATCAAAAAATAAGACAGCCTAAAATAACGTGTTATATATATTATTTTATTTTCCAGAAGCGATCACTTTACAAAAGGTCTCAGTCATTCATAAATAATGTTTGTTCATGAGCTGGTCACTGAGCTCTCATTGACTCCAATGCATTCTGCCGAACTTCCGGGTGTAGTTTGGCTCCCGTGAAAGTGTCCATGAAAGTGTCATGGCGCAGCCCAGTCACATGACCACTTCACTTCCTTCTAAGAGCTTCCTTGACCATTACCAGGACGTTGGGATGTCAGCCTGGTCAAGGGACACAGCCTGGTCAAGGGCTCCCCCTGTTGCACGTGTCATTTCCAACTCTATTGTCAGCACATGGAAACTAGGGGCTATTCTGAACGGGAACCCATTTTGGTGTTAGCATCATGTTATGCTTTAGCTATTGAAAAATAGCAGATCTACAAGCTCATAGCGCACCACCGAGTGGCGCGCTACGAGCTTGTAGGTCTGCTATTTTAGAAAAATCGAAGAACGACTGACATTTTTAGAATCTGATCTCAGGTCAGAATGAGTTAATCAGACCAGTGTGTGTCCAGTGGAAACCTCGTATGGATCTGATCTCAGGTCAGAATGGGTTCATCAGACCAGTGTGTGTCCAGTGGAAACCTCGTATGAATCTGATCTCAGGTCAGAATGGGTTAATATATATATAACTATTCTCTGCCTATCGGGACGTAACTCGGACGGCGCTGAGTCGGGTTCTGGTGGCCATCGCAACGCTCGGCACGGTGCCTCGCTGGGCGGGGCCTCGCTGGGCGGGGCCTCACGTGGCTCAAGGGCCACCAGACACGGTGCGCCTCCGGCATCGACATCAGTGACACAAAAAAGCAAAACTCTCCCATAGTTTCAGTTCTGGATTTCCCAGTATGTTGATTATCACATACTGGGGGGTATTTCTAAGGTGATTATCACATACTGGGGGGTATTTCTAAGGTGATTATCACATACTGGGGGGTATTTCTAAGGTGATTATCACATACTGGGGGGTATTTCTAAGGTGATTATCACATACTGGGGGTATTTCTAAGGTGATTATCACATACTGGGGGTATTTCTAAGGTGATTATCACATACTGGGGGTATTTCTAAGGTGATTATCACATACTGGGGGTATTTCTAAGGTGATTATCACATACTGGGGGGTATTTCTAAGGTGATTATCACATACTGGGCGTATTTCTAAGGTGATTATCACATACTGGGGGTATTTCTAAGGTGATTATCACATACTGGGGGTATTTCTAAGGTGATTATCACATACTGGGGGTATTTCTAAGGTGATTATTTCATGCTGGGGGTATTTCTAAGGTGATTATCACATACTGGGGGTATTTCTAAGGTGATTATCACATACTGGGGGGTATTTCTAAGGTGATTATCACATACTGGGGGTATTTCTAAGGTGATTATCACATACTGGGGGGTATTTCTAAGGTGATTATCATATACTGGGGAGTATTTCTAAGGTGATTATCACATACTGGGGGGTATTTCTAAGGTGATTATCACATGCTGGGGGGTATTTATAAAGGTGATTATCACATACTGGGGGTATTTCTAAGGTGATTATCACATACTGGGGGTATTTCTAAGGTGATTATCACATGCTGGGGGGTATTTCTAAGGTGATTATCACATACTGGGGGGTATTTCTAAGGTGATTATCACATACTGGGGGTATTTCTAAGGTGATTATCACATACTGGGGGGTATTTCTAAGGTGATTATCATATACTGGGGGTATTTCTAAGGTGATTATCACATACTGGGGGGTATTTCTAAGGTGATTATCACATGCCGGGGGGTATTTATAAAGGTGATTATCACATACTGGGGGGGTATTTCTAAGGTGATTATCACATGCTGGGGGGCATTTCTAAGGTGATTATCACATACTGGGGGGTATTTCTAAGGTGATTATCACATACTGGGGGTATTTCTAAGGTGATTATCACATACTGGGGGTATTTCTAAGGTGATTATCACATACTAGGGGTATTTCTAAGGTGATTATCACATACTGGGGGTATTTCTAAGGTGATTATCACATGCTGGGGGTATTTCTAAGGTGATTATCACATACTGGGGGTATTTCTAAGGTGATTATCACATACTGGGGGTATTTCTAAGGTGATTATCACATACTGGGGGTATTTCTAAGGTGATTATCACATGCTGGGGGGTATTTCTAAGGTGATTATCACATACTGGGGGGTATTTCTAAGGTGATTATCACATACTAGGGGGTATTTCTAAGGTGATTATCACATACTGGGGGGTATTTCTAAGGTGATTATCATATACTGGGGGTATTTCTAAGGTGATTATCACATACTGGGGGGTATTTCTAAGGTGATTATCACATGCTGGGGGGTATTTATAAAGGTGATTATCACATACTGGGGGGGTATTTCTAAGGTGATTATCACATGCTGGGGGGTATTTCTACGGTGATTATCACATACTGGGGGGTATTTCTAAGGTGATTATCACATACTGGGGGTATTTCTAAGGTGATTATCACATACTGGGGGTATTTCTAAGGTGATTATCACATACTAGGGGTATTTCTAAGGTGATTATCACATACTGGGGGTATTTCTAAGGTGATTATCACATGCTGGGGGTATTTCTAAGGTGATTATCACATACTGGGGGTATTTCTAAGGTGATTATCATATACTGGGGGTATTTCTAAGGTGATTATCACATACTGGGGGTATTTCTAAGGTGATTATCACATACTGGGGGTATTTCTAAGGTGATTATCACATGCTGGGGGGTATTTATAAAGGTGATTATCACATGATGGGGGTATTTCTAAGGTGATTATCACATACTGGGGGTATTTCTAAGGTGATTATCACATGCTGGGGGGTATTTCTAAGGTGATTATCACATGCTGGGGGTATTTCTAAGGTGATTATCACATACTAGGGGTATTTCTAAGGTGATTATCACATACTGTGGGTATTTCTAAGGTGATTATCACATACTGGGGGTATTTCTAAGGTGATTATCCCATGCTGGGGGTATTTCTACGGTGATTATCACATACTGGGGGTATTTCTAAGGTGATTATCCCATGCTGGGGGTATTTCTACGGTGATTATCACATACTGGGGGTATTTCTAAGGTGATTATCACATACTGGGGGTATTTATAAAGGTGATTATCACATACTGGGGGGTATTTCTAAGGTGATTATCACATACTGGGGGGTATTTCTAAGGTGATTATCACATACTGGGGGTATTTCTAAGGTGATTATCACATACTGGGGGGTATTTCTAAGGTGATTATCACATACTGGGGGTATTTCTAAGGTGATTATCACATACTGGGGGTATTTCTAAGGTGATTATCACATACTGGGGGTACCAACATTCTTCGCATCATGCACCACGGGACGTCTCCGGAGCGTACCTGATCTGCTTGGCGTAGCTCAGCTCGATGTCGGCTCTCTCCTTCACGAACTTGGTGTATCGCTCCACGAACTCGATGCCCCAGCTGGTGTGCCTCTCCAGGTTGTCAAACTGGTCCTGGGGGTGCAGAGAAGAGGTTGAGAGCACCAGTGTTGTTTTTGGCAGCAAATTTCTATTTTAGTTTAGTCATAGTCTTTGGACTGAAACATAATTTAGTTTTAGTCACATTTTAGTCACCTGGAAATGTCTTAGTGTTAGTCTAGTTTTAGTCGACTAAATGTCATAAGATTTTAGTCGACTAAATCTACAGTTGATTTAGTCGACTAAAATGTATTTTGGCGGGCCTTGATGCCGTCGTAATGAGTGTTTTTACACTGTGAAAATAGCCGATCTACAAGCTCAACGCGTCGCGTTGCGACGCGTTGTGACGCGTTGTGAGCTTGTAGATCGGCTATTTTCAGCATGCAACCAAGTGTAAAATGACTTATACTGGATCTCTTGTCCACTAGTCCCTTCCTAACATTTTAGTGTAGTTTTTATTTGTCTACGAAATTGTCAGTATATTTAGTCTTAGTTTTAGTCATCGTAGCATAGTTTTCATTTAGTTTCCATTTGTTTTTGACAGTGAAAATAGGTAGTCGACGAACATTTTTCGTCTTAGTTTTAGTCGACGAAAACAACACTGGTTGAGACCCCAGACCCAAGATTCAACTATGGAAAAGTCGCAATTTTGAAAAATTGTTATTGTGAGCTTGTAGATCGGCTATTTTCAGCATGCAACCAATATTGTAAAATTACTTATTCTGGATATCTTGTCCCACTAGTCCCTTCCTAACATTTTAGTCTAGTTTTTAAATTTGTTGACAAAATTGTCAGTATATTTAGTCTTAGTTTGAGTAATCATAGCTTAGTTTTCATTTAGTTTCCATTTAGTTTTCGTCAGTGGAAAAAGTTAGTCGACGAACATTTTTCATCTTAGTTTTAGTCGACGAAAACAAGACTGACCTCCACCTGAGCTCGACAATGGGGTCTGTGCCACCCGGGATACAGAACCCAAACACAGTCATTAAGACATGTGAATCCATGTGACATGTGAATCCCTTGACTCCTTCAAAACTGATCTCAAAGAGCACCTACGGACGGCTGCAATTCGAAACTGGCCCCCGTAAAATCTGAATCCCCCACCCACCCCCCCCCCCCCTTTCCCCCGCCCTCACTGTATATGTTTCTTTTCCCTTTTTGCTTCCTTTACGATGAATTCCTGTTCTGTTCTTTAACTACATAGAAGTGTCTATTTGTATGTCTCTAAATGTTTTGATTAATTGAAGAATGTGGACCCTGTTGTAAACAAGTGTAATGCTTAATTGGGTCGTCCACTCACAGTTAACAGTCTTTGTATTGAGTTTGTGCTTGAAATGTACTGTAATTCTGCAAACTGTTAATGAATATTTCAATCAATCAACAAAAGCCTCGACCGGGGGGGCGAACCGGGACCTCGTATCAACCTTTTCAACCTTTTTCCACATCAAGGCCCATTATTTATTCGAGCCACGGACCACCGTTAATACTACTACTGTTAGATGTTAGACTGTTAGACCACTGTTTGATGACATTTTAGTGTCTCAAGATACAAAACTAAAGAATATCTTTTGTCGTCGTTGGATAACATTGTGTCCACAATTCAATGCTGTGTTGATGATGGTACCATTAGGAGAGATAACAGGCAAATGATCAAAATAACTGTTATTTTACATTCTCTAATTGTGTAGACATACTACTAGTAACTCTTGCCCACCTGCCCCCTGGCAGCTAAATAAAACACTAAGGGTTGCCCTCCTGCCCCCTGGCAGCTAAATAAATCACTAAGGGTTGCCCACCTGCCTGCCCCTGGCAGCTAAATAAAACACTAAGGGTTGCCCACCTGCCCCTGGCAGCTAAATGAAACACTAAGGGTCACCCACCTGCCCCCTGGCATCTAAATGAAACACTAAGGGTTGCCCACCTGCCCCTGGCAGCTAAATGAAACACTAAGGGTGGCCCACCTGCCCCTGGCAGCTAAATAAAACACTAAGGGTCGCACACCTGCCCCTGGCAGCTAAATAAAACACTAAGGGTTGCCCACCTGCCCCCTGGCAGCTAAATGAAACACTAAGGGTCGCCCACCTGCCCCTGGCAGCTAAATAAAACACTAAGGGTGTTTCCTACAAGCACATATGTGTTGTGAGCTTGAAGATCTGCTGTTTTCGGTCCGCAGCATGCTTTCACAGAAGCTTTACTTCTATGCAATCCAGAATAAAGACTGAAATCAGTCTCTGTGACTGAGAACGTTGATCTATGCTTGGCCCGTAGGCCCGTAGGCCTACAGCCCGTAGGCCCGTTGGATGTACCTGTAACACTCTTTCATGCAAGGCGTCCCACAAATTGAGACCCTGTCTGTCCCACATTGTGACTGACAGGCATCGGTGTTCACATTGAGACCCTGTCTGTCCCACATTGTGACTGACAGGCATCGGTGTTCACATTGAGACCCTGTCTGTCCCACATTGTGACTGACAGGCATCGGTGTTCACATTGAGACCCTGTCTGTCCCACATTGTGACTGACAGACGTCAGTGTTCACATTGAGACCCTGTCTGTCCCACATTGTGACTGACAGGCATCAGTGTTCACATTGAGACCCTGTCTGTCCCACATTGTGACTGACAGGCATCAGTGTTCACATTGAGACCTGTCTGTCCCACATTGTGACTGACAGGCATCAGTGTTCACATTGAGACCCTGTCTGTCTGTCCCACATTGTGACTGACAGGCATCAGTGTTCACATTGAGACCCTGTCTGTCCCACATTGTGACTGACAGACATCAGTGTTCACATTGAGACCCTGTCTGTCCCACATTGTGACTGACAGACATCAGTGTTCACATTGAGACCCTGTCTGTCCCACATTGTGACTGACAGGCATCAGTGTTCACATTGAGACCCTGTCTGTCCCACATTGTGACTGACAGGCATCAGTGTTCACATTGAGACCCTGTCTGTCCCACATTGTGACTGACAGGCATCAGTGTTCACATTGAGACCCTGTCTGTCCCACATTGTGACTGACAGACATCAGTGTTCACATTGAGACCCTGTCTGTCCCACATTGTGACTGACAGACATCAGTGTTCACATTGAGACCCTGTCTGTCCCACATTGTGACTGACAGACATCAGTGTTCACATTGAGACCCTGTCTGTCCCACATTGTGACTGACAGACATCAGTGTTCACATTGAGACCCTGTCTGTCCCACATTGTGACTGACAGACATCAGTGTTCACATGCCCCAATATAGTCCCCTAATAGTTGGCCTTCTGTTGTAAAGCTCTCTCATTGTCTCTTCTCCTGTCTTTTTAAGCCTGTTAAAATAGCATTTCATAAAGTACTAAAGTTGCTAACCCGGTACTCCAGGGACCCACGTCCCCCAATCCCACTTGTCTCACACAAGTGACACTTCCGTCCCTCAGATGAACAGTTTGGTCACCCTACTCTGGAAGCTGAACTAACGCCAGCTACGTTAGCGTAGCCGCAGCCCACATGCAGGGCACCGGGGCAACGTTCCTGACGTAAATATAGAGGCGGCTTTGGGGATGCTAACGGTAGCAACCAATAGTCAAGTGTAACGTCTCCCATAGCTCCTCCTCGGCTACTATAAATGGTGTTCAGGGACTATGATGGTAATAAATACAGGCTATTGAATTGGTATTCATAACATATACCCAGGTACGCTAGAGCTACAATGAAGGCAACACCTTATAAAAAAATATACGGTTTAAATAAACACCTATGATGATAGCTAAATATATGAATATATAAACATTAAGGTATTAAATGTGAACACCATATAGCTACTATAGCTAAAAGGGTGTAAGGTATTGAATGAGGCTATATTGATAATAAAACGGTCACCACCATCGTTAACGGTGACTGTATATATATATATATATATATATATATAATATTCACATCATTGATAAAACGGTAACATTATAAGGTATAAATATAATATTCACATCATTGATAAAAACGGTAACATTATAAGGTATAAATATAATATTCACAGATATCATTGATAAAACGGTAACATTATAAGGTATATAATGAATTATCGTTGATAACCCGGTAACATCCATGATGTGCTGCTGCATGTGCATGCTATTATTCTATTGTGAATGTGAAGGGGGTTAACGGTCCTATTAATCTATTGTGAATGTGAAGGGGGTTAACGGTCCTATTATTCTATTGTGAATGTGAAGGGGGTTAACGGTCCTATTATTATATTGTGATGGATGTGTGTCCGCAGTTCGGTCATAGTATTCTTATTATACTAGGGGGGGGGGGTCCGCAGCAGCCAGGCTACTCACCCACAGCTCGGTTCCTATATTATTCTTATTGTGATGGATGTGAAAATGGATGTTGCTGAAAATAGCCGATCTACAAGCTCACAACGCGTCGCGGTGCGACGCGTTGTGAGCTTGTAGATCTGCTATTTTCAGCATGCAACCAAGTGTAAAATGACTTTTACTGGATCTCTTGTCCACTAGTCCCTTCCTAACATTTTAGTGTAGTTTTGTAGGGGGGGGGGGGGGGGGGGGGGGGCTACTCACCCACAGCTCGGTCCCCCAGCTGCAGCTCATGGCTCCGGTGGTCCGTCTCATGGTCCCGCCGCCGCTGCGGACCCCCTGCTGCCCCGGCGCTGCTGCAGGCTGCATGCTGAGACCACCCGAACCGAACCCACCGATCCACACCACACCACACCGAACCGAACCGAACCGAACCGAACCGAACCGAACCGGACCGGGCCGGGCCTCAGGACTGTGCCATAATGCTCTCTCTCTCTCTCTCTCTCTCTCTCTCTCTCTCTCTCTCTCTCATGCAACGTGCACGCGCCCGTATGGTTGCTTGGTTTGGTTGGTTGTTTAGTCGAAAGAGCGCATGTGCGCCCCGGCCGGCCGGCCGCGGCCGCGCGCTTCGCTGTTCAGCAGGAGGACGGACGTACGCGCACGTACTGCGCCACGCAGGCGCAGTAAAAACGGCCCCGGTCACGTGGTTCATGTAGCTCGAAATAGTGACAGATTATTATGCCTAATATTTATTATAGACTGCAGTGTGACACATGTCCATATAGACTGCAGTGACACATGTCCATATATAGACTGCAGTGACACATGTCCATATATAGACTGCAGTGACACATGTCCATATATAGACTGCAGTGACACATGTCCATATATAGACTGCAGTGACACATGTCCATATATAGACTGCAGTGACATGTCCATATATAGACTGCAGTGACACATGTCCATATATAGACTGCAGTGACACATGTCCATATATAGACTGCAGTGACACATGTCCATATATAGACTGCAGTGACACATGTGCATATATAGACTGCGACACATGTCCATATATAGACTGCAGTGACACATGTCCATATATAGACTGCAGTGACACATGTCCATATATAGACTGCAGTGACACATGTCCATATATAGACTGCAGTGACACTTGTCCATATTGTTTGTTTATTGTTTATAAGGATCCCCAAAAGCTAGTCTTGCTGGGGTCCGACACAGACAAACATTTAACATTTAACAAAGGCAATACTTACAATTGTTTACAAACACCAACTCAAAATAAAACATAGTAAAATAAAATATAAAATAAGAAATAAAAAATGTAAAATAAGGAATAAAAAACATAGGAGAAATAAAAACAAAGAGAAACATAGCAAAAAATCACTTTCAATAAATTATACATTTGAATTATTATTTCCCCAGGGTTACTGCAGTATGGTTTACATATTAAAGGTGTTCTTTTAACTTGATTTTAAAGATGAATTTTGTATTTGTATTGGTTATACACTTTGGTAGTGCATTCCAACCTATTACTGCTCTGTAGAATCAGATAACAGAAGATTTAAGAATATTTGTTCTTGGTTTAGGTGCCACCAAAACACCCGAACTGGCTTGTCTAGTCATATGGTTATGTTCGTCTCTTACATGTGCTAAGACCCACAGGTTCAGAACCCCTGTCCCCATGGGGGTCCAGACCCACAGGTTCAGAACCCCTGTCCCCATGGGGGTCCAGACCCACAGGTTCAGAACCCCTGTCCCCATGGGGGTCCAGACCCACAGGTTCAGAACCCCTGTCCCCATGGGGGTCCAGACCCACAGGTTCAGAACCCCTGGCTGTCCCCATGGGGGTCCAGACCCACAGGTTCAGAACCCCTGCCCCCATGGGGGTCCAGACCCACAGGTTCAGAACCCCTGTCCCCATGGGGGTCCAGACCCACAGGTTCAGAACCCCTGGCTGTCCCCATGGGGGTCCAGACCCACAGGTTCAGAACCCCTGCCCCCATGGGGGTCCAGACCCACAGGTTCAGAACCCCTGGCTGTCCCCATGGGGGTCCAGACCCACAGGTTCAGAACCCCTGTCCCCATGGGGGTCCAGACCCACAGGTTCAGAACCCCTGGCTGTCCCCATGGGGGTCCAGACCCACAGGTTCAGAAACCCTGCCCCCATGGGGGTCCAGACCCACAGGTTCAGAACCCCTGTCCCCATGGGGGTCCAGACCCACAGGTTCAGAAACCCTGCCCCCATGGGGGTCCAGACCCACAGGTTCAGAAACCCTGCCCCCATGGGGGTCCAGACCCACAGGTTCAGAACCCCTGTCCCCATGGGGGTCCAGACCCACAGGTTCAGAATCCCTGTCCCCATGGGGGTCCAGACCCACAGGTTCAGAATCAGAACCCCTGTCCTGCACTAGAAACATTCAGATAGCAGCATGACGACATGACAAAGGGGCAACGGTCCTTTCGCGCTGCACTCCGTTTAGCCACTAGGTGGCAGCAGTGGGCCGTTAAAGGACCACTTTTCAACCTATATTCATATAATTGCTCCTCAATAAATGTTCGTGATGAAATAGCAAAAAGAAAAAATTATATACTTGGTCTGTGTCTCATAATATTAATAAGAATAAGAATAAGAAGAAGAAGAAGAAGAAGAAGAAGAAGAAGAAGAAGAAGAAGAAGAAGAAAATGTTTGCGTTTCTTTCACCATGTAGTAAATGCTGATCTAAGGCTATGCCCCGCCCACAGGCCTCATAGGAGGGCTGTGGGCAGTTCAGAAACCAGTCTGTGTCTCACAGGAGGGCTGTGGGCAGTTCAGAAACCAGTCTGTGTCTCATAGGAGGGCTGTGGGCAGTTCAGAAACCAGTCTGTGTCTCATAGGAGGGCTGTGGGTAGTTCAGAAACCAGTCTGTGTCTCATAGGAGGGCTGTGGGCAGTTCAGAAACCAGTCTGTGTCTCATAGGAGGGCTGTGGGCAGTTCAGAAACCAGTCCGTGTCTCATAGGAGGGCTGTGGGCAGTTCAGAAACCAGTCCGTGTCTCATAGGAGGGCTGTGGGCAGTTCAGAAACCAGTCTGTGTCTCATAGGAGGGCTGTGGGCGGCTCAGAAACCAGTCTGTGTCTCATAGGAGGGCTGTGGGCGGTTCAGAAACCAGTCTGTGTCTCATAGGAGGGCTGTGGGCAGTTCAGAAACCAGTCTGTGTCTCAGGCTGTGGGCAGTTCAGAAACCATTATGTGTCTCATAGGACTGTGGGCAGTTCAGAAACCAGTCTGTGTCTCATAGGAGGGCTGTGGGCAGTTCAGAAACCAGTCTGTGTCTCATAGGAGGGCTGTCTGTGGACAGTTCAGAAACCAGTCTGTGTCTCATAGGAGGGCTGCCTGTGGACAGTTCAGAAACCAGTCTGTGTCTCATAGGAGGGCTGTCTGTGGACAGTTCAGAAACCAGTCTGTGTCTCATAGGAGGGCTGTCTGTGGACAGTTCAGAAACCAGTCTGTGTCTCATAGGAGGGCTGTCTGTGGACAGTTCAGAAACCAGTCTGTGTCTCATACCCTATTTCCAGACCTAAGCGGAAAACTGCTTTGCGCTGCGGACCAGTGTTGTTTTTGGCAGCGAATTTCTATTTTAGTTTTAGTCATAGTCTCTTGAATAGTTTTCACTTAGTTTTAGTCACATTTTAGTCACCTGGAATGTATTAGTGTTAGTCTAGTTTTAGTCGACTAAATGTCATAAGAGTTTAGTCGACAAAATCTACAGGTGATTAAGTCGACTAAAATGTATTTTGGTGGGCCTTGATGCCGTCATAACTGATTTTACACTTTACACGCGTCGCGCTGCGGCGCGTTGTGAGCTTGTAGATCTGCTATTTTCAGCACGCAACCAAGTGTAAAATGACTTTTACTGGATCTCTTGTCCACTAGTCCCTTCCTAACATTTTAGTGTAGTTTTTATTTGTTGACGAAATTGTCAGTATATTTAGTCTTAGTTTTAGTCACCATAGCATAGTTTTCATTTAGTTTTCTTCAGCGGAAAAAGGTACAGTAGTCGACGAACATTTTTCGTCTTAGTTTTAGTCGACGAAAACAACACTGCTGCGGACAGAAGAGCGTTTCCGGGAATCTGCAGGCTGTCGCGGCAGTCGTCCGCGGAGGCGGAGCTTCTTTTCCATCCACCAGCCGTCTAAAAAAACCTGGAA
Organism: Protomyctophum parallelum; assembly: GCF_964188405.1. Classification (NCBI taxonomy): domain Eukaryota; kingdom Metazoa; phylum Chordata; class Actinopteri; order Myctophiformes; family Myctophidae; genus Protomyctophum; species Protomyctophum parallelum. Next base: position 41,373,574 of record NC_139710.1, read on the forward strand.
AAAAAGAAGCTGCATGCGGACAGCTTCTTCTGTCCGCAGCACAAAACCGTTTTCCGCTTAGGTCTGGAAACGGGGATAGGAGGGCTGTGGTGCACAGCACTCTCTCACACACACACACACGCACATGCACGCGCACATGCACACGCACACAATGAGAAACACATTATTTTCCTCACCAGTCGCGTTTTATTCTTTAAATATACATAGATTTGTTTTCTATATTAAATACCCCCCCCCCCCACACACACACACATCCAGCAGAAATAACACACACTCTACTTTGTGCAGCATATTTGCTTATTAAGACATTTTGCGAAAAGTAGAAAAGAAAAGAAAAAGAAACTACTGTACAGCCTGTATTTTTCTCTTTCTTTCTTTCTTTCTTTGGGCACTAAGGAAGAGAGAAGCACTGATGGACTATTCATTCATAGTCAAGAGGTGACCACCGAAACGGCTCAGTGATGTCATGTTGTACTTCTAGTAAAAACAGAGACAGTGATGTCATGTTGTACTTCTAGTAAAAACAGAGACCACCGAAACGGCTCAGTGATGTCATGTTGTAGTTCTAGTAAAAACAGAGACCACCGAAACGGCTCAGTGATGTCATGTTGTAGTTCTAGTAAAAACAGAGACCACCGAAACGGCTCAGTGATGTCATGTTGTAGTTCTAGTAAAAACAGAGACCACCGAAACGGCTCAGTGATGTCATGTTGTAGTTCTAGTAAAAACAGAGACAGTGATGTCATGTTGTAGTTCTAGTAAAAACAGAGACCACCAAAACGGCTCAGTGATGTCATGTTGTAGTTCTAGTAAAAACAGAGACAGTGATGTCATGTTGTAGTTCTAGTAAAAACAGAGACAGTGATGTCATGTTGTAGTTTTAGTCAAAACAGAGACAGTGATGTCATGTTGTAGTTTTCGGGTGGTCACCTCTGCACCGAAACCTGAAGTATGAATAGACCTTAAAGGGACACTTCACCGTTTTGGAAAAAAAGTAAAAAACATATATGTTAATGACCTTTAGCAGATTTAGATCACTTCCCTGGGGTCTTCTTCTGGGGTGTAATATGTGGTTTTACATATTTTAGATTTTAGACTTACTTCCGAGACTACAGTTGTCTCAGTAAGACAGCCCTCCCACCTATCCACAAGGAGGAGCAGTGCACCAAAGCATGATGGGAATTGCAGTCCAGGAAATGAAGTGAACCCAGTGTCTAGACTCTATGGCATCATGGACACTGAGGAAATGTAAAATATCTAAAAGCACACATTACACACACATAATGAAGACCCCAGGAAAGTGTTCTAAATCTTCTGAAAAAAAAAGAAAAACCCCAAAAAGTGTTAATCAGACCAGTGTGTGTCCAGTGGAAACCTCGTATGAATCTGATCTCAGGTCAGAATGGGTTAATCAGACCAGTGTGTGTCCCAGTGGAAACCTCGTATGAATCTGATGTCAGGTCAGAATGGGTTAAAGGAAGAGAGAGGTTACCCCAGAGTCACGACATCGAGGGGGCAGAAAACAGTCCCCGGCTCACGTGGTTCTCGTGTGACTCCTTTGTCACTGTAAAGTCCATAGACTCCAATGCATTCTGTATAAAACCTCCGGTTCAGGGCTTTGTTTGTCATGCTAGAAGAGCCGCTCTAGCCCATTCTGACCGGGAACCCATTTTGGTGTTAGCATCATGTTATGCTTTAGCTATTGAAAAATAGCAGATCTACAAGCTCATAGAGCTTGTAGATCTGCTATTTTTTGAAGAATCGAAGAACGACTGACATTTTTTAAATCTGATCTCAGGTCAGAACGGGTTAATCAGACCAGTGTGTGTCCAGTGGAAACCTCGTATGAATCTGATCTCAGGTCAGAATGGGCGAGTGGACTGAGGGCCACAACGAAAGCGTAAAAAGCCAAACAGTATCCAGGTCTGGTGAGTCGCGGGGGGGGGGGGTCTATACTCCATGCCCCGCCCCCCCCTGCCTCCCCCCTCCCCCGGAGAGGGCGGGGCTTATCAGGCATCAGAGTGGAGGACATTGATTGGACAACGGCACTAAGAGGCATGCATGTTGACACTCCTACAACGTTGTTCTACAGTGTGTGTGTGTGTGTGAGAGAAATTGTGTGACAAGTCTTTTCAAGTTTGCGTCCATAGCAGTCTTTCTCTCTTCCGTCTGTGCCGGGGGGGGTTTCAGGGGGTCTCAGACTCGAGGGCTGTAGCGGGGGGGTCCAGGAGGGGGGGTCCAGGAGGGGGGGGGTCTCAGACTCGAGGGCTGTAGCGGGGGTCCAGGAGGGGGGGTCCAGGAGGGGGGGGGGGGTCCAGGAGGGGGGGTCCAGGAGGGGGGGTCCAGGAGGGGGGGGTCTCAGACTCGAGGGCTGTAGCGGGGGTCCAGGAGGGGGGGTCCAGGAGGGGGGGGGGGGGGGGGGTCCAGGAGGGGGGGGTCTCAGACTCGAGGGCTGTAGCGGGGGTCCAGGAGGGGGGGTCCAGGAGGGGGGGGGGGGGGGGTCCAGGAGGGGGGGGTCTCAGACTCGAGGGCTGTAGCGGGGGTCCAGGAGGGGGGGTCCAGGAGGGGGGGGGGGGTCCAGGAGGGGGGGGGGGTCCAGGAGGGGGGGGGGGGGTCCAGGAGGGGGGGGTCTCAGACTCGAGGGCTGTAGCGGGGGTCCAGGAGGGGGGGGGGGGGTCCAGGAGGGGGGGGGGGTCCAGGAGGGGGGGGTCTCAGACTCGAGGGCTGTAGCAGGGGTCCAGGGGGGGGGGGGGTCCAGGGGGGGGTCTCAGACTCGAGGGCTGTAGCAGGGGTTCCGTGGCGCCTCGGTGAAGGACTTCAGCTCGTAGGGGATGCCCGTGTCCACCTCGATGGACTTCCGCGAGAACAGCAGGCGGATGTCGTTGTGGAGGTAGATCTTCCCCGATTTGGAGCTCTGGAATCTGTGGAGGACGAACAGGGGGACCCGTTTAGCCGTGACCATTTTACACCAGGGGTGGGCAACTGGCGGCCCGGGGGCCACATGCGGCCCCCACCTTCACTTAATGTGGCCCTCAGGTTAATATCAGAACACTGATAATATTGGTTTCAGCTGTCACTATTCCACAACTTGCAAACAATACCCGCTTTTATTACTTCCGTCTAAATTAGTAGCTCATTGCTTCAACACAAGTATAATTAAAGGCATTTGAAATTACATAAAAAATTTCAGGATTCCAATTCAAAAATAGCAAAAATCTACAAGCTCAAAACGTGTCAGTGCGACGCGTTTTGAGCTTGTAGATCAGCTATTTTTTGCTACGACAGTAATATATGGCCCTAGGGAGTGAGTGTGGAAGTATAGTGGCCCTCTCCATCGTCAAAGTTGCCCACCCATAATTTACACTCTTAACCCATTTCGGTGTTTTAAACATGTTGTTATAATTTAGCTATTGAAAAATATTTTTTTTTGAAAAACCGAAGAACGACTGACATAGAAACATAGCTTTTTCAGAAAACTGTCAGGATGTAGAATATTTTTTATATATATATATATATATATATATATATATATATATATATAGGTTTTAAACTGTATAATGCATTCCAGGTGTTTTTCTCTCTGGTTCTAAAGAACATGTGTGTGTTTAGCATACCATTTATTATTATTACTCCAGTTTTGGCATCACTGCACTGGCTTCCGGTTGTTTTTAGGATTGATTTTAAAATTATTTTACTTGTCTATAAAGCTCTCAATGGTCTCGCACCTTCCGACCTACATGACTGTCTGCCTAAATATGTCCCAAACCGCCCCCTAAGGTCTTCCACTGCTGGCCTGCTCGCTTTGCCTAAAAAAATGGCAACAAAAAAATACGGGGAAGCAGCTTTTTGCTTCTACGGGCCGTCGGCATGGAACAAGCTCCCACTGTATATTCGTCAGGCAGCCTCTGTAGACATTTTTTTTTTTTTTTTTTTTAAGATATTTTTTTGCGGCTTACGCCTTTTATTGATTTTTGAAGGGACAGACAGTAGGCTGACAGGAAACGGGAGAGAGATGGGGGGATGACATGCAGTAAAGGCCGTGTCGGGTCCGGGAGTCGAACCCGCGGCACACTGCGACTGGATTACCAGTCCGGTGCCCAGACCGTTACGCTACGGCCTGGGCCTCTGTTGACATTTTTAAAGCTCAGCTCAAGACCCACTTCTACAACATTGCTTTTAATTGATCTTTAATTTTTTTGTTATTCATGTCCTCACTGTACTGCATTACTGCTTGTTTTTTAATGTCGTTGCCTTGCTTTTCTTTTATTCTAACTCGGTGCTAACGGTACAAATCACGAGGTGTGATGTCACGAGGCGTGATGTCACGAGGCGTGATGTCACGAGGCGTGATGTCACGAGGTGTGATGTCACGAGGTGTGATGTCATGATGTCACGAGGCATGATGTCACGAGGTGTGATGTCACGAGGTGTGATGTCATGATGTCACGAGGCGTGATGTCATGATGTCACGAGGCGTGATGTCACGAGGCGTGATGTCACGAGGTGTGATGTCATGATGTCATGAGGCGTGATGTCATGATGTCATGAGGCGTGATGTCACGAGGCATGATGTCACGAGGTGTGATGTCACGAGGTGTGATGTCACGAGGCGTGATGTCACGAGGTGTGATGTCATGAGGTGTGATGTCACGAGGCGTGATGTCATGATGTCACGAGGCGTGATGTCACGAGGTGTGATGTCACGAGGTGTGATGTCATGATGTCATGAGGCGTGCTGTCACGAGGCATGCTGTCACGAGGCGTGATGTCACGAGGCGTGATGTCACGAGGCGTGATGTCATGAGGCGTGATGTCACGAGGCATGATGTCACGAGGCGTGATGTCACGAGGCGTGATGTCACGAGGCCTGATGTCACGAGGTGTGATGTCACGAGGTGTGATGTCACGAGGCGTGATGTCACGAGGTGTGATGTCACGAGGTGTGATGTCATGATGTCACGAGGCGTGATGTCACGAGGTGTGATGTCACGAGATGTGATGTCATGATGTCACGAGGCGTTATGTCACGAGGCGTGATGTCGCGAGGCGTGATGTCACGAGGTGTGATGTCATGATGTCACGAGGCGTGATGTCACGAGGCATGATGTCATGATGTCACGAGGTGTGATGTCATGATGTCACGAGGCGTGATGTCATGATGTCACGAGGCGTGATGTCACGAGGTGTGATGTCGTGATGTCACGAGGCGTGATGTCACGAGGCGTGATGTCACGAGGTGTGATGTCATGATGTCACGAGGCGTGATGTCACGAGGCGTGATGTCACGAGGCGTGATGTCACGAGGCGTGATGTCATGAGGCGTGATGTCACGAGGTGTGATGTCACGAGGCGTGATGTCACGAGGCGTGGTGTCATGATGTCACGAGGCGTGATGTCACGAGGCGTGATGTCACGAGGTGTGATGTCATGATGTCATGAGGCGTGATGTCACGAGGCGTGATGTCACGAGGTGTGATGTCATGATGTCATGAGGTGTGATGTCACGAGGTGTGATGTCATGATGTCACGAGGTGTTATGTCACAAGGCGTGATGTCATGATGTCACGAGGCGTGATGTCACAAGGTGTTATGTTACGAGGCGTGATGTCACAAGGTGTGATGTCACGAGGCGTTATGTGACGAGGCGTGATGTCACGAGGCGTGATGTCACGAGGCGTTATGTGACGAGGCGTGGACTGATAACTATATATGGAGGTGTGACTGACTGACTAACGGGATATGCAGGTTTTCATAGTAAAGTGTGTATATAAAAAAAAATACCTCAAAATTGTAGCCTACTTAGAAAGAGCTTCTTCCAGCTTAGAATGCTGGCAAAGATTAAATCTTGTCTTTCCCGCCCTGTGTTCGAAACTGTTATCCATGCCTTTATGACATCCCTCCTCGACTACTGTAATGCCCTGTATATTGGAGTCAACCAGGTCTCCATATCTCGCTTACAGTTAGTCCAGAATGCCGCCGCACGGTTGCTTACAGGTACACGTAAGCGTGACCATATTAGTCCTGTACTAGCCTCCCTCCTTTGGCTTCCTGTGCGATACAGGATTGATTTTAAAGTTTTGCTTTTTGTTTTCAAATGTTTAAATGGTTTGGCACCCATTTATCTCTCTGAACTACTCAAACCGTATGTTCCCACAAGGACCCTCAGGTCCTCTGACCAGCTTCTCCTGGTGGTGCCTAAATCAAGGCTGAAGCTCAGAGGGAACCGGGCTTTTGCAGTGGCAGCTCCCAAGCTCTGGAATGAGCTGCCTCTGCACATAAGACAGGCCCCCACTCTTCAGGTGTTTAAATCACGCCTCAAGACATATTTTTATTCTTTGGCTTTTCCAAGCGTATGAGCTTTTTGATGTTGAAAGTGACACTGTGTACTGTGTGTTGTTTGTTTTTTAAATGAAGTTGTGATTTTTATTATTTTATTGTAAAGCACTTTGGTACAACTTGTTGTTATTTAAATGTGCTATAGAAATAAAGATGGTATGGTATGGTAAATGTACGTACAGTAGTTATTTTCCACCACTGCAAATACAATGCAAAAAATATTGAACCCAAGAAAGGGTTTGTTTGATTGATTGATTGATTGATTGATTGATTGAAAATTGTATTTACAGTTCGTAGAATTTGGGTACATTTCAAACCAGAAAAAACACTAAGACTTGTTTACATCACGGTCCACCATTTTCAACAGGGTTAAAGGTCAAGTGGACACTAAGTGGACACTTGGAACTGGGCATTAGCGATGTGTGGGCACTAGGTACAGGGTCGCAGTACCTGTGTTGGCACCTTGGTCGAGTACCTTTGACCTCAGTAGCCTACATTTTATTCTCAGTAGTAATTCTCAGTGGGACAACTGGGCACCTAGGGGTAGGATAACTGGGCACATAGGGGTAGGATAACTGGGCACCTAAGGGTAGGATAACTGGGCACCTAGGGGTAGGATAACTGGGCACCTGGGGGTAGGATAACTGGGCACCTAAGGGTAGGATAACTGGGCACCTGGGGGTAGGATAACTGGGCACCTAGGGGTAGGATAACTGGGCACCTAGGGATAGGATAACTGGGCACCTAAGGGTAGGATAACTGGGCACCTGGGGGTAGGATAACTGGGCACCTAAGGGTAGGATAACTGGGCACCTAGGGGTAGGATAACTGGGCACCTAGGGGTAGGATAACTGGGCACCTAGGGGTAGGATAACTGGGCACCTAGGGGTAGGATAACTGGGCACCTAGGGGTAGGATAACTGGGCACCTAGGGGTAGGATAACTGGGCACCTAGGGGTAGGATGACTGGGCACCTAGGGGTAGGATAACTGGGCACCTGGGGGTAGGATAACTGGGCACCTGGGCAACCGGGCACTGGTGGGCAGTTTTTAGGCACCTTGATCGAGTACCTTTGACCTTAAGACATTTTATTCTCAGTGGTAAAAATGTTCTTGTGTGCAGTGAGATTAAGTAGTAATCATTGATTTATACATTTCTTTGCATATATTTATTTATTTTTGTATTTATTTATTTATGTATTTACTTTTAGTTATGGCAGTTTTAGCCCTCCATAGGGCGGGACTGCGACGCTCTATAGGGCTCTTGTCTAACTTAATTAAATGTATTAACCCATTCTGAACGGGAACCCATTTTGGTGTTAGCATCTTGATATGCTTTAGCTATTGAAAAATAGCAGACATTTTTAGAATCTGATCTCAGGTCAGAATGGGTTAATCAGACCAGTGTGTGTCCAGTGGAAACCTCGTATGAATCTGATCTCAGGTCAGAATGGGTTAATCAGATTATATTTTTTCCTACCTGAGGTGAATCAGGTAGCAGAGGATCTTCTTCCTGTCCTTGCTGGCAGCCACTCCCCCTGC
>NC_139710.1:41383950-41408950 GCF_964188405.1 Protomyctophum parallelum
GCTGATATGAAAGTGGCATTTCGTCCTCTGCATATAGTGGGAATGTACGTGCTGAGTTTCACATGCATTTCATTTCATATGATTTGAGAACAAAATTTGACTGAGGGACTGCCATTGTTTTGTCATGTCATATGAAAGCAGGGAATCATAGCATCAAATTGACATATTGGGTTGTTCAGTTTGACCCACCAGTTTTGGAGATATGGCTTATAGAGTAATGTCTGGCAGAGAAACAGCGAGTTGAGAAAACAGGCTTGAAAAGGTTCACTTCTGTGGACTATAACATGGAACACCTAGCTACATGTTTAAGCATTTATTTCATATTTACATGTCTTCTGTGTTCTCTAACATTACATCTATAGCTACATATTTAAGCATTTATTTCATATTTACATGTCTTCTGTGGACTCTAACATTACACCTAGCTACATGTTTAAGCATTTATTTCATATTTACATGTCTTCTGTGGTCTCCAACATTACACCTAGCTACATGTTTAAGCATTTATTTCATATTTACATGTCTTCTGTGGACACTAACATTACACCTAGCTACATGTTTAAGCATTTATTTCATATGTACATGTCTTCTGTGGACATTAACATTACACCTAGCTACATGTTTAAGCATTTATTTCATATATACATGTCTTCTGTGGTCTCTAACATTACACCTAGCTACATGTTTAAGCATTTATTTCATATTTACATGTCGATTTCAGCCCTGACACTTATTTCAGACATGCTCTAGTATGTGAAGAGTCTGCCTGTGATATTAACTCATTTTGGAAGAAAAACAAAAAGGTTTGTCTCCTCTGGTGAAAAGCTGTAGTTTGCGCGATGGCAGTCTCTCAGTCAAATCTGGTCGACGGACCAATCTTAGCCAATCGGGATGGATTATGGGACAGATCCGTGTTGATCACATGACTATATGGATAGTGTGTACCAATAGGGCGTGATGTATGGATATGATGATATATAATGATTAATATATACGAGTAATGATATGGAAATATGTTTTAATATATACGAGTAATGATATGGAAATATGTTTTAATATGTTTTAATATATACGAGTAATGATATGGAAATATGTTTCTCAAACAAACGGCCTCTTGGTGGCGCTACGACAGGCTCGCCGTTGGCATCCAGGGAGTGTGTGGTTGTGCGTGCGTGCGTGCGTGCGTTGATATAGTACAGCAGGGGTGGGGCCCGGGGGGCCACATGAGGGCCCCAACCTTCACTTAATGTGGCCCGCAGGTTAAAGGTATATTCAGTGATTTCACTCAAAAAACCTTAGGTTTCGTTTTTGGCTGGGACCCAAAGCCTTTCATCCAATCAGGATAGAGAGCCAAAAACGAAACCTGAGGTTTTTTGACCCCCAGGGGTTAACTGGGGAAAGGGAGGAACTCCTTATATGGTCAGCACACTCTATAGTAGAGAGGATTATCACAACAAAACAAAAAAATAAGTGATATTTGAATTAAGTGAAATCACTGAATATACCTTTAATATCTGAATACCGATTTATTATTGGTCACAAATCCAAACATGACTTGCTTTAATTACAGTCGACATTAGTAGCTGAATGACTAGTATTACAATGTTATTGTCATTTTGTCATTTTGTCATTTGTATTTAGTTCATAAAGTTAACATCATACTATAATTCACCGAATCTCATTGCCTGCACCAAACGCTCCCACTTTTCACACAGGCATTGACCATATGAATATGGAGGGCGTAACGGAGCCCTTTTTTTAATTTGACACATTAATTATTAATAATGAATTTATTAGTGAATTAAAAACGCACCGGGCGCAGGGGGGCAAATATCTCACAACGGGTAAGGGCTAGTAACTATAATTAAAGGCATTTGAAAATTAAATGAACATGTTACTTTTCAGGAATCCAATTAAAAAAGAAAATCACAAAAGAAATTTCAGGATTTCAATTCAAATAACAGCAAATAAAAAAAAAGCTGATCTACAAGCTCAAGCTCAAGCTTGTAGATCAGCTTTTAGATTAGCTTTTAGAGCTTTTAGATTAGCTTTTAGATTAGCTTTTAGAGCTTGTAGATCAGCTTCGTTGCATGTTACTGTCGTAGCAAAAATAAATAAATATCTATTTATTTGTTTTTTGCTACGACAGTAACACGCAACGAAGCGTCCCTCTCCATCGTCGAAGTGGCACAGGGCAGTGAGGGTGTAGTGACGCAGACTCACCAGGAAGGGAGAGGGGGCGCTGTGCTCAGAGAGGTGGTAGTAGGTGACGCCCACAGGAAGTGTGGCGTGCTGCGGGCAGTAGGAGCCGCTGGCTCCGATCTCCGCCGTGAAGCCGTCGACGCGGCCCGACGGAGAGAAACGACCTTTCAGCATCGACTCCTGGACACGGGGGGAACATTACAGTAGGTTCGGTATCCTACTGTAAATGTCTCTGTGGCCCCTTTTCCACCGGTTGGTTCCCCAATTTAGTACTTACCCGAAGACAATGATTTATTGTATTACAAATTTTACATTTTTAAATATGCAAATGAGGCATTATGTAGGAAAATATGCAATACTCAACGACCCCCCCAACGACTTCACATTCGACACACACGTACCATGTTTTATATGAGGGGTGGGCAACTGGCGGCCCGGGGGCCACAAGCGGCCCCCACCTTCACTTAATGCGGCCCGCATGTTAATATCAGAATACTGATATAGTACTGATCTCAGCTGTTACAATTCCAAACCCTCTTTAATTACCGGGCCTTACTACAGTCCTGACCTGAAGTCAGTTTGTGGTACCTGGCCTTACTGCAGTCATGACCTGAAGTCAGTTTGTGGTACCGGGCCTTACTGCAGTCATGACCTGAAGTCAGTTTGTGGTACCTGGCCTTACTGCAGTCATGACCTGAAGTCAGTTTGTGGTACCTGGCCTTACTGCAGTCCTGACCTGAAGTCAGCTTGTGGTACCGGGCGGTACCTTGTGGTACCGGGCGGTACCACAAGGTACCGCCCGGTACCATTCAGTAAGGCCAGGTACCACAAGCTGACTTCAGGGCAGGACTGTAGTAAGGCCAGGTGGCCGCCCGGTACCACAAGGTACCACAAAGTACCACAAGGTACCATAAGGTACCACAAGGTACCGCCCGGTACCACAAGGTACCACAAAGTACCACAAGGTACCATAAGGTACCACAAGGTACCGCCCGGTACCACAAGGTACCACAAAGTACCACAAGGTACCATAAGGTACCACAAGGTACCGCCCGGTACCACAAGGTACCGCCCGGTACCACAAGGTACCGCCCGGTACCACAGGGTACCGCAAGGTACCGACCGGTACCACAAGGTACCGCAAGGTACCGACCGGTACCACAAGGTACCGCCCGGTACCACAGGGTACCGCAAGGTACCGCCCGGTACCACAAGGTACCGCAAGGTACCGACCGGTACCACAAGGTACCGCCCGGTACCACAGGGTACCGCCCGGTACCACAAGGTACCGCAAGGTACCGACCGGTACCACAAGGTACCGCCCGGTACCACAGGGTACCGCCCGGTACCACAAGGTACCGCAAGGTACCACAAGGTACTGCCCGGTACCACAAGTTACCACAAGGTACCACAAGGTACCGCCCGGTACCACAAGGTACCGCAAGGTACCGACCGGTACCACAAGGTACCGCCCGGTACCACAGGGTACCGCCCGGTACCACAAGGTACCGCAAGGTACCACAAGGTACTGCCCGGTACCACAAGTTACCACAAGGTACCACAAGGTACCGCCCGGTACCACAAGTTACCACAAGGTACCACAAGGTACCGCCCGGTACCACAAGGTACCGCCCGGTACCACAGGGTACCGCCCGGTACCACAAGGTACCACAAGGTACCACAAGGTACCGACCGGTACCACAGGGTACCGCCCGGTACCACAAGGTACCACAAGGTACCGCCCGGTACCACAAGGTACCACAAGGTACCGCCCGGTACCACAAGGTACGGCCCGGTACCACAGGGTACCGCCCGGTACCACAAGGTACCGCCCGGTACCACAAGGTACCGCCCGGTACCACAGGGTACCGCAAGGTACCGACCGGTACCACAAGGTACCGCAAGGTACCGACCGGTACCACAAGGTACCGCCCGGTACCACAGGGTACCGCAAGGTACCGCCCGGTACCACAAGGTACCGCAAGGTACCGACCGGTACCACAAGGTACCGCCCGGTACCACAGGGTACCGCCCGGTACCACAAGGTACCGCAAGGTACCGACCGGTACCACAAGGTACCGCCCGGTACCACAGGGTACCGCCCGGTACAACAAGGTACCGCAAGGTACCACAAGGTACCGCCCGGTACCACAAGTTACCACAATGTACCACAAGGTACCGCCCGGTACCACAAGGTACCGCCCGGTACCACAGGGTACCGCAAGGTACCGACCGGTACCACAAGGTACCGCAAGGTACCGACCGGTACCACAAGGTACCGCCCGGTACCACAGGGTACCGCAAGGTACCGCCCGGTACCACAAGGTACCGCAAGGTACCGACCGGTACCACAAGGTACCGCCCGGTACCACAGGGTACCGCCCGGTACCACAAGGTACCGCAAGGTACCACAAGGTACCGCCCGGTACCACAAGTTACCACAAGGTACCACAAGGTACCGCCCGGTACCACAAGGTACCGCCCGGTACCACAGGGTACCGCCCGGTACCACAAGGTACCACAAGGTACCACAAGGTACCGACCGGTACCACAGGGTACCGCCCGGTACCACAAGGTACCACAAGGTACCACAAGGTACCGCCCGGTACCACAAGGTACCACAAGGTACCGCCCGGTACCACAAGGTACGGCCCGGTACCACAGGGTACCGCCCGGTACCACAAGCTACCGCCCGGTACCACAGGGTACCACAAGGTACCGCCCGGTACCACAAGCTACCGCCCGGTACCACAGGGTACCGCCCGGTACCACAGGGTACCGCCCGGTACCACAGGGTACCGGGCAGTACCTTGTGGTACCGGGCGGTAACTTGTGGTACCGGGCGGTAACTTGTGGTACCGGGCGGTAGCTTGTGGTACCGGGCGGTAGCTTGTGGTACCGGGCGGTACTGCAGTCAGAGTGTAAACGGTACCTCAAAGTTCCCCAGCAGCGATCGGCTGAAGGAGCGCGGAGCGGGTCGGCAGGACTCGCTGTGTCTGCCACTGCGTAGCTGTCGACTGGAGAGAGACAGGGGACAGTTAGAGGGACAGGGGACAGTTAGAGAGACAGGGGACAGTTAGAGGGATAGGGGACAGTTAGAGGGACAGGGGACAGTTAGAGGGACAGGGGACAGTTAGAGGGACAGGGGACAGTTAGAGAGACAGGGGACAGTTAGAGGGACAGGGGACAGTTAGAGGGACAGGGGACAGTTAGAGGGACAGGGGACAGTTAGAGGGACAGGGGACAGTTAGAGAGACAGGGGACAGTTAGAGGGACAGGGGACAGTTAGAGGGACAGGGGACAGTTAGAGGGACAGGGGACAGTTAGAGGGACAGGGGACAGTTAGAGAGACAGGGGACAGTTAGAGGGACAGGGGACAGTTAGAGGGACAGGGGACAGTTAGAGAGACAGGGGACAGTTAGAGAGACAGGGGACAGTTAGAGAGACAGGGGACAGTTAGAGGGACAGTTAGAGAGACATGGGACAGTTAGAGGGACAGGGGACAGTTAGAGAGACAGGGGACAGTTAGAGGGACAGGGGACAGTTAGAGGGACAGGGGACAGTTAGAGGGACAGGGGACAGTTAGAGAGACAGGGGACAGTTAGAGGGACAGGGGACAGTTAGAGGGACAGGGGACAGTTAGAGGGACAGTTAGAGAGACAGGGGACAGTTAGAGGGACAGTTAGAGAGACAGGGGACAGTTAGAGGGACAGGGGACAGTTAGAGAGACAGGGGACAGTTAGAGAGACAGGGGACAGTTAGAGGGACAGGGGACAGTTAGAGAGACAGGGGACAGTTAGAGGGACAGGGGACAGTTAGAGAGACAGGGGACAGTTAGAGGGACAGTTAGAGAGACAGGGGACAGTTAGAGGGACAGGGGACAGTTAGAGGGACAGTTAGAGAGACAGGGGACAGTTAGAGAGACAGGGGACAGTTAGAGGGACAGGGGACAGTTAGAGGGACAGGGGACAGTTAGAGAGACAGGGGACAGTTAGAGGGACAGGGGACAGTTAGAGGGACAGGGGACAGTTAGAGAGACAGGGGACAGTTAGAGGGACAGGGGACAGTTAGAGACAGGGGACAGTTAGAGGGACAGTTAGAGGGACAGGGGACAGTTAGAGGGACAGGGGACAGTTAGCGAGACAGGGGACAGTTAGAGGGACAGGGGACAGTTAGAGGGACAGGGGACAGTTAGAGGGACAGGGGACAGTTAGAGGGACAGGGGACAGTTAGAGGGACAGGGGACAGTTAGAGGGACAGGGGACAGTTAGAGGGACAGGGGACAGTTAGAGGGACAGGGGACAGTTAGAGAGACAGGGGACAGTTAGAGGGACAGGGGACAGTTAGAGAGACAGGGGACAGTTAGAGGGACAGGGGACAGTTAGAGGGACAGGGGACAGTTAGAGGGACAGTTAGAGAGACAGGGGACAGTTAGAGGGACAGTTAGAGAGACAGGGGACAGTTAGAGGGACAGGGGACAGTTAGAGAGACAGGGGACAGTTAGAGGGACAGGGGACAGTTAGAGGGACAGTTAGAGGGACAGGGGACAGTTAGAGGGACAAGGGACAGTTAGAAAGACAGGGGACAGTTAGAGAGACAGGGGACAGTTAGAGGGACAGGGGACAGTTAGAGAGACAGGGGACAGTTAGAGAGACAGGGGACATTTAGAGGGACAGGGGACAGTTAGAGGGGCAGTTAGAGGGACAGGGGACAGTTAGAGGGACAGGGGACAGTTAGAGGGACAGGGGACAGTTAGAGGACAGTTAGAGGGACAGTTAGACGGACAGTGAGAGGGACAGGGGACAGTTAGACGGACAGTTAGAGGGACAGGGGACAGTTAGAGGGACAGGGGACAGTTAGAGGGACAGGGGACAGTTAGAGGACAGTTAGAGGGACAGTTAGACGGACAGTGAGAGGGACAGGGGACAGTTAGACGGACAGTTAGAGGGACAGGGGACAGTTAGAGGGACAGGGGACAGTTAGAGGGACAGGGGACAGTTAGAGGGACAGTTAGAGGGACAGGGGACAGTTAGAGGGACAGGGGACAGTTAGAGAGACAGGGGACAGTTAGAGGGACAGGGGACAGTTAGAGGGACAGGGGACAGTTAGAGGGACAGTTAGAGGGACAGGGGACAGTTAGAGGGACAGTTAGAGAACAGTTAGACAGATAATTCTGGGGGTCCTCGACGTGAAAAAGGTTGAGCACCAGCTGACATAGAAACATAGTTTTTCATAAAACTGTCTAAATGAGATAAAGTGTCTGTGGCGTTCTCTTACCTCTTCAGTCGCAGCGCACGATTCAACCTCCGGGCGGAGCGTGAGCTCTCTGTAGCGGCACCCTGCAGGTTAAAGGTCAAGGAATGAAACGTTACGACAACAATTTTATCGATCAGGCTTAACGAGCGACGCAGCCCCGCCCCCTTTCATGACAAAGCTTATTGATAACGGGTACTCGATAAGCCCAAAGCTTATTGATAACAGGTACTCGATAAGCCCAAAGCTTATCGATAACGGGTACTGGATAAGCCCAAAGCTTATTGATAACGGGTACTCAATAAGCCCAAAGCTTATTGAAAACGGGTACTGGATAAGCCCAGAGCTCATATCCCCTAACCCCTAACACAGTCTGGAGCAATGAAAAGAGCTGTCATGAGTCAGCGATAAAGCGGAAGTGGAGCCTCCTCCCCACTTCCGTTTCATCTTTACAGTCGCGCAAATGTATCCTAATATAAATAGAAAACCATCTAAGCACGTGTAGCTTGTTGCTTAGCAGGAAAAGGAAATAGACAAATAAAATGTAAAAGGTATTTAAAATACATTGAACGGAAACGGCAGCTTCCTCAGGTCACAGGGCCTGTAGGCCAGACTCTAATCCGTTCCCCTGTAGACCAGACTCTAATCCGTTCCCCTGTAGGCCAGACTCTAATCCGTTCCCCTGTAGACCAGACTCTAATCCGTTCCCCTGTAGACCAGACTCTAATCCGTTACCCTGTAGACCAGACTCTAATCCGTTCCTCTGCAGACCAGACTCTAATTCGTTCCCCTGTAGACCAGACTCTAATCCGTTCCCCTGTAGACCAGACTCTAATCCGTTCCCCTGTAGACCAGTCTCTAATCCGTTCCCCTGTAGGCCCAGACTCTAATCCGTTCCCCTGTAGACCAGACTTTAATCCGTTCCTCAGGTCACGGCGGCCTGTAGGCCAGACTCTAATCCGTTCCCCTGTAGGCCAGACTCTAATCCGTTCCTCAGGTCACAGGGCCTGTAGGGCAGACTCTAAATATAAAGCATTCGGAGATTGTTGGAAATAGTCGTCTGGCTACGCGAGACTAAAGTACTTACTGAGACTAAAGTACTTACTGAGACTAAAGTACTTACTGAGACTAAAGTACTTAATGGAGACTAAAGTACTTACTGGCCTCTGTCCTACTGCCACCTACTGTCTGTTTATTATATTACACAGTGGGTGAAAAAACACACCCCTTAAGACTAAACCACACCCATCAGAGGTGTGGCTTCCAGAGGTACCTTTCCCCAGAAAGGTACCTTTCAAAACCTCTAGGTATCAGGCCGGTAGTAACGATATAGATTCCACTGTACTTACTGGCTGTCGAGAGCTGAATGGCAACGTAGCGACACTGTTGCCCATGTCCTGGGGGCCGCCGGCCGCGGGGGTCACCCACTCCCCCTCCCCCTCCTGGGCCGCGGGGGTCACCCACTCCCCCTCCCCCCCCTGGTGGCGAGCTAACGGCGGCGGCGGGCTACGCAGCCCGAGCATCGTGGCGGGTCCTTGGCGGCCAGCGAACGCCACCGCCACCCCTCTCTCCTCCCCCTCCCCCCCCCTCGCTGGCACCACCACCACCCCCTCCCCCTCCCCCCGACGCGGGGGGGGAGGGGGAGGGGCTCTACGTCAGCTGGGGGCGGGGGGGCTCCGCGTCACCCCCACCCCCACCCCACCCATGGTGGAGGAGGAATACATCCTGATTGGTTCCGTTTGTTTTGTTTATTATAGTTCCGTCTCCGCTCCGCTCCTCCGGGCCTGGTTTAGTTTATTATAGTTCCGTCTCCGCTCCGCTCCTCCGGGCCTGGTTTTGTTTATTATAGTTCCGTCTCCGCTCCGCTCCGCTCCTCCGGGCCTGGTTTTGTTTATTATAGTTCCGTCTCCGCTCCGCTCCTCCGGGCCTGGTTTTGTTTATTATAGTTCCGTCTCCGCTCCGCTCCTCCGGGCCTGGTTTTGTTTATTATAGTTCCGTCTCCGCTCCGCTCCTCCGGGCCTGGTTTTGTTTATTATAGTTCCGTCTCCGCTCCGCTCCTCCGGGCCTGGTTTTGTTTATTATAGTTCCGTCTCCGCTCCGCTCCTCCGGGCCTGGTTTTGTTTATTATAGTTCCGTCTCCGCTCCGCTCCTCCGGGCCTGGTTTTGTTTATTATAGTTCCGTCTCCTCTCCGCTCCTCCGTGCCTGGTTTTGTTTATTATAGTTCCGTCTCCGCTCCGCTCCGCTCCTCCGGGCCTGGTTTTGTTTATTATAGTTCCGTCTCCGCTCCGCTCCTCCGGGCCTGGTTTTGTTTATTATAGTTCCGTCTCCGCTCCGCTCCTCCGGGCCTGGTTTTGTTTATTATAGTTCCGTCTCCGCTCCGCTCCGCTCCTCCGGGCCTGGTGGGTTTAATATAGTTCCGTCTCCGCTCCGCTCCTCCGGGCCTGGTTTTGTTGTCTCCACCAGGCCGAAGGCATGGGGAGAGAGTATGTTTTGCACTCCGTCCGTCCGTCCGTCCGTGTGTGTGTGTGTGTGTGTGTGTGTGTGTCCGTTAGCAGCTAATCTCGGCCACCGTTAACCCGGTCGATGCCAAAT
Organism: Protomyctophum parallelum; assembly: GCF_964188405.1. Lineage (NCBI taxonomy): Eukaryota > Metazoa > Chordata > Actinopteri > Myctophiformes > Myctophidae > Protomyctophum > Protomyctophum parallelum. The sequence goes on from NC_139710.1 coordinate 41,393,999, forward strand.
TTTGCACACACACTCCCTGGATGCCAACGATGAACCTCTGCCCCAAACCTTCCAGAACGGCCTGTTATAGCGCCACCAGGAGGCCGCTTTGTGCAAAACAAGTTTTTGCACAGCACACCTACAGATTTTGTCCAAACATCACGCAAATTGGTACACAGTCTCTCTAGAGCCATTCAACCAAACCGGTCTTTCACACTTCTCACACTCCATCCTGATTGGTTAAGATTGGCTTCCAAAGTTCACAGGAGTGCTCAGTTTCAAACAAAATGCTGCAAATCATGAACACATCGCGTGATTTCCGTGAAATTGTGCACCCACATTCCCACTAGGCCGAGGACAAAATGCCACATGAACAATTTCAACTCAACCTCAAGGTGGCGCTATAACTGGCCGAAAAGTGTTTTTACCTCTAACTGCACGGATCTGTGGATAACCTGGTGGAGACCTGTGCCCAGAAGGGCACTTTTTCTAGTTTATTATAGTTCTGTCTCCGCTCCGCTCCGCTCCTCCGGGCCTGGTGGGTTTAATATAGTTCCGTCTCCGCTCCGCTCCTCCGGGCCTGGTTTTGTTTATTATAGTTCTGTCTCCGCTCCGCTCCGCCGGGCCTGGTGTTTTTTTTTTCCTGCCTTTTTTTCCGTCCGGATAAAAAAAGTAAGTCCTGTCAGTCGGGCTGGGTTGCCCACCACCCCCCCCCCCCCCCCCTCTCTCTCTCTCTCTCTCTCTCTCTACCTGTCTATCTGTGTGTGTGTGTGTGTGTGTGTCTCTCTACTGTGCTCTGGAGACCCCGTGTTTCCCCCCCACCGTGTGACACCCCCCCCCCCCTCCCTTCCATCCTTCATAGAACTCACTTGTAAAAAAAAAAATGGAGAAAAAAAAGAACTGGAATTGGAAGCCAACGTACTACTCAGAGACCAGAATGAGCCATGTAGGTGTGTGTGTGTGTGTGTGTGCGTGTGTGTGTGTGTGTGTGTGTGCGTGTGTGTGTGTGTGTGTGTGTGTGTGTGTGTGTGTGTGTGTGTGTGTGTGTGTGTGTGCGTGTGTGTGTGTGTGCGTGCGTGTGTGTCATGGAGGGGTCAGAACAATGACAGTCTCTTCAATAGGTTTCATTCTGGAGCTACTCTGCCTGTTCCAGTATGGCGTGATGATAGCGCACCCCCCCCCCCCCTCCCCAACCCTACCGTTGCTCCAGACTGTACGACGGAAGCATTTATATTTTACTCGTGATCAGAGCTTCCGTTGCTCCAGACTGTACGACGGAAGCATTTATATTTTACTCGTGATCAGAGCTTCCGTTGCTCCAGACTGTACGACGGAAGCATTTATATTTTACTCGTGATCAGAGCTTCCGTTGCTCCAGACTGTACGACGGAAGCATTTATATTTTACTCGTGATCAGAGCTTCCGTTGCTCCAGACTGTACGACGGAAGCATTTATATTTTACTCGTGATCAGAGCTTCCGTTGCTCCAGACTGTACGACGGAAGCATTTATATTTTACTCATTACCCCCTGCCAGCCGCCAGGGGGCGATAGTTCTCCTCAAAACAGTAATGGCGGAGGTGGTCGCGCTGATCGGACTAATCACTGGCTAAGAGTCTTTAGAAGCGTTCAAGAACGACTGACACAGAAACATAGCTTTTTCAGAAAACTGTCATTTTCAAACAGACATTTTTAGAATCTGATCTCAGGTCAGAATGGGTGAAGTGGTGTCAGTGTGTACTGTGTACGTGTACATGCGTGCCGTGCGCTAACCTTGGAGCTCCGGTGGTCTCGTTGCGCCAGCAGCGCTGCAGGGAGCAGGTGGTTCCAGTAGGGGGCAGCCTTGGCGTCGGTGCTGCGGCCCCCTCCCAGCCCCCCCCCCGCGGTGGTGGTGGTGGTTGGGGGAGGGGTCTGGGAGGAGGAGGAGCCTCGGCTCCTCTTGGAGGTGGACGGACCCTCGTCCTCTGAACACGAGTCGCCCCCTGGTGGCAGAAGCAGCAGCCTCCTCTTGGCCGCGCATGGGGGGGGGGGGCTTCCCCCGGGGCGGGGGGGGGTGTGTCGGGGTGTGGACGGGGGGGGGGGACCGCGCAGCGCTGCGCTCGGGCGGGGAGGACTCGAGACCCCCGGCCTGCCACCGCGCGGCCTCACCGGGCTCCGGGGGGTCCGAGGAGAACGGTCCGCCGCCCCCCGGTGGGCTTCTGGAGGGACTGGCTCCCGGACCCCCCCCCCCACCGGGCGGGGAGAAGGGGGGTCCTGCCCCCGGTGGGCTTCTGGAGGGACTGGTCCAAGGACCCCCCCCCACCGGGCGGGGAGAAGGGTGGTCCTCCTCCCAGTGGGCTTCTGGTGGGACTGGTCCAAGGACCCCCCCCACCGGGCGGGGAGAAGGGGGGTCCTGCCCCCGGTGGGCTTCTGGAGGGACTGGCCGCGGGGGAGCCTGGAGGAGGAGGAGGGGGGGGGGGAGATGGGTCACAATTTACGACATTTAACAAATTGACAACCGTTTAATTTCAAACACCACCATCTAGCTCGCAGATCAGCTATTATTGGGAAAGAGACAGCAGTCCAAGTACAGAGTGGACTCAGGTCCTGTTTACTAGCACAGAGAGCTGTTTACTAGCGCAGAGAGCTGTTTACTAGCACAGAGAGCTGTGTACTAGCACAGAGAGCTGTTTACTAGCACAGAGAGCTGTTTACTAGCACAGAGAGCTGTTTACTAGCACATAAGTTTACTAGCACAGAGAGCTGTTTACTAGTGCAGAGAGCTGTTTACTAGCACAGAGAGCTGTTAACTAGCACAGAGAGCTGTTTACTTGCACAGAGCTGTTTACTAGCACAGAGCTGTTTACTAGCACACAGAGCTGTTTACTAGCACATACGTTTACTAGCACAGAGCTGTTTACTAGCACAGAGAGCTGTTTACTAGCACAGAGAGCTGTTTACTAGCACAGAGAGCTGTTTACTAGCACAGAGCTGTTTACTAGCACAGAGAGCTTTTACTAGCACAGAGAGCTGTTTACTAGCACAGAGAGCTGCTTACTAGCACTTAACACATGACGAAGTTCACCATCCTTTAGTAACACCCAGCGCCCGGGACAAAGGTTTATCCAAAAGACGAAGTTCATTGATATGAAAACCGGTCGCATCGCTCCACAGCCAAGGAGCGCCTGTTGCGCAATACTCGATGTTGCGTAACAGTGGGACATCATCGAAAATGTCCCCCCCCCACCCGTTTAGCCGACGACAACGAAAGTCTTAAAACGTTAATAACTCGCGATCTAAATCATCCCGTCCAATTCTAAGAAAAGATCCTGCGTTAGACAGGCCCCCGCTGTCCAGTCGCTAGTCGCGTATTTTTGAAGAAAATCGTGTAAATGTGGCGCAAATCTTTGAACATATTATTTAAAATAACTGCGATTAGACATTATGATAATATGACGTAATGATGTGGCCGTGCAGGGCTTAAAGCCAAAAAGAATCCCAAGACTGAAAATTACTTTTTGCAAATCTGCACAGATCTCATTAAATAACCCCTATAAAATCCTCAGGACTGAAATCCGTCCCCAGGACTGAGAACTTTAAGCCCTGGGCCGTGCCTACCTGGGGGAGGTGCGCTTCCCCCGCCACGGGGGGGCGACTTGGGCGAGAGCGGCCCGGCGAAGACCTCCGGTACGGGCCTGTCGTGGTTGTGCTGGGCGGGCCTCCGGGAAGGGGTGTGGCTCGGCGAGAGGGGCGGAGTCCTGGGGGACAGCCCCCCGCCCCCCCCATCGGGGGGATCCCAGGGGTACAGGCCCCCGGGGGGGCCCGGCCCGCACAGCACCCCGCCCTCTAGCCCCTCGTCGTCCGATTCAGAGTCCTCCAGGTGGGGGCGCTTGTTGTTGTTGTGAGCCGGCGAGGCGGGGGAGGGCTCTCCCAGGCCCCTCTTCACCCCCACCCCTCCCCCCGGGCGGGGGTGGGGGAGGGTCCTGGGCTCAGAGAAGCCCCTCCCCCTCTGTGAGAAGATGGACAGCTGGTAGACCTTCTGCATGCGAAGCTCCTCACCGCCGAATAAGGGCCTGAGCCCCGCCCCCACGCCGGGGTCCCCGAGAGCACCCCCGGGGCCCCCCAGCCCAGCCCCGGGGCCTCTGGGGTGGGGGTCCGGGGCCCCCTGCGTCGGGGGGGAGGAGGGGGGTGGGAGGAGGAGGTCCCCCTCCCGCACTGGAAGCTCCAGCGTGGCCGGCGCCTCCTTGTGGCCGAGCTCCACGTGGATGTGTCGCATGGTTCTGGTTCTGGTGTGTGTGTGTGTGTGTGTGTGTGTCTGGTAGGTCCTAGTCCTGACTCAGATCATACAGGAAGTCGTACAGGAAGTCGCTACGCTCCCCGCTGGGAGACGGGAAGATCAGCCTCACAGCGCCTGTGGGAGGGGCAACATGTTAGCGTCATGCTAATGGTAGGGGCAACATGTTAGCGTCATGCTAATGGGAGGGGCAACATGCTAGTGTCATGCTAATGGGAGGGGCAACATGTTAGCGTCATGCTAATGGTCGGGGCAACATGTTAGCGTCATGCTAATGGGAGGGGCAACATGCTAGTGTCATGCTAATTGAAGGGGCAACATGTTAGCGTCATGCTAATGTGAGGGGCAACATGTTAGCGTCATGCTAATGGGATGGGCAACATGTTAGCGTCATGCTAATGGGAGGGGCAACATGTTAGTGTCATGCTAATGAGAGGGTCAACATGTTAGCATCATGCTAAGGGTAGGGGCAACATGTTAGTGTCATGCTAATGAGAGGGGCAACATGTTAGCGTCATGCTAAGGGTAGGGGCAACATGTTAGTGTCATGCTAATGTGAGGGGCAACATGTTAGCGTCATGCTAATGGCAGGGGCAACATGTTAGCGTCATGCTAATGGGAGGCGCAACATGTTAGCGTCATGCTAATGTGAGGGGCAACATGTTAGCGTCATGCTAATGGGATGGGCAACATGTTAGCGTCATGCTAATGGGAGGGGCAACATGTTAGTGTCATGCTAATGAGAGGGTCAACATGTTAGCATCATGCTAAGGGTAGGGGCAACATGTTAGTGTCATGCTAATGAGAGGGGCAACATGTTAGCGTCATGCTAAGGGTAGGGGCAACATGTTAGTGTCATGCTAATGTGAGGGGCAACATGTTAGCGTCATGCTAATGGCAGGGGCAACATGTTAGCGTCATGCTAATGGGAGGCGCAACATGTTAGCGGCATGCTAATGGGAGGGGCAACATGTTAGCGTCATGCTAATGGGAGGGGCAACATGTTAGCGTCATGCTAATGGGAGGGGCAACATGTTAGCGTCATGCTTCCGTTGCTCCAGACTGTATGACGGAAGCATTTATATTCTACGCTTCCGTTGCTGTAAATTTAAATATTGTATTGAGACATCACACGTGTCACAAAGAATTGTGTATTCAGTGTTTGAGACAGTGCTGCAAATTTATATTTTAGTTTTAGTCATAGTCTATGGAATGAAACTGACAAGAGTGTCAAAGTATCGTACAAACATGATCATTCTCGTACATCTGGTGCCTTCTTTTTAGTTTCCAAATATTAGTACAGGAAATCTAAGGAAAATAAAATACAGGATCAACCTCAAACTAACGGCTGATTCTCTATCTTCAATATCGTACTATAAATGCACCACGTCTCTGCGTGCGTACGTACATGCGTGTGTGTTTGTGTGTGTGCTCTGTGTGTGTGTGTGTGTGTGTGTGTGTGTGCGCGTGTGTGCTTGTAATGAACGTAACTCGAGAACTGTTCGCCCCGCCGACTTCACATTCGACACACGCGGTCCACACCCCCACAGGGAGGGCAGTGCCCGGTGTCGAGTCGGTCGGTCGGACCCACGGTTCTCCAGAACCACCACAAAAGGCTCTGCTCAGGCTCTGCCCAGTGGGCCTAATAAGGCCAACTCCTTTCACCTGGGCCAGGATTTTAGGATTATAGGGGACGGGGGAGGAGTCTGACCTGTGTCCTTGCGGTCCAGGTGGGAGGGGCCTGGCGGCGGCCTGCTTCCCGCCACGACATCCGGCAGCCAATTGCAGGACGGCGCCCGTCTCCGCGGCGGCGACCGCCAGACGATGCCGCCAGCATTGCCGACCAATCGGGTGAGAGAGGAACAGGAGATGGCTTTCGATTGGCTCCAAACGAGGAAGTATAGGGGACGCAGGAACTATGTGACGGAAAGGAAGCAAAATAACAAAGACGTTGACTATTCTGGGCGGGAACCCCTTTTTGGTGTTAGCATCACGTTATGCTTTAGCTATTGAAAAATAGCAGATCTACAAGCTCATAGCGCGCCACTGAGTGGCGCGCTAGTAGGTCTGCTATTTTTGTCTTTGAATATATATATATATATATTAGGGCTGTCAAAGTTAACGCACTATTAACTAGTTAACTCACAATCCTTTAAACGGTACTATTTTTTTTAACGCGCGATTAACGCACTTTGAAGTTTGACAGAATGGTTGAGAGACGCATGGCAATTTTACACTGAAGAGTTGAATAATTGTTAAACAGCTGCATTACTTAAGTTAATTTAAGTCTACACAATTAGAAAACTTAGAAAACATGTTATTTTGATCAACATGGCCTGTTATCTCTCGAAATGGTACCATTGGCCAACATCAATACAGTTCTTTAGTTTGGGTCTGGAAGGCTAAATGTCATCAACTGGTGGTTCCGTGGCTCAAATGCAGAATAAATAATGGACCTTGATATGAAAAATCTTGAAAACCACTGATTTAAGGTATATTTAGAACGGATAAAAAATATGCGATTAATTTGCGATTAATCACAGTTAACTATGGACAATCATGTGATTAATCAGATTAAAAATTTTAAACGATTGACAGCCCTAATATATATATATATATATATATATATATATATAGGTATTTCCTGGAAGATCGAGACCCAGAGGAAGACACCCAGGGAGCCGCACCGCGTCCCTCTACTGTACCCTCTACTGTACTGTACTGTACTGTACTGAACCACAGGAACGCACCCATGGTGTCGCCCCGATTCCGAAGAGCCGCCCCGCGTCCGAAACGGTTGAGAAATGACAGAGTTACCATGTGGGGGTCCCTGTACTGTACTGTACTGTACTGTACTGTACTGTACTGTACTGTACTGTACTGTACTGTACTGTACTGTCACTGTACTGTACTGTACTGTACTGTACTGTCACTGTCACTGTCACTGTACTGTACTGTACTGTACTGTACTGTACTGTACTGTACTGTACTGTACTGTACTGTACTGTACTGTACTGTACTGTACTGTACTGTACTGTACTGTTTGATTGATTGATTGAAATATTTATTAACAGTTTGTAGAATTTACAGTACATTTTAAGCACAAACTCAATACAAAGACTGTCAACTGTGAGTGGACGACCCAATTAAGCATTACACTTGTTTACAACAGGGTCCACATTGTTCAATTCATCAAAACATTTAAAGACATACAGACATTTAGAGACATACAAATAGACATTTCTATGTAGCTAAAGTACAGAACAGGAATTCATCATATGGGAAGCAAAAAAGGGAAAAGATACAATATACAGTGAGGGAAAATGGGGGGGGGGGGGGGGGGGGGATTCAGATTTTACAGAGGCCAGTTTTGAATTGCAGCCATCCGTAGGTGCCCTTTGAGAGCGGTTTTGAAGGAGTCAAGGGATTCACATGTCTTAATGACTGTTGGTAGGGCGTTCCACATTTTGGTGGCATAGGAGCGAAAATAATTTAGTCCCTTGTTTGTGCCGAATCTGGGTTGTACATGGTTTGTTGCACTCCCTCTGGTGTTGTGGGTGTGGACTTCGTTTACATTAAGGAAGTATTTAGACAGGTACATGGGTATCTTGGTGGTGTATCGAATCTTGTGGACCAGACCCATTGCAAGATGCTGTACTCTGTCGTCGATCCTAAGCCATCCCAGCCTGTCAAAGTGGGCAGGGGTGAGGTGGGTTCGGGGGGTGAGGCCAAGTAGGAGCCTGACCAGTTTGTTTTGGGAGGTCTGGAGCCTTGTTTTAAGGGCCTTTGAGGTGCTGTGGTACCAAGAGGTGGATGCATAGTCAAAGAAACCTTGTACGAGGGCTCCTGTTAAGGTCTTCAAGGTGTTTTTGCTGACCAGTGAGGAGATCCTGTAAAGGAATCTTGTTCTTTGATTGACTTTTTTGATTACGTTGGTGGCCATTTTATCACCGGAAAGATTGGCCTCCAGGATGGAACCTAGGTAGGTAATTTGATCTTTTCGTGTGATAACATTGTCACCCACTCTAACCAAGAAGCCATCTGCCTTGCTGAGTTTACTATTTGATCCGAAGAGGATGGATTCAGTTTTTCCCAGGTGTAAGGATAGTTTGTTATCAGCGAGTACTGTACTGTACTGTCACTGTCACTGTACTGTACTGGCACACCCAAAATCACCATATATACAGTTATACAATGTGCGTGTGTGTTTGTGTGTGTGTGCTGTTTTCGTTGTCAGACCCAGCCAGCCACACACACATTTATATTATATTATATATATTATATTATCAAATATAGCAAAAATTGCCGATCTACAAGTTCAAAACTTGCTTTTGAGCTTGAGTGAGTGTGGAAATATAGTGGCCCTCTGGAGTGAGTGTGGAACTTACTATAGTGGCCTTCTGGAGTGAGTGTGGAAATTTAGTGCCCCTCTGGAGTGAGTGTGGAACTATAGTGGCCCTCTGGAGTGAGTGTGGAAATTTAGTGGCCCTCTGGAGTGAGTGTGGAACTATAGTGGCCCTCTGGAGTGAGTGTGGAACTATAGTGGACCTCTGGAGTGAGTGTGGGACTATAGTGGCCCTCTGGAGTGAGTGTGGGACTACAGTGGCCCTCTGGAGTGAGTGTGGAACTATAGTGGCCCTCTGGAGTGAGTGTGGAACTATAGTGGCCCTCTGGAGTGAGTGTGGAAATATAGTGGCCCTCTGGAGTGAGTGTGGAACTATAGTGGCCCTCTGGAGTGAGTGTGAAACTATAGTGGCCCTCTGGAGTGAGTGTGGAACTATAGTGGTCCTCTGGAGTGAGTGTGGAATTATAGTGGTCCTCTGGAGTGAGTGTGGAACTATAGTGGCCCTCTGGAGTGAGTGTGGGACTATAGTGGCCCTCTGGAGTGAGTGTGGAACTATAGTGGCCCTCTGGAGTGAGTGTGGAACTATAGTGGCCCTCTGGAGTGAGTGTGGAACTATAGTGGCCCTCTGGAGTGAGTGTGGGACTATAGAGCGTCGCAGTCCCTCCCCCTTTCAGAACGACGAGTGGCCCAGGAAATTATTCTCCATTCATTTTCTCCATAGGCTTTTCAAAACGTATTTATTTAAAGACCTTATAAGCTTCGTACGAAGCCAACTCTTGTCGTGACAAATCATGACAACACACACAATATTTTGGACCAAAATTACTTGTTTGGCCCGAAGAATTGTGTTTGTTGTCATGATTGGTCACGACAAGAGTTGGCTTTGTCCGCGGCGTAAACGTCTTTAAATAAATACTTTCTGAAAAGTCTATGAGGAAAACGAACGGGTCTCTCGAGAAGGCGGGACTGCGACGCTCTATTGTGGCCCTCTGGAGTTAGTGTGAAACCATTGTCTAGGTTTAGTAGTTACCGAGGCGCGTCAGTGAGGTTGTTACCGAGGGGCGGAGCGTCAGTGAGGTAGTTACCGAGGGGCGGAGCGTCAGTGAGGTAGTTACCGAGGGGCGGAGCGTCAGTGAGGTAGTTACAGAGGGGCGGAGCGTCAGTGAGGTAGTTACAGAGGGGCGGAGCGTCAGTGAGGTAGTTACAGAGGGGCGGAGCGTCAGTGAGGTAGTTACCGAGGGGCGGAGCGTCAGTGAGGTAGTTACAGAGGGGCGGAGCGTCAGTGAGGTAGTTACAGAGGGGCGGAGCGTCAGTGAGGTAGTTACAAAGGGGCGGAGCGTCAGTGAGGTAGTTACCGAGGGGCGGAGCGTCAGTGAGGTAGTTACAGAGGGGCGGAGCGTCAGTGAGGTAGTTACAGAGGGGCGGAGCGTCAGTGAGGTAGTTACCGAGGTGCGGAGCGTCAGTGAGGTAGAGCGTCAGTGAGGTAGAGCGTCAGTGAGGTAGAGCGTCAGTGAGGTAGTTACCGAGGGGCTGAGCGTCAGTGAGGTAGTTACCGAGGGGCGGAGCATCAGTGAGGTAGTTACCGAGGGGCGGAGCGTCAGTGAGGTAGAGCGTCAGTGAGGTAGAGCTTCAGTGAGGTAGTTACAGAGGGGCGGAGCGTCAGTGAGGTAGTTACCGAGGGGCGGAGCGTCAGTGAGGTAGTTACCGAGGGGCGGAGCGTCAGTGAGGTAGAGCGTCAGTGAGGTAGAGCTTCAGTGAGGTAGTTACCGAGGGGCGGAGCGTCAGTGAGGTAGAGCGTCAGTGAGGTAGAGCTTCAGTGAGGTAGTTACCGAGGGGCGGAGCGTCAGTGAGGTAGTTACCGAGGGGCGGAGCGTCAGTGAGGTAGAGCGTCAGTGAGGTAGTTACCGAGGGGCGGAGCGTCAGTGAGGTAGAGCGTCAGTGAGGTAGAGCGTCAATGAGGTAGTTACCGAGGGGCGGAGCGTCAGTGAGGTAGTTACCGAGGGGCGGGGCGTCAGTGAGGTAGTTACCGAGGGGCGGAGCGTCAGTGAGGTAGTTACCGAGGGGCGGAGCGTCAGTGAGGTAATTACCGAGGGGCGGAGCGTCAGTGAGGTAGAGCGTCAGTGAGGTAGTTACTGAGGGGCGGAGCGTCAGTGAGGTAGAGCGTCAGTGAGGTAGTTACCGAGGGGCGGAGCGTCAGTGAGGTAGTTACAGAGGGGCGGAGCGTCAGTGAGGTAGAGCGTCAGTGAGGTAGTTACCGAGGGGCGGAGCGTCAGTGAGGTAGTTAGAGAGGGGCGGAGCGTCAGTGAGGTAGTTACGGAGGGGCGGAGCGTCAGTGAGGTAGTTACCGAGGGGCGGAGCGTCAGTGAGGTAGAGCGTCAGTGAGGTAGTTACAGAGGGGCGGAGCGTCAGTGAGGTAGAGCGTCAGTGAGGTAGTTACCGAGGGGCGGAGCGTCAGTGAGGTAGAGCGTCAGTGAGGTAGTTACAGAGGGGCGTAGCGTCAGTGAGGTAGTTACAGAGGGGCGGAGCGTCAGTGAGGTAGAGCGTCAGTGAGGTAGTTACCGAGGGGCGGAGCGTCAGTGAGGTAGAGCGTCAGTGAGGTAGTTACAGAGGGGCGGAGCGTCAGTGAGGTAGTTACAGAGGGGCGGAGCGTCAGTGAGGTAGAGCGTCAGTGAGGTAGTTACAGAGGGGCGGGGCGTCAGTGAGGTAGAGCGTCAGTGAGGTAGTTACCGAGGGGCGGAGCGTCAGTGAGGTAGTTACCGAGGGGCGGAGCGTCAGTGAGGTAGAGCGTCAGTGAGGTAGTTACCGAGGGGCGGAGCGTCAGTGAGGTAGTTACCGAGGGGCGGAGCGTCAGTGAGGTAGGAGGCTCCTCAGAGGAAATGCTTCTTCTGCACAGGAAGTGACTCTACTACCCAGGCTCCGTCTGTGATTGGCCGACGGCTGGACATGCCCTCCTTGGTCATCGAGGCGTGGGGGGGTGTGGCATGGCGGTGACATCATGACAGGAGCATTCCACTCACGATCCCTACAGACACACACACGCACACACACACACACACACACACACACACACACACACACACACACACACACACACACACACACACACACACACAGCTCAATTAATTGTATCATGTTAACTTGTTGAGTGTTAGCACCATGCTAACCTGTTGGGTGTTGGGATCATGCTAACCTGTTGGGTGTTAGCGTCATTCTAACCTGTTGGGTGTTAGCATCATGCTAACCTGTTGGGTGTTAGCGTCATGCTAACTTGTTGAGTGTTAGCACCATGCTAACCAGTTGGGATCATGCTAACCTGTTGGGTGTTAGCGTAATTCTAACCTGTTGGGTGTTAGCATCATTCTAACCTGTTGGGTGTTAGCGTCATGCTAACTTGTTGAGTGTTAGCACAATGCTAACCTGTTGGGTCTTGGGATCATGCTAACCTGTTGGGTGTTACCATCATGCTAACCTGTTGGGTATTAGCGTCATGCTAACTTGTTGAGTGTTAGCACCATGCTAACTTGTTGAGTGTCATGCTAACTTGTTGAGCGTCATGCCAACGTGTTGAGCGTCATGCTAACTTGTTGAGCCTCATGCTAACGTGTTGAGCGTCATGCTATCATGTTGAGCGTCATGCTAACTTGTTGAGCGTCATGCTAACTTGTGCAACACTGGGATCACAACCTGGCAACATTGGAGGGCTGTAAGTCACACTGAGACACTGTCATGGCAACCAAGCTAGCATGAGACAACAGTTCCTTTGTCCTTAAACACAAAGACTGAGAGACAGAGGCAGTGAGAGAAAGAGAGACAGAGAGACAGAGAGAGACAGAGACTGAGGCAGTGAGAGAGAGAGAGAGAGAGAGAGAGAGAGAGAGAGAGAGAGAGAGAGAGAGAGAGAGAGAGAGAGAGAGGGAGAGAGAGGCAGTGAGTGAGAGAGAGACAGAGATAGAGAGAGAGAGAGAGAGAGAGAGAGAGAGAGAGAGAGAGAGAGAGAGAGAGAGAGAGAGAGAGAGAGAGAGAGAGAGAGAGACAGAGACAGAGACAGAGACAGAGACAGAGACAGAGACAGAGGCAGTGAGTGAGAGAGAGAGGAGACCCCGGGGCAGACCAAGGACCAGATTGATATCTCCACTGGGAGGAGACCCCGGGGCAGACCAAGGACCAGATGGATTATATCTCAACTGGGAGGAGACCCCGGGGCAAACCAAGGACCAGATGGATTATATCTCCACTGGGAGGAGACCCCGGGGCAGACCAAGGACCAGATGGATTATATCTCCACTGGGAGGAGACCCCGGGGCAGACCAAGGACCAGATGGATTATATCTCCACTGGGAGGAGACCCCGGGGCAGACCAAGGACCAGATGGATTATATCTCCACTGGGAGGAGACCCCGGGGCAGACCAAGGACCAGATGGATTATATCTCCACTGGGAGGAGACCCCGGGGCAGACCAAGGCGCAGAGGCCTCGGGATCCCCCAGGAGGAAGTCACTAATGTTGCTCTGGAGAGGGAAGTCTGGAGCTCTCTGGTGGAGCTGTTTATATTGTGTTTAGTTTCCAAGATGGCCGCAGCACCAGGAGGGTCCCCCCCATCAAACCAAATGTTCGGTCAAACCATATGGGCTTCCATTGGAAATGGAGCCACCGCCGCCCCCTAGTGGTCACTCTACCGCTTAGCCACCGCCCCCTATAGCGGTCCAGCCGGCTCCATTCACTGCTTTGCATTCATGTAACTTCCGGTGCGAGATCTGGCTCCCATGAAAGTGTCGTGGTCACAAGGCACAGTCACGTGACCCACGACACTTCCCACCCTGTCAGACTGCAATACCACATCTGGCCACCAGGCCACCCTGTCCCTCGTGTGGCCATTTTAGGAGACGTTGAGTCACTTTGTGTCAATAGAGAGAGAGAGGAGACAGACAGACAGGCAGACAGACAGACAGACAGACAGACAGACAGACAGACAGACAGACAGACAGACAGACAGACAGACAGACAGACAGACAGACAGACAGACAGACAGACAGACAGACAGACAGACAGACAGACAGACAGAGAGAGAGAGAGAGAGAGAGACAGACAGACAGACAGACAGACAGACAGACAGACAGACAGACAGACAGACAGACAGACAGACAGACAGACAGACAGACAGACAGACAGACAGACAGACAGACAGACAGACAGACAGACAGACAGACAGACAGAAAGAAACAGTCATGACACTCACCCTCGCCCTCGCAGATATGGCTTCTGTCTGTCTGTCTGTCTGTCTGGTAGGAAAGAGTTGTTTTGTCAGACTACTTCACAAAAACTATCACCGCCCTCCTCTCTCTCTCTCTCTCTCTCTCTCTCTCTCTCTCTCTCTCTCTCTCTCTCTCTCTCTCTCTCTCTCTCTCTCTCTCTCTCTCTCTCTCTCTCTCTCTCTCTCTCTCTCTCTCTCTCTCTCTCTCTCTGTGTGTGTGTGTGTGTGTGTGTGTGTGTGTTTGTTCAGTATTTCCTCTCAGCTGATCGGGCGAGCGAGGCGTGCTTTGCTCACTCAGCAGTGAAGGCATGGGGGGAGGAGACACACACACACACACACACACACACACACAGTCACACACAGTCACACACAGTCACACACACACGTACACACCGTCAGCTGATTGGCCGGAGGTCGCAGTGGGGCTCCGCTCTGATTGGCTCGGGGGCAGACGGAGAGCCCGCCCTAAACTCCGCCCACCTGCCAGGCCTGTTTTGCAGAAGCAGGAAAGAGCGGTGTTGCCATGTCTGATGGAAATAAGCCAGTGGTTCTACGAACCCCTGGGACCCCCAATTTATATTTATAAAATGAATAATAATAGTACAGTAGTAAAGTACAATAAAGGGTCCATTTGGTTCCATTTGTACACTCTCAGAGTTACAGACCCATAAGGGGTCCATTTGGTTCCCAACTATCATTTAGCTGGGGACCCCCTGGAACTCCCTCAAGGACCCCTGGGGGTCCCCGGGCATGTTTCTAGCACTTTCATGTCGAGGACACCCAAATTAATTAATTTGTCCACCCAAAACTGTGTGTGTGTGTGTGTGTGTGTGTGTGTGTGTGTGTGTGTGTGTGTGTGTGTGTGTGTGTGTGTGTGTGTGTGTGTGTGTGTGTGCGTGATGGCAGTTGGTGGAGAAGCATGCACACACACACACACACACACACACACACACACACACACTTATCTTTGGCTGGCTTGCAGGGAGCGACCGACACACACCAACAAAAAACACTTTATCAGCTGAGCAGCAGGAGCTAACTGCACTTCCTGTGTGTGTGTGTGTGTGTGTGTGTGTGTGTGTGTGTGTGTGTGTGTGTGTGTGTG
>NC_139710.1:41416450-41423950 GCF_964188405.1 Protomyctophum parallelum
ACCCCGGGGCAGACCAAGGATCACGTCCCACTGGGAGGAGACCCGGGGGTTAAAACCACTAAATCATTCATTACAAATCGGTTGGATTCCATAGGACGTGTACACGTCCATGGAAACGGTTACAAATGGGAAAGCATCCAACAACAAAACCCAACAACAACAACAACAACGTAATTTTATACTTTAGCGATTAGAAAATGGAGACAATTTGAGCATTGACATCTTCTGGGGTATTTTTTATATCATAAGTGTCATGGCCGCCCCAATGCATTTCCAATGGAAGTCACAGGTTTGATACAAAGTTTTTGCCTACAAGCTGATGTATGTTTTATGCGTTTCGACTGCCCCCCCCCCCCCCCCCTCAGATAACACGTTTGTCTCTTCAAACCACGTGACTCCCATTGGAAATGAATTGCGAGATTGCAACAGTCAAAAGTCGCATGCATCAGCTATACAACATTCTGTTGTGACCGTGTGGGTTTGACTCTCAGGGCTGTATTTTGCGTGTCTTAAGTACCAGGTCTTATTCCCTAACTTGAGTAAACTAAAGACCTGGAGGCGTGATCAATGCTCTCTGGCCACTCAGAATAGCCAAATGGCATTGATCACGCCTCCAGGTCTTTAGTTTACTCAAGTTAGGGAATAAGACCTGGTTCTTAATTAAGACACGCAAAATACAGCCCTTAGTGTTGAGGTTCCCAGGTCCATCGCCGTGGGACTCCTCCAGAGATAAGAGGTTCCCAGGTCCGTCCCTGTGGGACTCCTCCAGAGATAGAGGTTCCCAGGTCCGTCCCTGTGGGACTCCTCCAGAGATAGAGGTTCCCAGGTCCGTCCCTGTGGGACTCCTCCAGAGATAGAGGTTCCCAGGTCCGTCCCTGTGGGACTCCTCCAGAGATAGAGGTTCCCAGGTCCGTCCCTGTGGGACTCCTCCAGAGATAGAGGTTCCCAGGTCCGTCCCTGTGGGACTCCTCCAGAGATAGAGGTTCTCACGTCCGTCCCTGTGGGACTCCTCCAGAGATAGTGTCTAAATGTCCTTGAGCAAGACTCTGAACCTTCTGATTCCTCCTGATGTACAGGTTGGTGCAGCCTTGCATGGTTTCCTCCGCCATGTGTGTGTGTGTGTGTGTGTGTGTGTGTGTGTGTGTGTGTGTGTGTGTGTGCGTGCGCGTGTGCGTGTGCGTGCGTGTGCGTGAGTGACTGGGTGAATGTAATGCACCATCTATCGTCAGTGCTTCCCAAAGTGGGGTCCTTGAGGGAGTTTCAGGGTGGTCCCCAGGGGGGTCCCCAGCTAAATGACAGTTAGGAGAGTTACAAATGGAACCACCAATGACGGGTCCATTTGGTTCTCAGAGATAAATGAATGTTTTGGGGGTCCCAGAGATCGGCAGACACAGCAGGGTCAAAGGTCATGACATCATCTCAGAAATCTGTGGAAATAAAGAGAATGAAAAAAATTATCAAAAAAAAAAGAAAAACAACATTGTAACTTTTGAAGCATTTTCTACACCAGGGACAAAATAAGGCCTGATTTAGACTGGCAGCCAAATCGAGCCTTGAATGTAGCAGATCTGGGTCACTTCAAGATAGACATCCCATTTCCTTAAAAACCCATTTTGAGAAAAATAATCAGATTTGACTTCACGTGATAATAATCTGATTTGAAAGGGATTTGACTTCACGTGATATTATTCTGATTTGAAAGGGATTTGACTTCACGTGATATTAATCTGATTTGAAAGGGATTTGACTTCACGTGATAATAATCTGATTTGAATGGGATTTGACTTCACGTGATAATAATCTGATTTGAATGGGATTTGACTTTACGTGATATTAATCTGATTTGAACGGGATTTGACTTCACGTGATAATAATCTGATTTGAACGGGATTTGACTTCACGTGATAATAATCTGATTTGAACGGGATTTGACTTCACGTGATAATAATCTGATTTGAACGGGATTTGACTTCACGTGATATTAATCTGATTTGAATGGGATTTGACTTCACGTGATATTAATCTGATTTGAATGGGATTTGACTTCACGTGATAATAATCTGATTTGAATGGGATTTGACTTCACGTGATATTACTCTGATTTGAACAGGATTTGACTTCACGTGATATTAATCTGATTTGAATGGGATTTGACTTCACGTGATATTAATCTGATTTGAAGGGATTTGACTTCACGTGATAATAATCTGATTTGAATGGGATTTGACTTCACGTGATATTAATCTGATTTGAACGGGATTTGACTTCACGTGATAAGAATCTGATTTGAATGGGATTTGACTTCACGTGATATTAATCTGTTTTGAACGGGATTTGACTTCACGTGATAAGAATCTGATTTGAATGGGATTTGACTTCACGTGATATTAATCTGTTTTGAACGGGATTTGACTTCACGTGATAATAATCTGATTTGAACGGGATTTGACTTCACGTGATAATAATCTGTTTTGAACGGGATTTGACTTCACGTGATAATAATCTGATTTGAACGGGATTTGACTTCACGTGATATTAATCTGTTTTGAACGGGATTTGACTTCACGTGATAATAATCTGATTTGAACGGGATTTGACTTCACGTGATATTAATCTGATTTGAATGGGATTTGACTTCACGTGATAATAATCTGATTTGAACAGGATTTGACTTCACGTGATATTAATCTGATTTGAATGGGATTTGACTTCACGTGATATTAATCAGATTTGAACGGGATTTGACTTCACGTGATATTAA
The DNA here is from genome assembly GCF_964188405.1 of Protomyctophum parallelum. NCBI lineage: Eukaryota > Metazoa > Chordata > Actinopteri > Myctophiformes > Myctophidae > Protomyctophum > Protomyctophum parallelum. The sequence continues at coordinate 41,419,212 of NC_139710.1, forward strand.
TCTGATTTGAATGGGATTTGACTTCACGTGATATTAATCTGATTTGAATGGGATTTGACTTCACGTGATAATAATCTGATTTGAATGGGATTTGACGTCATGTGATATTAATCTGATTTCAACAGGATTTGACTTCACGTGATATTAATCTGATTTGAATGGGATTTGACTTCACGTGATAATAATCTGATTTGAACGGGATTTGACTTCACGTGATATTAATCTGATTTGAACGGGATTTGACTTCATGTGATATTAATCTGATTTGAATGGGATTTGACTTCACGTGATATTAATCTGATTTGAAGGGATTTGACTTCACGTGATAATAATCTGATTTGAATGGGATTTGACTTCACGTGATATTAATCTGTTTTGAACGGGATTTGACTTCACGTGATAATAATCTGATTTGAATGGGATTTGACTTCACGTGATATTAATCTGTTTTGAACGGGATTTGACTTCACGTGATAATAATCTGATTTGAATGGGATTTGACTTCACGTGATATTAATCTGTTTTGAACGGGATTTGACTTCACGTGATAATAATCTGATTTGAACGGGATTTGACTTCATGTGATAATAATCTGATTTGAATGGGATTTGACTTCACGTGATAATAATCTGATTTGAACAGGATTTGACTTCACGTGATATTAATCTGATTTGAATGGGATTTGACTTCACGTGATATTAATCTGATTTGAACGGGATTTGACTTCACGTGATAATAATCTGATTTGAATGGGATTTGACTTCACGTGATATTAATCTGATTTGAATGGGATTTGACTTCACGTGATAATAATCTGATTTGAATGGGATTTGACTTCACGTGATAATAATCTGATTTGAACGGGATTTGACTTCACGTGATAATAATCTGATTTGAGTGGGATTTGACTTCACGTGATATTAATCTGATTTGAATGGGATTTGACTTCACGTGATATTAATCTGATTTGAATGGGATTTGACTTCACGTGATATTAATCTGATTTGAATGGGATTTGACTTCACGTGATATTAATCTGATTTGAATGGGATTTGACTTCACGTGATAATAATCTGATTTGAATGGGATTTGACTTCACGTGATATTAATCTGATTTGAACAGGATTTGACTTCACGTGATATTAATCTGATTTGAATGGGATTTGACTTCACGTGATATTAATCTGATTTGAAGGGATTTGACTTCACGTGATAATAATCTGATTTGAATGGGATTTGACTTCACGTGATATTAATCTGTTTTGAACGGGATTTGACTTCACGTGATAAGAATCTGATTTGAATGGGATTTGACTTCACGTGATATTAATCTGTTTTGAACGGGATTTGACTTCACGTGATAAGAATCTGATTTGAATGGGATTTGACTTCACGTGATATTAATCTGTTTTGAACGGGATTTGACTTCACGTGATAATAATCTGATTTGAATGGGATTTGACTTCACGTGATATTAATCTGTTTTGAACGGGATTTGACTTCACGTGATAATAATCTGATTTGAATGGGATTTGACTTCACGTGATATTAATCTGTTTTGAACGGGATTTGACTTCACGTGATAATAATCTGATTTGAACGGGATTTGACTTCACGTGATAATAATCTGATTTGAATGGGATTTGACTTCACGTGATAATAATCTGATTTGAACAGGATTTGACTTCACGTGATATTAATCTGATTTGAATGGGATTTGACTTCACGTGATATTAATCAGATTTGAACGGGATTTGACTTCACGTGATATTAATCTGATTTGAATGGGATTTGACTTCACGTGATATTAATCTGATTTGAATGGGATTTGACTTCACGTGATAATAATCTGATTTGAATGGGATTTGACGTCATGTGATATTAATCTGATTTCAACGGGATTTGACTTCACGTGATATTAATCTGATTTGAATGGGATTTGACTTCACGTGATAATAATCTGATTTGAACGGGATTTGACTTCACGTGATATTAATCTGATTTGAACGGGATTTGACTTCACGTGATATTAATCTGATTTGAATGGGATTTGACTTCACGTGATATTAATCTGATTTGAACGGGATTTGACTTCACGTGATAATAATCTGATTTGAATGGGATTTGACTTCACGTGATATTAATCTGATTTGAACGGGATTTGACTTCACGTGATAATAATCTGATTTGAATGGGATTTGACTTCACGTGATATTAATCTGTTTTGAACGGGATTTGACTTCACGTGATAATAATCTGATTTGAATGGGATTTGACTTCACGTGATATTAATCTGTTTTGAACGGGATTTGACTTCACGTGATAATAATCTGATTTGAACGGGATTTGACTTCATGTGATAATAATCTGATTTGAATGGGATTTGACTTCACGTGATAATAATCTGATTTGAACAGGATTTGACTTCACGTGATATTAATCTGATTTGAATGGGATTTGACTTCACGTGATATTAATCTGATTTGAACGGGATTTGACTTCACGTGATAATAATCTGATTTGAATGGGATTTGACTTCACGTGATATTAATCTGATTTGAATGGGATTTGACTTCACGTGATAATAATCTGATTTGAATGGGATTTGACTTCACGTGATAATAATCTGATTTGAATGGGATTTGACTTCACGTGATAATAATCTGATTTGAACGGGATTTGACTTCACGTGATAATAATCTGATTTGAGTGGGATTTGACATCACGTGATATTAATCTGATTTGAATGGGATTTGACTTCACGTGATATTAATCTGATTTGAATGGGATTTGACTTCACGTGATATTAATCTGATTTGAACAGGATTTGACTTCACGTGATATTAATCTGATTTGAATGGGATTTGACTTCACGTGATATTAATCTGATTTGAAGGGATTTGACTTCACGTGATAATAATCTGATTTGAATGGGATTTGACTTCACGTGATATTAATCTGTTTTGAACGGGATTTGACTTCACGTGATAAGAATCTGATTTGAATGGGATTTGACTTCACGTGATATTAATCTGTTTTGAACGGGATTTGACTTCACGTGATAAGAATCTGATTTGAATGGGATTTGACTTCACGTGATATTAATCTGTTTTGAACGGGATTTGACTTCACGTGATAATAATCTGATTTGAATGGGATTTGACTTCACGTGATATTAATCTGTTTTGAACGGGATTTGACTTCACGTGATAATAATCTGATTTGAATGGGATTTGACTTCACGTGATATTAATCTGTTTTGAACGGGATTTGACTTCACGTGATAATAATCTGATTTGAACGGGATTTGACTTCACGTGATAATAATCTGATTTGAATGGGATTTGACTTCACGTGATAATAATCTGATTTGAACAGGATTTGACTTCACGTGATATTAATCTGATTTGAATGGGATTTGACTTCACGTGATATTAATCAGATTTGAACGGGATTTGACTTCACGTGATATTAATCTGATTTGAATGGGATTTGACTTCACGTGATATTAATCTGATTTGAATGGGATTTGACTTCACGTGATAATAATCTGATTTGAATGGGATTTGACGTCATGTGATATTAATCTGATTTCAACGGGATTTGACTTCACGTGATATTAATCTGATTTGAATGGGATTTGACTTCACGTGATAATAATCTGATTTGAACGGGATTTGACTTCACGTGATATTAATCTGATTTGAACGGGATTTGACTTCACGTGATATTAATCTGATTTGAATGGGATTTGACTTCACGTGATATTAATCTGATTTGAACGGGATTTGACTTCACGTGATAATAATCTGATTTGAATGGGATTTGACTTCACGTGATATTAATCTGATTTGAACGGGATTTGACTTCACGTGATAATAATCTGATTTGAATGGGATTTGACTTCACGTGATATTAATCTGTTTTGAACGGGATTTGACTTCACGTGATAATAATCTGATTTGAATGGGATTTGACTTCACGTGATATTAATCTGTTTTGAACGGGATTTGACTTCACGTGATAATAATCTGATTTGAACGGGATTTGACTTCATGTGATAATAATCTGATTTGAATGGGATTTGACTTCACGTGATAATAATCTGATTTGAACAGGATTTGACTTCACGTGATATTAATCTGATTTGAATGGGATTTGACTTCACGTGATATTAATCTGATTTGAACGGGATTTGACTTCACGTGATAATAATCTGATTTGAATGGGATTTGACTTCACGTGATATTAATCTGATTTGAATGGGATTTGACTTCACGTGATAATAATCTGATTTGAATGGGATTTGACTTCACGTGATAATAATCTGATTTGAATGGGATTTGACTTCACGTGATAATAATCTGATTTGAACGGGATTTGACTTCACGTGATAATAATCTGATTTGAGTGGGATTTGACTTCACGTGATATTAATCTGATTTGAATGTGATTTGACTTCACGTGATATTAATCTGATTTGAATGGGATTTGACTTCACGTGATATTAATCTGATTTGAATGGGATTTGACTTCACGTGATATTAATCTGATTTGAATGGGATTTGACTTCACGTGATATTAATCTGATTTGAATGGGATTTGACTTCACGTGATATTAATCTGATTTGAATGGGATTTGACTTCACGTGATATTAATCTGATTTGAATGGTGGTCCCCATGCAGCTAAATGATGAGGAAACGTTGGTAACCAAATGGACCCTTATTAGATCTTTAA
>NC_139710.1:41428950-41446450 GCF_964188405.1 Protomyctophum parallelum
ATCTTATGACATTTAGTCGACTAAAACTAGACTAACACTAAGACATTTCCAGGTGACTAAAATGTGACTAAAACTAAATGAAGTTTCAGTCCAAAGACTATGACTAAACTAAAATAGAAATTTGCTGCCAAAAACAACACTAGTGTGTGTGCGTGCCCGCGTGTGCGCGCGCGCGTGCGTGCGTCGCGCGGACCTCGGCCTCTGCGATGCGGTCGATGACGGTCTCCAGGGTCTCGTGAGGGAAGCACTTCAACACTCCCTCCATGCAGCACGACCTCATCCCCATCGCCTCGCGCATCGTCATGTCCAGCTGGTTGTAGTTCTTCTGAGCAGCCAGGTTCTGTGGAGGGAGACACACAGTAACACAGTGGCATGTGGGTGTTGTAGTTCTTCTAGTGGGAGACACACAGTAACACAGTGGCATGTGGGTAGTGTAGTTCTTCTAGTGGGAGACACACAGTAACACAGTGGCATGTGGGTATTGTAGTTCTTTTAGTGGGAGACACACAGTAACACAGTGACATGTGGGTATTGTAGTTCTTCTAGTGGGAGACACACAGTAACACAGTGGCATGTGGGCAGTGTAGTTCTTCTGAGCAGCCAGGTCCTATGGAGGGAGACACACAGTAACACAGTGGCATGTGGGTAGTGTAGTTCTTCTAGTGGGAGACACACAGTAACACAGTGGCATGTGGGTAGTGTAGTTCTTCTAGTGGGAGACACACAGTAACACAGTGGCATGTGGGTAGTGTAGTTCTTCTAGTGGGAGACACACAGTAACACAGTGGCATGTGGGTATTGTAGTTCTTCTAGTGGGAGACACACAGTAACACAGTGGCATGTGGGCAGTGTAGTTCTTCTGAGCAGCCAGATTCTATGGAGGGAGACACAGTAACACAGTGGCATGTGGGTATTGTAGTTCTTCTAGTGGGAGAGACACAGTAACACAGTGGCATGTGGGTATTGTAGTTCTTCTAGTGGGAGACACACAGTAACACAGTGGCATGTGGGTGTTGTAGTTCTTCTGAGCAGTTGTAGTTATTCCAGGGGACACACACACACACACACACACACACGGAAAGAGTGCAACAAATATATACATCCCATGCCTTCGGCCGGGTGGAGACAATACAATTTTTTTAAATTTCTTATATAATTTTTATCCCATGATTTTGTAACACATTTTTCACCCCTGTGTCAATCATCTAATGTGTTCCTGGGCTCTACACACCCTCCGCCAACCTGGGGAGAGCAACGGACTTGAACTCATGCTTCCTTCATACTTGAGTGTCCAAGTCGCTCCTTTGCACCTGACAGGGGGGAGTTTCCCTGGTTGGACGTAGCATGTGGAAGGAACACGTTATTCCAACCAGTTCCTTTCCCCTCCATCAGGCGCCCCGGCAGGCCAGGGGGAGGCAGTTTAGAGACCAGGATTACTGCATGTTTTTGTGAGGGTACCTACCCTAGGGGACACGGGGAGAACATGCAAACTCCAAACAGACAATACAAAATGATCACAATATACTTACAATGACATCAAACCTGGAGTACAGCGCCACCACCTTGCCTGGAGGACCAAGAGAAAGATACAGTAATTATAGTGTCTGTCTGTCTGTCTGTCTGTCTGTCTGTCTGTCTGTCTGTCTGTCTGTCTGTCTGTCTGTCTGTCTGTCTGTCTGTCTGTCTGTCTGTCTGTCTGTCTGTCTGTGTGTCTGACTTTTATAAATGTTGAACCAATGAGAAGCACCATGTGACTTTATTGAACCAATTAAAAGCGGGGCTGGAGGGCACCCACTGACGTTATGAGAACCTTCCGTGCCTGATCCAGTATAAGTGATTTTACACTTGGTTGGCATGCTGAAAATAGCCGATCTACAAGCTCACAACGCGACGCGCTGCGACGCGTTGTGAGCTTGTAGATCGGCTATTTTCAGCGAGTGTAAAATCAGTCATAATAGGACGGCACATCAAGGCCCGCCGAAATACATTTCAGTCAACTGTAGGATTTAGTCGACTAAAACTAGACTAAAGACTAAAACATTCCAGGTGACTAAAATGTGACTAAAACTAAAAATGAAGTTTCAGTCCCAAAGACTGTGACTATATAGGTAAAAACTACTGCTGCCAAAATCCACAATCCGGTCGCCGCGATGGTCAGATTGATGTCGGTCAGACGGACGGTCGCCGCGATGGTCAGATTGATGTCGGTCAGACGGTCGCCCACCGCCTGGCCGGTCGGTAATACCTTGTTGGCTGATGACGGGCAGCGTCGCCCCGCCCCCTGGCCGGTCGGTATACCTTGTTGGCTGATGACGGGCAGCGCCGATACCCTCCGCTCCACGAACACACTGAGCGCCTCGTAGACGGTGGCCGAGTCCTGCACCGTGGCGATGTGGCGGAAGGTCCCGATGCCCACCTCGCTCATCTTCCTCTGGAGGAACCGGGGCTTGGGAATCAGGGAGCCCTGCATGGGGAGGGTGGAAAACCTGGAGTTAGGACTACTGGAGCCCTGCATGTGGAGGGTGGAAAACCTGGAGTTAGGAGTCATGGGGAGGATGGAAAACATGGAGTTAGGACTACTGGAGCCCTGCATGGGAGGGTGGAAAACCTGGAGTTAGGACTACTGGAGCCCTCCATGGGAGGACGGAAAACCTGGAGTTAGGACTACTGGAGCCCTGGGGAGGATGGAAAACCTGGAGTTAGGACTAATGGAGCCCGGGGGAGGGTGTAAAACATGCAGTTAGGACTACTGGAGCCCTGGGGAGGGTGGAAAACCTGGAGTTAGGACTACTGGAGCCCTGCATGGGAGGGTGGAAAACCTGGAGTTAGGACTACTGGAGCCCTGCATGGGCCGCCGTAGTCTGAAAACCCACCTCTTCAGACTCCATCATGGCCATAGCACTTACCCCACCCCCTTAGATAGCACTGTAGACTTAGATAGCATTTGATACAGACTTATAGCATGTTATGTAGACAGCACTATAATTGCATTGTATGTAGTCATAGCACGTCATAGTACATATGTATAGCATAGTATAGTATATATGTATAGTTTATATGTATAGTTTCATTATATAGATATTCCACTGTTACTTTCTTAGCTTACGCATGTTTCATGATAAATGCTTTTTATGTGATGTATTCCCATTCTTTTTTGTTCTTGCTTAATGTAAGTCGCTCTGGATTAAGAGCGTCTGCTAAATGCCTAAATTGTAAATTGCATGGGGAGGACGGAAAACCTGGAGTTAGGAGTCATGGAGCCCTGGGGAGACATGGCTAAAGCATCTCTGGGGGTCCCCACCCCAGACCAAAACGTTGAGAAGCCCGGCTCTGTTCAGTCGACGAAACCCTAAAACTACAGAAACCTTTCAGATGACTGTATGGGATGTGACTAAAACTAAAGAGAATTTCATTCAAGAGACTATGACTAAAACGACATTTCGCTGTCAGGACCAAAGCCGTGCGGAGGAGGTTTTATACCAAAGGTTAAAGTTAAGGTTAAAAGGAGGTTTTATCGTGAGGAGGAGGAGGAGGAGGAGGAGGTTTTATACTCACGAAGATGTGCAGGAACTTTAGAATGCGCTTGTGAGTGAGGATGTGCAGCACGTTGCCAGACTCTGGGTCGATAACAGGCAACCTGTGGATCTTGTTCTTCAGCAGCGAATAGATGGCTTCAAATAGACTGGGGGGGGGGGGGGGGGGGGAGGATGGGGGGGAGGGGGGGGGGAGACACAATAGATTGAGTCGACTAAAATCGTATGATATCAGGGACGTGCACACAGATAGACATCAAAGAGGGCTTCAGCCCCCTGCCCTTTTACCCGTCTGTAAAACAACAGACCCAAATGCAGCGTTTACTACATGGCGGAAGAAATGCAAATGCCCCTCCTCTCCTGTCCGAGCGTTCAGGAGAACTGCGTTTATTTCCAAAGTCTCCTGAACTTTGAACGCATACATTTTATGTTGAACCAATGTGTTTAGAAATGTCCATGTCGTGACGTAACCCAGAAAATAACTGACCTACAAGCTCACATAGCTGACCTACAAGCTCACATAGCTGACCTACGAGCTCACATAGCTGACCTACGAGCTCACATAGCTGACCTACAAGCTCACATAGCTGACCTACAAGCTCACATAGCTGACCTACAAGCTCACATAGCTGACCTACGAGCTCACATAGCTGACCTACAAGCTCACATAGCTGACCTACAAGCTCACATAGCTGACCTACGAGCTCACATAGCTGACCTACAAGCCCACATAGCTGACCTACAAGCTCACATAGCTGACCTACAAGCTCACATAGCTGACCTACGAGCTCACATAGCTGACCTACAAGCTCACATAGCTGACCTACAAGCCCACATAGCTGATCTACAAGCTCACATAGCTGACCTACAAGCTCACATAGCTGACCTACAAGCTCACATAGCTGACCTACAAGCTCACATAGCTGACCTACAAGCTCACATAGCTGACCTACGAGCTCACATAGCTGACCTACGAGCTCACATAGCTGACCTACAAGCTCACATAGCTGACCTACAAGCTCACATAGCTGACCTACAAGCTCACATAGCTGACCTACAAGCTCACATAGCTGACCTACAAGCTCACATAGCTGACCTACAAGCTCACATAGCTGACCTACAAGCTCACATAGCTGACCTACAAGCTCACATAGCTGACCTAAAAGCTCACATAGCTGACCTAAAAGCTCACATAGCTGACCTAAAAGCTCACATAGCTGACCTACGAGCTCGTAGATCTGCTATTTTCGCTCTGTTTTTGACCCAAAGTGCAGCCCCTGCCTCTCTGGCGTCTCACCTGGATTCAGGAGTGATGCTAATCAGAGCGTTGACAGAATACTGCAGATAGATCTCTGAAACACAACATTATAACATTATAACATTATAACAGATAGATCTCTGAAACACAACATTATAACATTATAATATTATAACATATAACATTATAACATAACATTATAACATTATAACATATAACATTATAACATATAACATTATAACATATAACATTATAACATTATAACATATAACATTATAACATATAACATTATAACATTATAACATATAACATTATAATATATAACATTATAACATTATAACATTATAACATATAACATTATAACATTATAACATTATAACATATAGCATTATAACATATAACATTATAACATTATAACATTAGAACATTATAACATATAACATATAACATATAACATTATAACATTATAACATAATAATAATAATAATAATAATAAAACTTTATTTGTATAGCACCTTTCATGACATCAAATGCAGCTCAAAGTGCTTTACAGAACAATGGAGAATAAAATAAAAGCAAAGCATAAAAGAAAAGCAAGGCAACGACATTAAAAAACAAGCAGTGATGGAATACAGTGAGGACATGAATAACAAAAAATATAAGATCACTTAAAGGCAATGTTGTAGAAGTGGGTCTTGAGCTGAGCTTTAAAAATGTCTACAGAGGCTGCCTGACGAAGGTACAGAGGGAGCTTGTTCCATGCCGACGGCCCGTAGAAGCAAAAAGCTGCTTCCCCGTATTTTTTAGTTGCCATTTTTTTAGGCAAAGCGAGCAGGCCAGCAGTGGAAGACCTTAGCGGGCGGTTTGGGACATATTTAGGCAAGCAGTCATGTAGGTAGGAAGGTGCGAGACCATTGAGGGCTTTATAGACAAGTAAAATAATTTTAAAATCAATCCTAAAAACAACCGGAAGCCAGTGCAGTGATGCCAAAACTGGAGTAATATGTTCTCTCATCTTAGTTCTAGTTAAAACTCTGGCTGCTGCATTTTGGACAAGTTGTAATCTGTCAGTTGTTTTCTTAGGCAGTCCTGAAAAAAGTGCATTGCAGTAATCAAGCCGAGAGAAAACAAAGGCATGGATTAGCGTTTTTGCATCGTCCAAGGACAAATAGGCTCTGATTCGTGCAATATTTCTAAGGTGAAAAAAGGCAATCTTGGTAACATGATTAATGTGTGAATTAAAATTCAATTCGGAATCAATAATAACCCCCAGGTTCTTTACTGTACTGTTACTGTCTACAGTCAGGTTGCCAAGTCTGCTTAATATTGATTCTTTCTGCTCACTAGAGCCGATTATGAGAACTTCTGTCTTGTCCTCATTTAGCTTGAGAAAGTTCTCACTCATCCAACATTTGATGCTAGACAGACAGGTAAGCAGCGGGTCTAAAGCACAGGGATCATCTGGAGCCACAGATAGATATAATTGGGTATCATCAGCATAGAAATGAAAATTGACTCCGTGATTGGCAATGAGTTCGCCCAGTGGCAGTATGTACAAGGAGAAAAGCAGAGGGCCAAGAATCGAGCCCTGTGGAATACCAGAACTGATGTCGTGTTTGTCTGAGTCAAACTCGGCTAGATTGACAAAGTAACTTCTGTTTGATAGGTAGGAGGAAAACCAGGACAGGGCCGTACCAGACAGGCCTATCCAGTGCTCCAGACGCTGTATTAAAATTGAGTGATCAATCGTGTCAAATGCAGCCGTTAAATCTAGAAGTAAGAGAACGGATACATGTTTCTTGTCAGCAGACACCCTCAGATCATTCATTACTTTTACAAGTGCTGTTTCTGTGCTGTGGCCTTTCCTACAGCCAGATTGGAATTTGTTGTGCACATTATTGTTCTGTAGAAACACATCCAATTGATGAAAGATACATTTTTCTAAAACCTTGCCCAGAAAGGGTAGATTTGAAATGGGTCGATAGTTACCCAAAACAGAGGGATCAAGATTGTGTTTCTTGAGAAGGGGCTTAACTACAGCAGTCTTCAGTGAGTCTGGGAAGACGCCTGATTGTAGAGAGCTGTTTACAATTTTTAGGATATCTCCAATCACACTGTCTAAGACTTCTTTGAGAAAGTTGGTGGGAATTGTATCTAATGAACAGGACGATGATGTCATCTGTGATATAGTTTTGCGGAGTTCGTCTTCCTCAATTTCGCAGAACGATGATAGGCTCCCCCTGGAGAGATCTACCCTGGGACCATTTGCTGCTGTTTGACGGTTTGCGCTAGCAGCAGCACCATTCATAATATCAGCTCTAATGTTTGAAATTTTGTTGTCAAAAAAGCATGCAAAATCATTACACTTAGCTTTAGAGGCCGGGAATGACTGCTTGTAGGACTGGGGGGGGTTTAAAAGTCGATCAATGGTAGAGAATAGGACTCTAGCATTTTTCTTGTTCTCGTTAATAATGCCAGAGAAATATGCCTGCCTTGCTAGACGCAAGGCTTTGTTATAGGCGACTGTTGACTTTTTAAGAATCTCTAGGTGGATGGTGAGTTTGTTTTTTCTCCAAGCTCGCTCAGCTCTTCGACATTCTTGCTTCAGTGAGCGTGAAAGCTCATTTATCCAGGGTGTTACTCTGGTATTATGTTTCTTTTTTGTTTTCAAAGGAGCCACTATATCAAGAGCTGACTCTAGTTTAAGATTAAAAATGTGAACCATATCATTCACTGGGGGAGTATCGGGCAATGGGGGACCCAGGTGACGAGAGAACTCGTCGGCAGCAGAAGAGCTAAAAAAACGCTTTTTTATGGTATATTCAGTGATGTTTTTCTCTAGATCAGAGACAGTCATATTAAAATATAGCATTATAACATTATAACATATAACATATAACATTATAACATATAACATATAACATATAACATATAACATATAACATATAACATTATAACATTATAACATTATAACATATAACATATAACATTATAACATATAACATTATAACATATAACATATAACATATAACATATAACATATAACATATAACATTATAACATTATAACATATAACATATAACATTATAACATATAACATTATAACATATAACATTATAACATATAACATTATAACATTATAACATTATAACATATAACATTATAACATTATAACATTATAACATATAACATTATAACATTATAACATTATAACATTATAACATATAACATTATAACAGTATAACATTATAACATATAACATTATAACAGTATAACATTATAACATATAACATTATAACATATAACATTATAACATATAACATTATAACATTATAACATTATAACATTATAACATATAACATATAACATTATAACATAACGTTATAACATTATAACATATAACATATAACATTATAACATTATAACATTATAACATTATAACATATAACATTATAACATATAACATTATAACATTATAACATTATAACATTATAACATTATAACATATAACATATAACATATAACATTATAACATATAACATTATAACATATACCATTATAACATAACATTATAACATATAACATTATAACATATAACATTATAACATTATAACATTATAACATTATAACATATAACATTATAACATTATAACATTATAACATTATAACATATAACATTATAACAGTATAACATTATAACATTATAACATATAACATTATAACATATAACATTATAACATATAACATTATAACATTATAACATTATAACATATAACATTATAACATATAACATTATAACATATAACATTATAACATTATAACATTATAACATATAACATATAACATATAACATTATAACATTATAACATTATAACATATAACATTATAACATTATAACATTATAACATTATAACATTATAACATTATAACATATAACATTATAACATATAACATTATAACATTATAACATTATAACATATAACATATAACATATAACATTATAACATTATAACATTATAACATATAACATTATAACATATAACATTATAACATTATAACATATAACATTATAACATTATAACATTATAACATATAACATTATAACATATAACATGATAACATATAACATATAACATATAACATTATAACATTATAACATATAACATTATAACATTATAAGATATAACATTATAACATTATAACATATAACATTATAACATTATAACATTATAACATATAACATTATAACATATAACATGATAACATATAACATATAACATATAACATTATAACATTATAACATATAACATTATAACATTATAACATTATAACATTATAACATATAACATTATAACAGTATAACATTATAACATTATAACATATAACATTATAACATATAACATTATAACATTATAACATTATAACATTATAACATATAACATATAACATTATAACATTATAACATATAACATTATAACATATAACATTATAACATTATAACATATAACATTATAACATTATAACATTATAACATAACATTATAACATAACATTATAACATTATAACATTATAACATATAACATTATAACATTATAACATATAACATTATAACATTATAACATTATAACATTATAACATTATAACATTATAACATTATAACATATAACATTATAACATATAACATATAACATTATAACATTATAACATTATAACATATAACATTATAACATAACATTATAACATATAACATTATAACATTATAACATATAACATATAACATTATAACATATAACATGATAACATTATAACATTATAACATATAACATTATAACATTATAACATTATAACATTATAACATTATAACAGATAGATCTCTGAAACAAACAATGACTTAAATGTCAGTCCAACATCATAAATAAAATAAAAAATAAAACCCACATTAACACCCTGAGTTCTCCGACCCTATCAATTACAATTTACAATTTACAATTTAGGCATTTATCAGACCCTCTTAATCCAGAGCGACTTACATTAAGCAAGAACAAACAAGCATGGGAATACATCACATAAAAAGCATTTATCATGAACCATGCGTAAGCTAAGAACGTAACAGTGGAATATCTATATAATGAAACTATACATATAAACTATACATATATACTATAATATGCATATATGTATGACGTGCTATGGCTACATACAATGCAATTATAGTGCTGTCTACATAACATGCTATAAGTCTGTATCAAGCGATTAGTAACGCCGAGGCTGGGAGCGTCTGTCGCTCCACAGGCTGGGAGCGTCTGTCGCCGCAACATTCGACGTTATTTTCCGGTGGGACCTCAGCGAAAATGTCTCTCCCCCCCCCCCCCCCCCCATTTTAGCCGACGAGATCTTAAAACGTGAATAACTCTTTGATCTAAATCGTTCCGTCCAATTTCTAATAAAAGATCCTGTGTTAGACGGACCCACCGTGGTACCGTCGCTAGTCGCGATAGAATTAATCACACCTCCCGTTGTTGTCGATCGCATCGAGAGTGTTTTGGCTACATCTAGCAGCTACAGCCACAACCGGGATAACTTCCGGGCCGTCGCTAAATGTGCTCCGCTGCTAAGAATCGCTGGGCGCTACGATGTAATGGTTTAATATAACCCCCGGGCGTTAGAAATTTAAAACTGTACTTAAGTAATTAGTTACTTTGCACCACCTCGGATATATGTGAAAAATATTGAAATGTAATTGATCAGGAATCATGGACAACGATACATCTATCTACACTGCATGGGCCCCCTAGAGTTCTGGAACATGAACTACAAGTGTTTAAATAAGTTCAGTTAGATAACGCACGAATAGATGGAACAAATATTATTATAGAATGAGAATATGTGTACAAATAATATTGTATCTTGGCGTTGGGCTCTGCTACACTTTTCTCCCTGATTCATGGGAAGACATGTAACAGTACTGACCTGTACTACTACTGACCAGTACTGACCAGTACTGACCTGTACTGACCAGTACTGACCTGTACTGACCAGTACTGACCTGTACTGACCTGTATTGACCTGTACTGACCATGATGAATTGAACAATGTGGACCCTGTTGTAAACAAGTGTAATGCTTAATTGGGTCGTCTGACCAGTACTGACCAGTACTGACCTGTACTGACCAGTACTGACCAGTAACCCAGTATACTGACCAGTACTGACCAGTAATGACCAGTACTGACCAGTAACCCAGTATACTGACCAGTACTGACCAGTAATGACCAGTACTGACCAGTAACCCAGTATACTGACCTCTCCATGTCTCGATCTTATGTTGTTCCAACTCATATATCTGAACCTGAACACCCACACACACGCATGCACGCACACACACACACGCACTCACGCACAGTCGCACACACGCACACACACACACACACACACACACACACACACACACACACACACACACACACACACACACACATGCACGCACCCACGCACGCACGCACACACACAAAGGAGATGCATACAAGGACACAATTATTATATTAGGTTACATTCACAAAGTAATGTTGTTGAACTAATTAACCAGTCTGTTAATTAACCCTCTAACTAACCCTCTAATTAACCATTCTGTGTTGAACCCTCTAATTAACCCTTAACTAACCCTCTAATTAACCCTCTAATGAACCATTCTGTGTTGAACCCTCTAATTAACCCTCTAACTAACCCTCTAATTAACCCTCTAACTAACCCTCTAATTAACCCTCTAATTAACCCTCTAATTAACCATTCTGTGTTGAACCTTATAATTAACCATTCTGTGTTGAACCCTCTAATTAACCATTCTGTGTTGAACCCTCTAACTAACCATTCTGTTAATGAACCCTCTAATTAACCATTCTGTGTTGAACCCTCTAATGAACCCTCTAATTAACCATTCTGTGTTGAACCCTCTAATGAACCCTCTAATGAACCATTCTGTGTTGAACCCTCTAATGAACCCTCTAATGAACCATTCTGTGTTGAACCCTCTAATGAACCCTCTAATGAACCATTCTGTTAATTAACCCTCTAATTAACCCTCTAATTAACCATTCTGTGTTGAACCCTCTAATGAACCATTCTGTGTTGAACCCTCTAATAAACCCTCTAATTAACCATTCTGTGTTGAACCCTCTAATACAGGGGTTCCCAACCTTTTTTGGACCAGGTACCCCTTTTGGGGTAGATATTTTTCCAGGTACCCCGTCATCCTCGCAACACAGATAACAATATATTTACAACCACAAGCAGTGTTTCCTGCAGGAAAAAGCTTTGGCATGGTGCTGGGCGCAGGCCGCAGGGGGGCCTTCTTGCGTCGAACATTTTGATTAATTAATTAATTTGATTCAATAATTAATGAATAAGATTAATAAATTAAGATTGATTTGTATTATTGCTCTTGTATTGCTATTGGAGACACTGGGGGGACACTGGGCAGGCACTGGGCAGGCACTGGGCAGGCACTGGGGAGACACTCGGGAGGCACTCAGGGAGGCACTGGGGAGGCACTCGGGGGGGACACTGGGGAGGCACTCAGGGGGACACTGGGGAGGCACTGAGTGGACACTGGGGAGGCACTGGGAAGGCACTGAGGGGACACTGGGGAGGCACTGGGAAGGCACTGAGGGGACACTGGGGAGGCACTGGGAAGGCACTGGGGAGGCACTGGGGAGACACTGGGGAGACACTGGGGAGCATGGGGAGGCACTCAGGGGGACACTGGGTAGGCACTGGGGAGGCACTCGGCTGGTCACTGGGGAGGCACTCAGGGGGACACTGGGGAGGCACTGGGAAGGCACTGGGGAGACACTGGGGAGGCACTGGGGAGACACTGGGGAGACACTGGGGAGACACTGGGGAGCATGAGGAGGCACTCAGGGGGACACTGGGGAGCATGGGGAGGCACTCAGGGGGACACTGGGGAGGCACTGAGGGGACACTGGGGAGACACTGGGGAGGCACTGGGGAGACACTGGGGAGGCACTGGGGAGGCACTGGGGAGACACTGGGGAGGCACTCAGGGGGACACTGGGGAGGCACTGGGGGGACACTGGGGAGGCACTCAGGGGGACACTGGGGAGGCACTGGGGAGGCACTGGGGAAGCACTGAGGGGACACTGCAGGAGGCACTGGGAAGGCACTGGGGAGGCACTGGGGAGAAACTGCAGCCACTGGGGAGACATTGGGGAGCCACTGGGCAGACACTGGGGAGGCACTGGGCAGACACTGCAGGGAAGACACTGGGGTGGCACTTGGGGAGGCACTGGGGAGGTACTGGACATTTCATATCACACACACACACACCATGATTCACAAGCCCCCTCAAAACAGATAACAATATATTTACAACCACAAGCAGTGTTTCCTGCAGGAAAAAGCTTTGGCATGGTGCTGGGCGCAGGCCGCAGGGGGGCCTTCTTGCGTCGAACATTTTGATTAATTAATTAATTTGATTCAATAATTAATGAATAAGATTAATAAATTAAGATTGATTTGTATTATTGCTCTTGTATTGCTATTGGAGACACTGGGGGGACACTGGGCAGGCACTGGGCAGGCACTGGGCAGGCACTGGGGAGACACTCGGGAGGCACTCAGGGAGGCACTGGGGAGGCACTCGGGGGGGACACTGGGGAGGCACTCAGGGGGACACTGGGGAGGCACTGAGTGGACACTGGGGAGGCACTGGGAAGGCACTGAGGGGACACTGGGGAGGCACTGGGAAGGCACTGAGGGGACACTGGGGAGGCACTGGGAAGGCACTGGGGAGGCACTGGGGAGACACTGGGGAGACACTGGGGAGCATGGGGAGGCACTCAGGGGGACACTGGGTAGGCACTGGGGAGGCACTCGGCTGGTCACTGGGGAGGCACTCAGGGGGACACTGGGGAGGCACTGGGAAGGCACTGGGGAGACACTGGGGAGGCACTGGGGAGACACTGGGGAGACACTGGGGAGCATGAGGAGGCACTCAGGGGGACACTGGGGAGCATGGGGAGGCACTCAGGGGGACACTGGGGAGGCACTGAGGGGACACTGGGGAGACACTGGGGAGGCACTGGGGAGACACTGGGGAGGCACTCAGGGGGACACTGGGGAGGCACTGGGGGGACACTCTGGAGGCACTCAGGGGGACACTGGGGAGGCACTGGGGAGGCACTGGGGAAGCACTGAGGGGACACTGCAGGAGGCACTGGGAAGGCACTGGGGAGGCACTGGGGAGAAACTGCAGCCACTGGGGAGACATTGGGGAGCCACTGGGCAGACACTGGGGAGGCACTGGGCAGACACTGCAGGGAAGACACTGGGGTGGCACTTGGGGAGGCACTGGGGAGGTACTGGACATTTCATATCACACACACACACCATGATTCACAAGCCCCCTCAGAAAAAAAAAAAAGAAATGTTTTATTTATTTTTTTTGAGGGCCCTTGGGTACCCCCTGGCTATGCGTCGCGTACCCCTAGGGGTCCGCGGACCCCACGTTGGGAACCGCTGCTCTAATAAACCCTCTAATGAACCATTCTGTTAATTAACCCTCTAATTAACCATTCTGTGTTGAACCCTCTAATTAACCCTCTAATGAACCCTCTAATGAACCCTCTAATGAACCATTCTGTTAATTAACCCTCTAATTAACCATTCTGTGTTGAACCCTCTAATTAACCCTCTAATGAACCTTCTAACTAACCATTCTGTTAATGAACCCTCTAATTAACCATTCTGTGTTGAACCCTCTAATTAACCAGTCTGTTAATTAACCCTCTAATTAACACTCTAATTAACCAGTCTGTTAATGAACCCTCTAATTAACCATTCTGTGTTGAACCCTCTAATTAACCATTCTGTGTTGAACCCTCTAATTAACCATTCTGTGTTGAACCCTCTAATGAACCCTCTAATTAACCATTCTGTGTTGAACCCTCTAATTAACCCTCTAATTAATTATTCTGTGTTGAACCCTCTAATTAACCCTCTAACTAACCCTCTAATTAACCCTCTAATGAACCCTCTAATGAACCATTCTGTGTTGAACCCTCTAATTAACCCTCTAACTAACCCTCTAATTAACCCTCTAATGAACCCTCTAATTAACCATTCTGTGTTGAACCTTCTAATTAACCATTCTGTTTTGAACCCTCTAATTAACCATTCTGTGTTGAACCCTCTAACTAACCATTCTGTTAATGAACCCTCTAATTAATCATTCTGTGTTGAACCCTCTAATGAACCCTCTAACTAACCATTCTGTGTTGAACCCTCTAATTAACCATTCTGTGTTGAACCCTCTAATTAACCATTCTGTGTTGAACCCTCTAATGAACCCTCTAATTAACCATTCTGTGTTGAACCCTCTAATTAACCCTCTAATTAATTATTCTGTGTTGAACCCTCTAATTAACCCTCTAACTAACCCTCTAATTAACCCTCTAATGAACCCTCTAATGAACCCTCTAATGAACCATTCTGTTAATTAACCCTCTAATTAACCATTCTGTGTTGAACCCTCTAATTAACCCTCTAATGAACCTTCTAACTAACCATTCTGTTAATGAACCCTCTAATTAACCATTCTGTGTTGAACCCTCTAATTAACCAGTCTGTTAATTAACCCTCTAATTAACACTCTAATTAACCAGTCTGTTAATGAACCCTCTAATTAACCATTCTGTGTTGAACCCTCTAATTAACCATTCTGTGTTGAACCCTCTAATTAACCATTCTGTGTTGAACCCTCTAATGAACCCTCTAATTAACCATTCTGTGTTGAACCCTCTAATTAACCCTCTAATTAATTATTATGTGTTGAACCCTCTAATTAACCCTCTAACTAACCCTCTAATTAACCCTCTAATGAACCCTCTAATGAACCATTCTGTGTTGAACCCTCTAATTAACCCTCTAACTAACCCTCTAATTAACCCTCTAATGAACCCTCTAATTAACCATTCTGTGTTGAACCTTCTAATTAACCATTCTGTTTTGAACCCTCTAATTAACCATTCTGTGTTGAACCCTCTAACTAACCATTCTGTTAATGAACCCTCTAATTAATCATTCTGTGTTGAACCCTCTAATGAACCCTCTAACTAACCATTCTGTGTTGAACCCTCTAATTAACCATTCTGTGTTGAACCCTCTAATTAACCATTCTATGGTGTGTTGAACCCTCTAATGAACCCTCTAATTAACCATTCTGTGTTGAAACCTCTAATTAACCCTCTAATTAATTATTCTGTGTTGAACCCTCTAATTAACCCTCTAACTAACCCTCTAATTAACCCTCTAATGAACCCTCTAATTAACCGTTCTGTGTTGAACCTTCTAATTAACCATTGTGTTTTGAACCCTCTAATTAACCATTCTGTGTTGAACCCTCTAACTAACCATTCTGTTAATGAACCCTCTAATTAACCATTCTGTGTTGAACCCTCTAATGAACCCTCTAACTAACCATTCTGTGTTGAACCCTCTAATTAACCCTCTAATGAACCATTCTGTGTTGAACCCTCTAATTAACCCTCTAATGAACCATTCTGTGTTGAACCCTCTAATTAACCCTCTAATGAACCATTCTGTGTTGAACCGGGGTGGCGGTGGGTCAGGGGTAGAGTGCCTGGATGGTAACCGTAAGGTTGCCAGTTCGAACCCGGGCTCCCCCAGAGTTACTGTCGAAGTGTCCTTGAGCAAGACACTGAACCCCTAATTGCTCCCGATGTGCTAGTTGGTGCCTTGCATGGTTTCCGCTGCCATCGGTGTATGAATGTGTGTGTGAATGGGTGAATGTAATGCACAATCTCTGTAAAGCGCCTTGGATAAAGGCGCTATATAAATGCACCATTTACCATTTACCATTTAACCCTCTAATGAACCCTCTAATGAACCCTGTAATTAACCATTCTGTGTTGAACCCTCTAATGAACCATTCTGTTAATTAACCCTCTAATTAACCATTCTGTGTTGAACCCTCTAATTAACCATTCTGTGTTGAACCCTCCAATTAACCCTCTAATTAACCCTCTAATGAACCCTCTAACTAACCATTCTGTTAATGAACCCTCTAATTAACCATTCTGTGTTGAACCCTTTAATTAACCAGTCTGTTAATTAACCCTCTAATTAACCCTCTAATTAACCAGTCTGTTAATGAACCCTCTAATTAACCATTCTGTGTTGAACCCTCTAATTAACCATTCTGTGTTGAACCCTCTAATTAACCATTCTGTGTTGAACCCTCTAATTAACCCTCTAATTAACCATTATTAGTTGAACCCTCTAATTAACCCTCTAATTAACCATTCTGTGTTGAACCCTCTAATGAACCATTCTGTGTTGAACCCTCTAATTAACCCTCTAATTAACCATTCTGTGTTGAACCCTCTAATTAACCCTCTAATTAACCATTCTGTGTTGAACCCTCTAATGAACCCTCTAATTAACCATTCTGTGTTGAACCCTCTAATTAACCATTCTGTGTTGAACCCTCTAATTAACCCTCTAAGTAACCCTCTAATGAACCCTCTAACTAACCATTCTGTTAATGAACCCTCTAATTAACCATTCTGTGTTGAACCCTCTAATTAACCAGTCTGTTAATTAACCTTCTAATTAACCCTCTAATTAACCAGTCTGTTAATGAACCCTCTAATTAACCATTCTGTGTTGAACCCT
>NC_139710.1:41451450-41458950 GCF_964188405.1 Protomyctophum parallelum
GGGGTGACATGTTTATTTTACAAACACAGTTCTTATATGAGGCGATCTAAAATCCCCCCTATGGGGATTACAATGCAACTAAAAAAAATACTGACGCCCTCTACTGAAAGTGACGTCAGACTTCGGTGCTCTATAGTGGAGTAGAATACAGTGGAGTAGAAAGTAAAAGTATTGGAAATTGAAAATAATACGTGCAAGTATACATACCTCAAAATTGTACTTACGTTAGCTGTAATTATTATATTACCTAAAGAGGCGGGAAATCTATATAGACACACAAAGACGTATAGAAAAAACAGCCGATCTACAAGCTCACCTACAAAGACCTGCAGCTTGCTGTCCCAGAGGGGCGCGGCCCTCACCCCATTGGCCACCAGGGCGAAGAACGCCTTCTTCACCTGGAGACACACAGTCAGAGAGCCAATCAGAGACACAGCAGAGACACACGGCAGGCCAATCAGAAAACGGCTCGACATTCTGTATTTAGGAAACTTGATGGGGGGTAAGATCCGAGGAGAGGATAGATACTTGGTAAACATTTTATTGGCGGCAGGAAAGAAAGCTGTCACAAGAAAATGGGGACAGATGGAGCCTCCGACACAGGGGCAATGGGAGGACTTGATTCAGGAGATACATTTCATGGAGAAGCTGACACACCGTCTGAGACTACAGGAAGAAAATGGTATAAATGGTATAAAGAGTATGGGGGAATGAGAGTCAATAGAAAATGCCTCGATACATTTACGTAACAAATTTGAAACGCAATGTCGATGCCTTTTTTTGTCTTTTTTTTTTCTGTATTCTTTTTGTCTTTTCTTTTCTTTGTATGTTTGTGGTGTTGTTGTGTACTGTACGTTTTTTGTCTGTCCCGTCTTGAAAACCAATACAAATTTAAGTAAAAAAAAAAAAAAAAAAAAACGGCTCGACAACAGTTCAAGGTTGTGCTTTATTGCTCCAGATACATAAGAGTAATTAATGTAAATTAATGTAATGATACATAAGAGTAATTAACCCATTCTGACCTGAGATCAGATTGCTCCAGATACATAAGATACATAAGAGATACATACATAACAGATACATAAGAGTAATTAATGTATAAACATCAAACACACAAATGGATAGAATATATAGAAACTAGTAAAAACTAGGAAAAGGGCAGGTCAGGTTGTGGCCTCCTGGTGGCGCTATAATAGGACAGGTCTCCACCAGGGGCCAGGTCAGGTTGTGGCCTCCTGGTGGCGCTATAATAGGACAGGTCTCCACCAGGGGCCAGGTCAGGTTGTGGCCTCCTGGTGGCGCTATAATAGGACAGGTCTCCACCAGGGGCCAGGTCAGGTTGTGGCCTCCTGGTGGCGCTATAATAGGACAGGTCTCCACCAGGGGCCAGGTCAGGTTGTGGCCTCCTGGTGGCGCTATAATAGGACAGGTCTCCACCAGGACAGGTCAGGTTGTGGCCTCCTGGTGGCGCTATAACAGGACAGGTCTCCACCAGGACAGGTCAGGTTGTGGCCTCCTGGTGGCGCTATAACAGGACAGGTCTCCACCAGGACAGGTCAGGTTGTGGCCTCCTGGTGGCGCTATAACAGGACAGGTCTCCACCAGGACAGGTCAGGTTGTGGCCTCCTGGTGGCGCTATAACAGGACAGGTCTCCACCAGGACAGGTCAGGTTGTGGCCTCCTGGTGGCGCTATAACAGGACAGGTCTCCACCAGGACAGGTCAGGTTGTGGCCTCCTGGTGGCGCTATAATAGGACAGGTCTCCACCAGGGGCCAGGTCTTGGTGGAGACAATAAGCATCATATGTACATGCACCCCTACTTGTGTAGGTGTGCTTGTGTGCGTGCGTACGTGCGTGCGTACGTGCGTGTACCTCCAGTGTGGTGTCGAAGATGACCAGCTTGGAGGAGGTGGGCACAGCATCGTAGCAGCAGTGACTCTTAAAGAAGTTCATATACACGAAGTTATCAGGATCCAGCTGGTCTGCGGAGTGCACGCACGCACGCACGCACGCACACACACACACACACACACACACACACACACACACACACACACACACACACACACACACACACACACACACACACACACACACACACACACAGCCTATATATGAATAAAGTTACCAAGACCACACAGCCTATAGATAAATAAAGTTACCAACACCACACAGCCTATAGACAAATAAAGTTACCAACACCACACAGCCTATAGATGAATAAAGTTACCAACACCACACAGCCTATAGATAAATAAAGTTGCCAACACCACACAGCCTATAGATAAATAAAGTTACCAACACCACACAGCCTATAGATAAATAAAGTTACCAACACCACACAGCCTATAGGTAGAACACAGCCATCATGGTGGCAGCCGTGGCCGAACGGTTTGCGGAGCGGTCTCGATATCGGAAGGTCGCTAGTTCGTATCCCCGGACCGGCAGGTTAAAATTACCACCGCTGAAGTGCCCTTGGACAAGGCATTGAACCCTTTACCATAAAATGTTCTATGAGCAGGGCCTGGCTGTAAACAAGTTCTTGAGCTTAGTCCAGTTACCCTGGGTAAACATAGTACCTTTCCTTTCCTTAGTCCAGTTACCCTGGGTAAACATAGTACCTTTCCTTTCCTTAGTCCAGTTACCCTGGGTAAACATAGTACCTTTCCTTTCCTTAGTCCAGTTACCCTGGGTAAACATAGTACCTTTTGTTTCCTTAGTCCAGTTACCCTGGGTAAACATATAGTACCTTTCCTTTCCTTAGTCCAGTTACCCTGGGTAAACATAGTACCTTTCCTTAGTCCAGTTACCCTGGGTAAACATAGTACCTTTCCTTTCCTTAGTCCAGTTACCCTGGGTAAACACAGTACCTTTCCTTTCCTTAGTCCAGTTACCCTGGGTAAACATAGTACATTTCCTTTCCTTAGTCCAGTTACCCTGGGTAAACATAGTACCTTTCCTTTCCTTAGTCCAGTTACCCTGGGTAAACATAGTACCTTTCCTTTCCTTAGTCCAGTTACCCTGGGTAAACATAGTACCTTTCCTTTCCTTAGTCCAGTTACCCTGGGTAAACATATACCTTACCTTTCCTTAGTCCAGTTACCCTGGGTAAAGATAGTACCTTTCCTTTCCTTAGTCCAGTTACCCTGGGTAAACATAGTACCTTTCCTTTCCTTAATCCAGTTACCCTGGGTAAACATAGTACCTTTCCTTTCCTTAGTCCAGTTACCCTGGGTAAACATAGTACATTTCCTTTCCTTAGTCCAGTTACCCTGGGTAAACATAGTACCTTTCCTTTCCTTAGTCCAGTTACCCTGGGTAAACATAGTACCTTTCCTTTCCTTAGTCCAGTTACCCTGGGTAAACATAGTACCTTTCCTTTCCTTAGTCCAGTTACCCTGGGTAAACATATACCTTACCTTTCCTTAGTCCAGTTACCCTGGGTAAAGATAGTACCTTTCCTTTCCTTAGTCCAGTTACCCTGGGTAAACATAGTACCTTTCCTTTCCTTAATCCAGTTACCCTGGGTAAACATAGTACCTTTCCTTTCCTTAGTCCAGTTACCCTGGGTAAACATAGTACCTTTCCTTTCCTTAATCCAGTTACCCTGGGTAAACACAGTACCTTTCCTTTCCTTAGTCCAGTTACCCTGCAGGGTAAACATAGCACCTTTCCTTTCATCAAACTAAAATGTTTTGTCAAACCATGTGACTTCCATTGTAAATGCATTGGGGGGGGGGGGGGGGGCATTAAACACAGACAAGACACAAGACAAATGTTGTAATCATGTTGCAACAGTGTGAGTGAGTCCGGTGGAATGCCTCTTCTAGACTCTGTGGTCATGTAAAGAATGGTCACCTCTGACCTGCCCTGTCCTCGTCATCATCAACAGCAACATCTGTCGCTCTGTCTTCTGAAAAGCACGGACGGCGGTGGCTCAGGGGTACAGAGTGGCTTTGTTGCCGGTTCGATCCCTGTGGGCTCCTCCCCCAGAGTCAGTGTCGAAGTGTCCTTGAGCAAGACTCTGAACCCCATGATTGCTCCTGATGTGCAGGTTGGTGCCTTGCATGGTTTCTGCGGCCATCGGTGTATGAATGTGTGTGTGAATGGGTGAATGTAATGCACAATCTATGTAAAGGTGTGTGAATGGGTGAATGTAATGCACAGTCTATGTAAAGCGCCTTGGATAAAGGCGCTATATAAATGCACCATTTACCATTTACCATTTACGGACGTGCATACATATACATCAAAGGGGGCTTAAGCACCTGCCTAAGCTTTTACCCGTCTGTAAAACAACTGCCCTCTCCAGACCACGAATGCAGCGTTTACTACATGGTGAACGAAATGCAAAAGCCCTCCTCACCTCTCCTCTTCATGCCAGGCATGGAAGGAAAGGAGAATTTCCGAAACTCTCCTGAACCTTCCACAGCATCTCTGGATTAAGAGCGTCTGCTAAATGCCTAAATTGTAAATTGTAAATTTATAAAGAGCTGATCTACATGGTCACAACGCGTCGCAGAGCTTGTAGACCAGCTATTTTTGTACCAAAAGTTCCCTCTTAGGGAATTAGAAAAGGCATCATTTTCATTATTGTCAATGAACAGGGCATGTGAAAAGCGAACGCACACACGCACGCACGCACGCGCGCACGCACACACACACACACACACACACACACACACACACACACCCACACACACACACACACACACACACACACACACACACACACACGTGTCTTACCTGTACTCTTCATCACGAGGCCTTCCTCGTCATCCTCAAACAGAGGAATCTGGGGAAGATGGCAGCGATTACACTACTGAAGACAACCACTAGGGGGCCCCCCAGAATAATCACATTTGAACTGTGCCGGGAGCTCAGATCAACATTATGTGATAATAAATGCTTAAACATGTAGCTAGGTGTAATGTTAGAGACCACAGAAGACATGTAAATATGAAATAAATGCCTAGACATGTAGCTAGGTGTAATGTTAGAGTCCACAGAAGACATGTAAATATGAAATAAATGCTTAAACATGTAGCTAGGTGTAATGTTAGAGACCACAGAAGACATGTAAATATGAAACAAATGCTTAAACATGTAGCTAGGTGTAATGTTAGAGTCCACAGAAGACATGTAAATATGAAATAAATGCTTAAACATGTAGCTAGGTGTAATGTTAGAGACCACAGAAGACATGTAAATATGAAATAAATGCTTAAACATGTAGCTAGCTACATGTTTAGGTGTAATGTTAGTCCACAGAAGACATGTAAATATGAAATAAATGCTTAAACATGTAGCTAGGACTAGGTGTAATGTTAGAGTCCACAGAAGACATGTAAATATGAAATAAATGCTTAAACATGTAGCTCGGTGTGATGTTAGAGACCACAGAAGACATGTAAATGTGAAACAAATGCTTAAACATGTAGCTAGGTGTAATGTTAGAGACCACAGAAGACATGTAAATATGAAATAAATGCTTAAACATGTAGCTATAGCTACATGTTTAGGTGTAATGTTAGTCCACAGAAGACATGTACATATGAAATAAATGCTTAAACATGTAGCTAGGTGTAATGTTAGAGACCACAGAAGACATGTAAATATGAAATAAATGCTTAAACATGTAGCTATAGCTACATGTTTAGGTGTAATGTTAGTCCACAGAAGACATGTACATATGAAATAAATGCTTAAACATGTAGCTAGGTGTAATGTTAGAGACCACAGAAGACATGTACATATGAAATAAATGCTTAAACATGTAGCTAGGTGTAATGTTAGAGACCACAGAAGACATGTACATATGAAATAAATGCTTAAACATGTAGCTAGGTGTAATGTTAGAGACCACAGAAGACATGTAAATATGAAATAAATCCTTAACATGTAGCTAGGTGTAATGTTAGACTAACAGTTAGAGACCATGCACAGAAGACATGTAAATATGAAATAAATGCTTAAACACGAACTCCACCACCTCTCCCCCTCTCAAACTGTCTGCTAAAGCAGCTAACTCCACCACCTCTCCCCCTCTCAAACTGTCTGCTAAAGCAGCTAACTCCACCACCTCTCCCCCTCTCAAACTGTCTGCTATAAAGCAGCTAACTCCACCACCTCTCCCCCTCTCAAACTGTCTGCTAAAGCAGCTAACTCCACCACCTCTCCCCCTCTCAAACTGTCTGCTAAAGCAGCTAACTCCACCACCTCTCCCCCTCTCAAACTGTCTGCTATAAAGCAGCTAACTCCACCACCTCTCCCCCTCTCTAACTGTCTGCTATAAAGCAGCTAACTCCACCACCTCTCCCCCTCTAAAAATTGTCTGCTATAAAGCAGCTAACTCCACCACCTCTCCCCCTCTCAAACTGTCTGCTATAAAGCAGCTAACTCCACCACCTCTCCCCCTCTCAAACAGTCTGATATAAAGCCGCTAACTCCACCACCTCTCCCCCTCTCAAACTGTCTGCTATAAAGCAGCTAACTCCACCACCTCTCCCCCTCTCTAACTGTCTGCTATAAAGCAGCTAACTCCACCACCTCTCCCCCTCTAAAAATTGTCTGCTATAAAGCAGCTAACTCCACCACCTCTCCCCCTCTCAAACTGTCTGCTATAAAGCAGCTAACTCCACCACCTCTCCCCCTCTCAAACAGTCTGATATAAAGCCGCTAACTCCACCACCTCTCCCCCTCTCAAACTGTCTGCTATAAAGCAGCTAACTCCACCACCTCTCCCCCTCTCAAACTGTCTGCTATAAAGCAGCTAACTCCACCACCTCTCCCCCTCTCAAACTGTCTGCTATAAAGCAGCTAACTCCACCACCTCTCCCCCTCTCAAACTGTCTGCTATAAAGCAGCTAACTCCACCACCTCTCCCCCTCTCAAACTGTCTGCTATAAAGCAGCTAACTACACCACCTCTCCCCCTCTCAAACTGTCTGCTATAAAGCAGCTAACTCCACCACCTCTCCCCCTCTCAAACTGTCTGCTATAAAGCAGCTAACTACACCACCTATATATATATAAAGTTACGACACCAACTTTGATGAGGCTGTATTTAAAAAATATATATAAGGTTTTCTTAATATCCTGAAAAATATATATTTTTCATTTCCTTGAAAAAAAAATGAACATTTTGGAGTTTTGAGCTTTCCTTCCGACAGACAGACAGACAGACAGACAGACAGACAGACAGACCTTACCTCGGGCAGACCCTCCATGTGGGCGGGGGGGGGGGGGGGGTGGAGGGTGGAGGGGGGGGGGGGGTCCAACGGATCACGACAATAAACCGGAGCAGAAGGAAGGGTCCCAAAAGGTCACCGAAACGGTCGAAACACCTCCGAAAGAAATCAGAGCCATGATAATGAATAACGGGTCACCGGAACGCTCACAACACCTCACAGAGAACAGAGCCCGAAACAGACTGACTGACTGACTGACAGAGAACAGACTCACACAAACACGCACGCACGCACGCGGGGGAGATTGCAT
>NC_139710.1:41463950-41528950 GCF_964188405.1 Protomyctophum parallelum
GGTGTGTGACACTTGTAGTCCCCGTGTGTCTCTATAGAACGGCGCAGTCCCTCCCCCTTTCAGAACAACGAACGGCCCAGGAAATGAAATGCAATGCATTCTGACCATAGGACTTTCCTAAAGTATTTATTTAAAGACGGTTACGCCGCGGACAAAGCCAACTCGGATCGTGACAAATCATGACAATGAACACAATGTTTTGGGCCGATCAAATCATTATAAAGAAGAAAATAAAGGCAGGAGACAACACTATTTGTTTTGTTTTTCTTCTTATAAATTATTTGATCGGCCCAAAACATTGTGTTCATTGTCATGATTTGTCACGATCCGAGTTGGCTTTGTCCGCGGCGTAACCGTCTTTAAATAAATACTTAAAAATCCTATGGTCACTAATGCATTGCATTTCATTTCCTGGGCCGTTCGTTGTTCTGAAAGGGGGAGGGACTGCTCCGCTCTATAGAGCAGGGTTCGCCAATACATTTTCCTCAAGGGCCATATTTTGACTAGCGTACCGCAGGCTGAGGGCCGAGTCTGCATGCACGAGGTCGAGGTCTTGTTCAGGGCAAGACCCCATTTGAAAAGGATGCCCAGTTTGACATGCATCGGCTACTGACCCCCATGTAATGCCATTTATATCTGGGACCCCTCCTTTTTTGGGGGGAGGGGAAATTCTTCCAGGGGCCACAAGGGGGACGCGGAAGTGAATTCCACCGTTCATTTTCTCCAAAGGCTTTTCAAAAAGTATTTATTTAACCCCATCTGGACCTGAGATCAGATTCTATAAATGTCTTCTACATCCTGACAGTTTACCGTTCTGACCTGAGATCAGATTCTATAAATGTCTTCTACATCCTGACAGTTTACCGTTCTGACCTGAGATCAGATTCTATAAATGTCTTCTACATCCTGACAGTTTACCGTTCCGACCTGAGATCAGATTCTATAAATGTCTTCTACATCCTGACAGTTTACCGTTCTGACCCGAGATCAGATTCTATAAATGTCTTCTACATCCCGACAGTTTTCCGAAAAAGCTATGTTTCTATGTCGGTCGTTCTTCGATAAATAAATAAAAATAGCAGATCTGCAAGCTCGTAGCTCGCCACTCTATGAGCTTGTAGATCTGCTATTTTTCAATAGCTAAAGCATAGCATAATGCTAACACCAAAAGGGGTTCCCGCCCCAAAACGGGTTAAAGACAGTTACGCCGCGGACAAAGACAACTGGAGTCGTGACATCGTGGTATCACGACAACATTTTGGACCGAACAAACGATCACAAAGAAGAAAAACAACATGAAACGTGTCGTAACCCGCCGTTGTCTTCTTCCTTCTAATTATTTGTTCGGCCCGAAAACGACTGGAGTTGGCTTCGTACGAGGCTTAACCCATGACCTGAGATCAGATTCATACGAGGTTTCCACTGGACACACACTGGTCTGATTAAAAGGTCTTTAAATAAATACTTTTTGAAAAGTCTATGAGGAAAA
Organism: Protomyctophum parallelum; assembly: GCF_964188405.1. NCBI lineage: Eukaryota > Metazoa > Chordata > Actinopteri > Myctophiformes > Myctophidae > Protomyctophum > Protomyctophum parallelum. Next base: position 41,465,440 of record NC_139710.1, read on the forward strand.
ATGAACGGGGAATCATTTCCTGGTCCCTGGTGGTAGGGGGCGGGACTGCGACGCTCTATTATGTGAAGGCCCTCTAGCCAGAAGGGCTGCTGATTGGTGGAAGGCCTCTTTGGGGGTGTGGCCTCATGTCTTCATAGGTGGAGTTCAACGGCAGATGACCTCTGACCTGGAGACGTAGAAATAGAAAAACATAGAAGAATAAAAAATGGATGTCTCAACAAGCAGTGTTCTTTTTGGCAGCACATTTAGATAGTCATTTAGTCTCTTGAATAGTTTTCACTTAGCTTTACTCACATTTTAGTCACCTTTGAAATGTCTTAGTGTTAGTCTAGTTTTTGTCGACTAAATGTCATAAGATTTTAGTCGACTAAATCTACAGTTGATTTAGTCGACTATTAGATCGGCTATTTTCAGCATGCAACCAAGTGTAAAATGACTTCTACTGCAATTTACAATTTAGGCATTTAGCAGACGCTCTTAATCCAGAGCGACTTACATTAAGCAAGAACAAAAAGCATGGGAATACATCACATAAAAGCATTTATCATGAAACATGCGTAAGCTAAGAAAGTAACAGTGGAATATCTATATAATGAAACTATACATATAAACTATACATATATACTACTATGCTATACATACTATGGCGTGCTATGACTATATGAAAAGAGAAGGGAACCCGCACACTCATATGCTCCAAAAGATAACTTTTATTGACAACGTTTCGAGCCAAGGCTCTTCATCTGGTCAAACTCAAGATGTCAGTGATCCACCCACTTAAATAGACACCCACGGGTCACGTTACTAGTCAGTGGGTGGAACTAACACTACATGGTCATTAGATAAAATACTGAAATATCATTAAAAACAGTGTTACACATTTCTCAAATCCACCACAGTGGAGTAAGACAAAAGGACATCATGATTATTAAAGAATCTAAAACAGTGATTCACATAATCAGGTATTATTAATTAGGCAACAATTCAAATATTTATACAGCATACAATAAATAAATTACAAAAAGTGGCTGATGGGGACTAGTGACTTCCCCATCAGCCACTTTTTGTAATTTCTTTATTTATCTCTTGTCCACCACTAGTCCCCTTCCTGACATTTTAGTGTAGTTTTTAATTTGTTGACGAAATTGTCAGTATATTTAGTCTTAGTTTTAGTCATCATAGCTTAGTTTTCATTTAGTTTTAGTCAGTGGAAAAAGGTAGTCGACGGACATTTTTCTTAGTTTCTTAGTTTTAGTCGACGAAAACAACACTGCCACCCACCCACCATGGGGTCAAAAACCGGGAGACATATTTCTGCTCGCTTACCTTGCTATCGTTACGATAAAGTCTTACCTCGCTATCGTTACGATAAAGTCTTACCTCGCTATCGTTACGATAAAGTCTTACCTCGCTATCGTTACGATAAAGTCTAACCTCGCTATCGTTACGATAAAGTCTTACCTCGCTATCGTTACGATAAAGTCTAACCTCGCTATCGTTACGATAAAGTCTAACCTCGCTATCGTTACGATAAAGTCTAACCTCGCTATCGTTACGATAAAGTCTAACCTCGCTATCGTTACGATAAAGTCTTACCTCGCTATCGTTACGATAAAGTCTTACCTCGCTATCGTTACGATAAAGTCTTACCTCGCTATCGTTACGATAAAGTCTTACCTCGCTATCGTTACGATAAAGTCTTACCTCGCTATCGTTACGATAAAGTCTAACCTCGCTATCGTTACGATAAAGTCTTACCTCGCTATCGTTACGATAAAGTCTTACCTCGCTATCGTTACGATAAAGTCTTACCTCGCTATCGTTACGATAAAGTCTTACCTCGCTATCGTTACGATAAAGTCTAACCTCGCTATCGTTACGATAAAGTCTTACCTCGCTATCGTTACGATAAAGTCTAACCTCGCTATCGTTACGATAAAGTCTTACCTCGCTATCGTTACGATAAAGTCTTACCTCGCTATCGTTACAATAAAGTCTTACCTCGCTATCGTTACGATAAAGTCTTACCTCGCTATTGTTACGATAAAGTCTTACCTCGCTATCGTTACGATAAAGTCTTACCTCGCTATCGTTACGATAAAGTCTTACCTCGCTATCGTTACGATAAAGTCTAACCTCGCTATCGTTACGATAAAGTCTTACCTCGCTATCGTTACGATAAAGTCTTACCTTGCTATCGTTACGATAAAGTCTTACCTCGCTATCGTTACGATAAAGTCTAACCTCGCTATCGTTACGATAAAGTCTTACCTCGCTATCGTTACGATAAAGTCTTACCTCGCTATCGTTACAATAAAGTCTAACCTCGCTATCGTTACAATAAAGTCTAACCTCGCTATCGTTACGATAAAGTCTAACCTCGCTATCGTTACGATAAAGTCTTACCTCGCTATCGTTACAATAAAGTCTAACCTCGCTATCGTTACAATAAAGTCTAACCTCGCTATCGTTACGATAAAGTCTTACCTCGCTATCGTTACGATAAAGTCTTACCTCGCTATCGTTACGATAAAGTCTTACCTCGCTATCGTTACGATAAAGTCTAACCTCGCTATCGTTACGATAAAGTCTTACCTCGCTATCGTTACGATAAAGTCTAACCTCGCTATCGTTACGATAAAGTCTTACCTCGCTATCGTTACGATAAAGTCTAACCTCGCTATCGTTACAATAAAGTCTAACCTCGCTATCGTTACGATAAAGTCTAACCTCGCTATCGTTACAATAAAGTCTAACCTCGCTATCGTTACGATAAAGTCTTACCTCGCTATCGTTACGATAAAGTCTAACCTCGCTATCGTTACGATAAAGTCTTACCTCGCTATCGTTACGATAAAGTCTTACCTCGCTATCGTTAAAATAAAGTTGCTGGATAATCCCTCGCGTTCGTTCATATTTTGAACGAGAGGGATGTTGAAGTCAGAAATGAAGAGTTTAGTATATCCATCTGGTCAAAACCACGGAGAGCTGACTGACTGACTGACTGACTGACTGACTGGCTGGCTGGCTGACTGGCTGGCTGGCTGGCTGGCTGGCTGACTGATTGACAAAAATGTATGATTTCATAATAAATAAATAAATTACACTGAGACATAGAAATAGAACACATAGTTAGCTTAAGGTTAAGTTCAGATTAAGTTAAGTACCATCGGCATGTAGGTCAGCCTGTCATAGAGCTCTTCACCACGTGTGACCTGAAAGACGCAAACGCACACACGCACACGCGCACATTTAATCATTTATTTATGTCCACAAACAGTAAGATTTACAATGTTCTGTACAGAATGCAATCAGCAAACACACACACACCTTCAGGGGTAACAAACACACACACACCTTCAGGGGTAACAAACACACACACACCTTCAGGGGTAACAAACACACACACACACACACACACACCTTCAAAGGTAACAAACACACACACACGTGTTTTCGTCTTAGTTTTAGTCGACAAAATCAACACTGCTTCGGCCTGGGGTAACAAATACACCCTTCAGGGGTACAAGTAACAGCATACCGACAGACGGGCGGGCGGGCGGACGGACGGGCGGGCGGGCGGGCGGGCGGGCGGGCGGGCGGACGGACGGACGGACGGACGGACGGACGGACGGACGGACGGACGGACGGACGGACGGACGGACGGACAGACAGACAGACAGACAGACAGACAGACAGACAGACAGACAGACAGACAGACAGACAGACAGACAGACAGACAGCTGTCTCACCCTCAGTCTAATGTACATGAAGGTCACGGAACCGCTGTAGAGTGACATCACAGCCAGGAGACCAATCAGAATCCACGTCAGCACAGGAAGAGGAGGGGCGGTCACGGAGGAAGAGGAAGTGGAAGGAACAGGAAGTGGAGAGGATGATGTCACTTCCTGAATCTCTGTTAAGACAGTTGGATTGGTTCAGTATAATCACATGGCAGGTGTGAGGTCATTTGATTGGCTCAGTATAATCACATGGCAGGTGTGAGGTCGTTTGATTGGCTCAGTATAATCACATGGCAGGTGTGAGGTCGTTGGATTGGCTCAGTATAATCACATGGCAGGTGTGAGGTCATTGGATTGGCTCAGTATAATCACATGGCAGGTGTGAGGTCGTTGGATTGGCTCAGTATAATCACATGGCAGGTGTGAGGTCGTTGGATTGGTTCAGTAGAATCACATGGCAGGTCTGAGGTCGCTGGATTGGCTCAGTATAATCACATGGCAGGTGTGAGGTTGTTGGATTGGTGCAGTAGAATCACATGACAGGTGTGAGGTCGCTGGATTGGTTCAGTATAATCACATGGCAGGTGTGAGGTCATTGGATTGGCTCAGTATAATCACATGGCAGGTGTGAGGTCGTTGGATTGGTTCAGTATAATCACATGGCAGGTGTGAGGTCGCCATGAAAACCAATAGACCTTCAGCTCAGTGGTCCCCAAACTGTTTCATGTCGAGGACCCCCTGGGCCTCCTGCCAGGGACCCCCACATTGAGCCTCATTACCCCCTGGACCTCAATTAAATCTAATAATAATCAATAAAATCAAATATCAAATAGTTTATTTATTTATCAAATAAATAAACCAAACCTAAACCAAGGGTCCATTTGGTTCCTATAACTATAATTTAGCTGGGGGACCCCCTGGAACTCCCTCAAGGACCCCTGGGGGTCCCCGGACCCCACTTTGGGAACCACTGCTTTAGCTAAGCCCCGCCTTCTCCCCGTGGGTTGGACACTTTCCAGCCGGGCACATTCATTCAATTCATCCAATGTAAATATCATGATTTTACACATTAAATACTGGCTCATTTTACACATTAAATACTGGCTCATTTTACACATTAAATACTGGTTCATTTTACACATTAAATACTGGCTCATTTTACACATTAAATACTGGCTCATTTTACACATTAAATACTGGCTCATTTTACACATTAAATACTGGTTCATTTTACACATTAAATACTGGCTAATTTTACACATTAAATACTGGTTCATTTTACACATTAAATACTGGTTCATTTTACACATTAAATACTGGTTCATTTTACACATTAAATACTGGTTCATTTTACGCATTAAATACTGGTTAATTTTACACATTAAATACTGGTTCATTTTACACATTAATTACTGGTTCATTTTACACATTAAATACTGGCTCATTTTACACATTAAATATTGGTTCATTTTACACATTAAATACTGGTTCATTTTACACATTAAATACTGGCTCATTTTACACATTAAATACTGGTTCATTTTACACATTAAATACTGGTTCATTTTACACATTAAATACTGGTTCATTTTACACATTAAATACTGGTTCATTTTACACATTAAATACTGGTTCATTTTACACATTAAATACTGGTTCATTTTACACATTAAATACTGGTTCATTTTACACATTAAATACTGGTTCATTTTACACATTAAATACTGGTTCATTTTACACATTAAATACTGGTTCATTTAGAAACAGACCTTCAAAATATCTTCCAACAGTGACCTGGAACATGTATAGGGTTAGTGTGGTAGTTAGAACTGACCTGGGATCAGCCTGGTAGGACCAGTATAGGGTTAGTGTGGTAGTTAGAACTGACCTGGGATCAGCTGGTAGGACCAGTATAGGGTTAGTGTGGTAGTTAGAACTGACCTGGGATCAGCCTGGTAGGACCAGTATAGGGTTAGTGTGGTAGTTAGAAATGACCTGGGATCAGCCTGGTAGGACCAGTATAGGGTTAGTGTGGTAGTTAGAACTGACCTGGGATCAGCATGGTAGGACCAGGTGGGATGAGCTCAGTAGGACGTCCCTTCCTGGTCTCGTAGAGGAGGCGGGGCTGATCCTGGCGCGTCGTCACCTCACACTCATACCTGAAATAAAAATAAAATCACACTCATGTGAAGTGACACATACCTACAATAGGCGGAAATGCAAATCTATGTAGAGTGTCTTCTTTACTTTGTAGTGACTCCGACATGTATTGTCATAGCAACACATATGAGGGCTTGAATGGAAGGTGTGGTTATTATTATTAAAATTATTATTAACTGTAGCTTGAATACTCGTGGAGTTATGGCACTAAACGCATAATAGGTTTTCCAAATGGGAGGAAATAAAGCAGTCCTAAATTAAATCCACAGTAGTAACTTCACTTATGCAAGGGTGGGGAAATTATAACAAATTCACTTTGAGTAGAAGTCCCTAAAATATATGAAATGTCACAAATGAGAAATTGTGAAAGAATATTTGCAGCTTCAACAATAGCATAAGCTACAGAGAGAAATGCAGCCCTACAATAGAGCTACCATAGTTTATAGAGAGAAATGCAGCCCTACAATAGAACTACCATAGTTTATAGTAAGTATTATTAGATAGCAATAGAGCTACCATAGTTTATAGAGAGAAATGCAGCCCTACAATAGAACTACCATAGTTTATAGAGAGAAATGCAGCCCTACAATAGAACTACCATAGTTTATAGAGAGAAATGCAGCCCTACAATAGAACTACCATAGTTTACAGAGAGAAATGCAGCCCTACAATAGAACTACCATAGTTTACAGAGAGAAATGCAGCCCTACAATAGAACTACCATAGTTTACAGAGAGAGATGCAGCCCTACAATAGAACTACCATAGTTTATAGAGAGAAATGCAGCCCTACAATAGAACTACCATAGTTTATAGAGAGAAATGCAGCCCTACAATAGAACTACCATAGTTTATAGAGAGAAATGCAGCCCTACAATAGAACTACCATAGTTTACAGAGAGAAATGCAGCCCTACAATAGAACTACCATAGTTTACAGAGAGAAATGCAGCCCTACAATAGAACTACCATAGTTTACAGAGAGAAATGCAGCCCTACAATAGAACTACCATAGTTTATAGAGAGAAATGCAGCCCTACAATAGAACTACCATAGTTTATAGAGAGAGATGCAGCCCTACAATAGAACTACCATAGTTTATAGAGAGAAATGCAGCCCTACAATAGAACTACCATAGTTTATAGAGAGAGATGCAGCCCTACAATAGAACTACCATAGTTTATAGAGAGAAATGCAGCCCTACAATAGAACTACCATAGTTTACAGAGAGAAATGCAGCCCTACAATAGAACTACCATAGTTTACAGAGAGAAATGCAGCCCTACAATAGAACTACCATAGTTTATAGAGAGAAATGCAGCCCTACAATAGAACTACCATAGTTTACAGAGAGAAATGCAGCCCTACAATAGAACTACCATAGTTTATAATAAGTATTATTAGATAGCAATAGAACTACCATAGTTTATACTAAGTATTATTAGATAGCAATAGAACTACCATAGTTTATACTAAGTATTATTAGATAGCAATAGAGCTACCATAGTTTATAGAGAGAAATGCAGCCCTACAATAGAACTACCATAGTTTATAGAGAGAAATGCAGCCCTACAATAGAACTACCATAGTTTATAGAGAGAAATGCAGCCCTACAATAGAACTACCATAGTTTACAGAGAGAAATGCAGCCCTACAATAGAACTACCATAGTTTACAGAGAGAAATGCAGCCCTACAATAGAACTACCATAGTTTACAGAGAGAGATGCAGCCCTACAATAGAACTACCATAGTTTATAGAGAGAAATGCAGCCCTACAATAGAACTACCATAGTTTATAGAGAGAAATGCAGCCCTACAATAGAACTACCATAGTTTATAGAGAGAAATGCAGCCCTACAATAGAACTACCATAGTTTACAGAGAGAAATGCAGCCCTACAATAGAACTACCATAGTTTACAGAGAGAAATGCAGCCCTACAATAGAACTACCATAGTTTACAGAGAGAAATGCAGCCCTACAATAGAACTACCATAGTTTATAGAGAGAAATGCAGCCCTACAATAGAACTACCATAGTTTATAGAGAGAGATGCAGCCCTACAATAGAACTACCATAGTTTATAGAGAGAGATGCAGCCCTACAATAGAACTACCATAGTTTATAGAGAGAGATGCAGCCCTACAATAGAACTACCATAGTTTATAGAGAGAAATGCAGCCCTACAATAGAACTACCATAGTTTACAGAGAGAAATGCAGCCCTACAATAGAACTACCATAGTTTACAGAGAGAAATGCAGCCCTACAATAGAACTACCATAGTTTATAGAGAGAAATGCAGCCCTACAATAGAACTACCATAGTTTACAGAGAGAAATGCAGCCCTACAATAGAACTACCATAGTTTATAATAAGTATTATTAGATAGCAATAGAACTACCATAGTTTATACTAAGTATTATTAGATAGCAATAGAACTACCATAGTTTATACTAAGTATTATTAGATAGCAATAGAACTACCATAGTTTATAGTAAAGTATTATTAGATAGCAATAGAACTACCATAGTTTATACTAAGTATTATTAGATAGCAATAGAACTACCATAGTTTATAATAAGTATTATTAGATAGCAATAGAACTACCATAGTTTATACTAAGTATTATTAGATAGCAATAGAACTACCATAGTTTATAATAAGTATTATTAGATAGCAATAGAACTACCATAGCTTATACTAAGTATTATTAGATAGCAATAGAACTACCATAGCTTATACTAAGTATTATTAGATAGCAATAGAACTACCATAGTTTATACTAAGTATTATTAGATAGCAATAGAACTACCATAGTTTATACTAAGTATTATTAGATAGCAATAGAACTACCATAGTTTATACTAAGTATTATTAGATAGCAATAGAACTACCATAGTTTATAGTAAAGTATTATTAGATAGCAATAGAACTACCATAGTTTACAGAGAGAAATGCAGCCCTACAATAGAACTACCATAGTTTATAGAGAGAAATGCAGCCCTACAATAGAACTACCTAACTATTATTTAGCACACCTGGATGAGGGAAACCAAGCTCCATGCTCAATGTTATCCTCATACCAGGCAGCAAGTCATTCATTCATGTAGAGTTGATATAATCATCCTATAAACATCCTAACAGAGCATGTCCAGTAGCCTTTGACTACAGTAGAACCCTGACACGGTAGACCTTATAGGGCGAGGTCATGTAGTGTAACATCCTAACAGAGCATGTCCAGTAGCCTTTGACTACAGTAGAACCCTGACACTGTAGACCTTATAGGGCGAGAAAAGGGCGAGGTCACGTGCACGCATCGGCCTGGGTGACGGCAGACTGCTGAGCGAGTGCTGGCGCTTTGACACGGGGAGTCAGATCAACATATGGAATTAATTCTGTACTGGCCCATATATGGAGCGTGTCTTGAGTAGACAGGGATTAATGAGGTCAGATCAACATACAATAATGGAATGTCAGCTCAACAGGTCAGCTCCATATATGGAGATCTAAGGGTTTGAGGTCAGATGTAGAGTCGCTGCATGGCCAATATTGATGACATCAGGGATGTCATCAATCAGGGCATTCCTATATATGGGCTTAATATTGACGAGGGATCTCCATCCCTGATGATGTCACGTGATGTCACAAGGTGACTAACTGACAGGACATTTATGTTTTCATAGTGAATGTGACGTTGCGGTCGCTATTACAACATGTTTAAAAAAAACTCCAAATACAAATATAAAAAGGAAAGTGACACACAGTCCATAATGTCAAAACGTCTGCAGTAGAAGACCTTCAACACTTAATGTTGCTCAACAGAGAAATGATGATGATGTTCATAAAACCCTGGCTCCGTATACCAACACTATGCTCTCGTAACCTGATCATATGAAGATAAATATCATACAATACAGTATATAACCTCTGACTGGGAGTTATAATGACATACTGAAGACTCTGAGCTCTGAGGAAGATGTGATGATGGATGGTCTAAATACAGATCCTGGAAACTGAACTGGAAAATCTCATACATTACAATTTGAATTGTAGATTGAGCTGAAAGCTCTGATGTGGTATGCTCTGAAAGTGTGCCCATGGAATATGCACTGATAGAAGCTGCACGTCCAAGACAAAACAGAGCTGTAGAGCTTCAGATATATTGATGAAGAAAATCATGGACCATGTGTCTTCAGGATGTCATCATAACGCTTAGTTTAGTGTCATCACTTAATTTAATTAAATTAAAATAGGTGAACATTTGGTCTGCTGCTTTATTTCCTTTAGAGGTTTAAGGTAGCTTGTATGCTTGTATGTTTATATAATACAAGAGCAGCCGACGATACAACTTCATCAACCTTCCTCATTGTCTCCGTTACTATTATCAACCTTATTCAGTCTTCTTGGTGAGACGGCTGCAGGCATACTCTCACTGTCAACATTTGCAACTTGTTCTGACTGGTGTAGTTTGCTCAGCAACATGATACATGATAAGATATCTTTAATTTGAAGGAAAGTATATTTTCTGTATTTGGAGCCAGGGTTTTCATCATCATCATCTCTCTGTTGAGCACCATTGCATCTAGCCTGGTTAATAAACCAGACCGAATCAGCCGTTGGCAAAAATAAATTGCCTGCCGGCGGATTAGGGTCTGGAGAGGCTCAATTGTACGCCCATTTCCTACACCAGAGAAATGGGGCGGCCAATCGGGACACGGTATGCAATATGCTTGAGACCTTTGACTGACAGTAGCTCTGACCAATTGCGTCAAAGAGAAAATGTTTCAACCCGCCCCCCTTGGAAATGAAATCCAAGCTGAGCCTCCCCAGACTAATATCCTGCGGTCCGTGCGATATTAGTCTGGTTTATTAACCAGGCTACATTGCATCTGCTTTGGGGTTTGTGACATTATGGATCTTGTTTCTTTACTTTTTCTAAATGTTTACCACAGATGATACAAATATTTGGATCCAATGTTTGTACATCACACTCCATTCTGGTAAAAACAATACTTCAGAATTCATCAATCAACTATGTTTTGTCCGACCGTATACACTATTGTTAGATATGAGAATTGATTGTGTTTGTTTTGTATAAGGGATGTGATAAGTTACTGTACATTGCTTTTCTAAATAAAGTTAACAATAAAAATAGAAAATTGTGGAAATTGTGGAGGGCAGAGATCCAGGAATCCCGAGTTGGTGTTTGCTAGAGTCTCGCAGTAACTAATGACTTGCTGTTATGAGGATAACATTTATCATTGAGCACCCTCATCCTAACAGTAGTTCTATTTTATTTCTCTACAGTATTGTTGCAGCTGCAATATTCTTTCTATAAGTTTGGGATTTCATACATTTTTGGAACTTCTACTCAAGTCATTTTTTTATAATTATTCCACCATTGATAAGTGAAGTCAAAATAAAACTAGAAAGGTGCAGTTCTGGGAAATTGGAAGTGTGGTTGCACTGACGTGAGTCACAAAGCACAGGGACCTGGGGACTGAATTCCGTCTTACCGTTTGTATTCTTTATTGTGATGTCATGTGAAGCATGACAACACTGACAACAGTGTGTGAAGCATATGACAAAAAGCTTCACTTTTCTGTCGTGCAAAAGTTAACAAAAATCACACCTGTGTGAAGTGAGGGGGGCTAATATATTAAAGTCTAACTCATGTCGATTAGGTGATGTAATGGTGATGTAAAACGGTGCCAACACATTAACATGCCATTAACAATAAAGAGACAGCTGTGCAGTAAATAAATAAAAACTGCACAAAAACCGGAAATAAACAATACAAAGGAAAGGAAAGGTACTATGTTTACCCAGGGTAACTGGACTAAGGAAAGGAAAGGTACTATGTTTACCCAGGGTAACTGGACTAAGGAAAGGAAAGGTACCATGTTTACCCAGGGTAACTGGACTAAGGAAAGGAAAGGTACTATGTTTACCCAGGGTAACTGGACTAAGGAAAGGAAAGGTACTATGTTTACCCAGGGTAACTGGACTAAGGAAAGGAAAGGTAACATGTTTACCCAGGGTAACTGGACTAAGGAAAGGAAAGGTACCATGTTTACCCAGGGTAACTGGACTAAGGAAAGGAAAGGTACTATGTTTACCCAGGGTAACTGGACTAAGGAAAGGAAAGGTACTATGTTTACCCAGGGTAACTGGACTAAGGAAAGGAAAGGTACTATGTTTACCCAGGGCAACTGGACTAAGGAAAGGAAAGGTACCATGTTTACCCAGGGTAACTGGACTAAGGAAAGGAAAGGTACTATGTTTACCCAGGGTAACTGGACTAAGGAAAGGAAAGGTACTATGTTTACCCAGGGAAACTGGACTAAGGAAAGGAAAGGTACTATGTTTACCCAGGGTAACTGGACTAAGGAAAGGAAAGGTACTATGTTTACCCAGGGTAACTGGACTAAGGAAAGGAAAGGTACTATGTTTACCCAGGGTAACTGGACTAAGGAAAGGAAAGGTACTATGTTTACCCAGGGTAACTGGACTAAGGAAAGGAAAGGTATATGTTTACCCAGGGTAACTGGACTAAGCTCAATAACTTGTTTACAGCCAGGCCCTGCTCATAGAACATTTCATGGTAGAGGTTCAATGCCTTGCTCCAAGGGCACTTCAGCGGTGGTAATTTTAACGTGCCGGTCCGGGGATACGAACTAGCGACCTTCCGATATCAAGACCGCTCCGCAAACCGTTCGGCCATGGCTGCCAACAAACAAACACACAAAAGAAAATATAACGTAAAAAATGTAATCTACAGAGAGGAAGAAATAAGATATTTCTTTAGATGTTTTTTGAATATTGGCAAGGATAATGAGGATTTAAGTGAAGCATCTAGGGAGTTCCATAGATGAGGGCCTCTAAATTTGATGAAATATTGAAGTGCTGGAGTTTGGAAGCACTCGTCGCATGTCACTGAACGGTCCTGCGCTCCACCTCTTTCGAATTTGTTTAGTAGCTCATAACATGTCTACGGTGGATTTTTATGAAAAACAAGCTCGGCAGATTGAAAGAGGATAATTCAAGCTTGTACTACAGCTGCAATGTTGGTGAGTTTAACGTCGTTTAAGACAAGCAGATCGCAAGATCGAGTGGGGAGTCAATGGAGGGTATTGAAACTATGCTAGAGCTGTACAAGGCTTCTCTTATGGGGGTCCCTGAATCACTGCTAGAGCCGTAAAAGTCTTCTCTTATGGGGGGTCCCTGGATCACTGCTAGAGCTGTACAAGGCTTCTCTTATGGGGGGGGGGGTGTATAGCACCTTTCATGACATGAAATGCAGCTCAAAGTGCTTTACAGAACAATGGAGAAAAGATTATGTGTCACGCACGCACGCACGCACGCACGCACGCACGCACACACACACACACACACACACACACACACACACACACACACACACACACACTACCTGTCCCCCTGCAGCTCCTTGCCATCCAGCCGCAGCAGAACGAACACGTCACAGGAAGTGCTCTCCTGGTACCACACAGAGTCCACACAGTCCACCTGACCCCTCTGGCACAACACTGCCCCCTGGTGGCTGCAGGAGGAACAACAGGTGGTTCCCATAATGTTTCAGGCCTGCCCCGAACCCAAACTAGTGAAAACAGCAGATCTACAAGTTCACGACATAGCGCCACGTTGTGAACTTGTAGATCTGATATTTTCACAAATAACTGTTTCTAATTTATGGAATTTCTTATATGTCTTTCCTTTTCATAATGTTTTGAAATAATACAAATAATAATAATAATAATAGAACATAGAACTGAAACATAGAAAAACAACACATAGAACTGAAACAGAAATTCAACATAATAGAACTTATCCACACTTTTCCTGGGCTGTGTGTGCTCCAGTTCCTGTCGATTCGATCCAATGAAAGCCAATGAAACTGGTCAGATGACCTATGATATCCAATGAAATCAACAGGAACTGGAGCACACACAGCCCAGGAAAAGTGTGGATAGGCTAGAATGAAAACATAGATCTAGAACACACAGAATGAAAACATAGATCTAGAACACACAGAATGAAATCATAGATCTAGAACACACAGAATGAAAACATAGATCTAGAACACACAGAATGAAAACATAGATCTAGAACACACAGAATGAAAACATAGAAATAGAACGTACTCCTGCACTCGGTTGAGACGTACGTCGTCCACCTGCTGATTGGCTGACAGGGCTGTGACCTCACAGCGGATGGAGGCGGAGCCATAGCCACTCACCGACACCTGTGGCGGCTGTGTGACCTCGAAGCCTGAAGGTCACACGCACGCACGCACGCACGCACACACACACACACACACACACACACACACACACACACACACACACACACACACACACACACACACACACACACACACACACACACACACACACACACACCCTCACACACACACACACACACACACACACACACACACACACACACACACACACACACACACACACACACACACACCAGAGTTAAAGTCTGCAAACCTATATTAAATAAACAACTACACTTTAGAAACAAGACCAAATAAACAACTACACTTTATACACAAGACCAAATAAACAACTACACTTTAGAAACAAGACCAAATAAACAACTACACTTTATAAACAAGACCAAATAAACAACTACACTTTAGAAACAAGACCAAATAAACTACACTTTAGAAACAAGACCAAATAAACAAAAACACTTTAGAAACAAGACCAAATAAACAACTACACTTTAGAAACAAGACCAAATAAACAACTACACTTTAGAAACAAGACCAAATAAACAACTACACTTTAGAAACAAGACCAAATAAACTACACTTTAGAAACAAGACCAAATAAACAACTACACTTGATAAACAAGACCAAATAAACAACTACACTTTAGAAACAAGACCAAATAAACAATTACACTTTATAAATAAGACCAAATAAACCACACTTTAGAAACAAGACCAAATAAACTACACTTTAGAAACAAGACCAAATAAACAACTACACTTTAGAAACAAGACCAAATAAACAACTACACTTTAGAAACAAGACCAAATAAACAACTACACTTTAGAAACAAGACCAAATAAAAAGGTTGAACCCTCTTACCGTCACAGCGCAGCAGGAAGTAGAATGCACCAATCACAATGGTTTCCACGAGGATGGTTCCCATGACAACGCTCCTGTCGGCCTGGTGATTGGTGGAGACAATCAGGTGTCAGCAGATCTGGAAGCTCAAAACTAAATAGTGTACATGATGATGTTAACCCATTCAGGGCGGGAACCTCTCTTGGTGTTTTAAGCATTATGTTATACTTTAGCTATTAAAAAAAAGCAGATCTACAAGTGCCGCGGTACGAGCTTGTAGATCTGCTATTTTTGAAAAATCATGAAAATGTGGCGCAAATCTTTGAAAATATATATTCTTTCAGAGCGAACGTTTTTAACTCAAATCTTTGCTTCTGTGGGGGGGGGGGGGGGGTCCCTGGAACAACATTATTTTCAGATGGGGGTCGGCGCCCACATACATATAATTTCTGGGGGTCCTTGACATGTAATAGTTTGAGAACCACTGACATAGAAACATGAGGATTTTTCAGAACACTGTCAGAATTTAGAAGACATTTGTAGAATTGTCCTCAAGTCTAAATGGTTAAATACTGCTTAGGCAGGAGAACCCCAAATCAGCGTTACAGCGGCTATATATTTATGTGTTTCTGGTATAATATTATTGTCAAAAATAACACAATAACACAATTAAATGCCCACCACAAGCCCTGATTCAACCTGAATGTAAAGTTTAGAGTTTGGTTGATTATTTTTGACAAAAAAAAAAAAAAAAAAAATCATTTTAGAGGTATTAATACAAAAATAATTAAAGAAAAGAAAAAGTCCTTAAATTGTCACTTTAAAAATTGTCAACTTGAATGTCGAGTATAAAAACTTGACAATTACAATTTACAGTGTAGTCATTTATCAGATGCGCTTTAATCCAGAGTGATTTATACAGTAAGCGAGAACAACACATGGTGATACATAACTTAAACATGGATAAAAAATATACTTACTTAACACACAGCTGACTGTCTGTCTGTCTGTCTGTCTGTCTTAATTGTGCTGATATGGTAAAATCTTTGAGGTGAGAACAGTGCAATAAATAGGACAAGTGTCCTGTGTGTGTGTGTGTGTGTGTGTGTGTGTGTGTGTGTGTGTGTGTGTGTGTGTGTGTGTGTGCGCGCGCGTGCATGCGTGCATGCGTGCGTGCGTGCGTGTGTGTGTGTGTGTGTGTGTGTGTGTGCGCGTGCATGCGTGCGTGCGCGCGTGTGTGTGTGTGTGTGTGCACGCAGTGTGTGTGCATGTGTGTGTGTGTGTTTGTCCTATTTGTTGCTCAACTGGGTCAAAAAAACAAAAAAAGTGCATTGTGAAGGAAAGTTCTATAAGAAAGTAGGTTTGGCGTGCGTGCGTAGCGATGATTTGATTGGCGGAGCAAAAGTACATGAAGTAAATGAGCTAAAGTATATTACTATATAGCCCATAAACATACATAAACTTGACTAAATACTCAGGCAAAGATACGGAGAATGAGTCGACGACCGACAGGCAAATGAAAGTTGTTCCAGAGTTCCAATTTATTGTCAGAGTTCAGAGTACAGCATTCACAGCCATGGGGCCAGGCCCCATGGATCCTCCAGCAGCCTCACGGCTCCTGGGACTAACACACAGTTACATTTTCAGTAGGGTTTAAATTCCAATTTAGTCTGTCTAGTTTAACATTACTAATACTAGGCTATATTTAATGTGAATTGTGATTCCAATATACATCATACACATTGAGCATAAAAAATGAGGACGCAAATTGTGATTGGCTGAAATGTGATGATGTAAGAGCGGCGCGCTCCTCACTTCACACAGGTGTGATAACTTTTTTTGGAGATCTGTTATTTTGAGAGAACGTCAAACGTCCCTCCATTTTAGTCTAGTTTTTATGTGTTGTCAACATCCTGTTATTCCAGTTATACGTGCGTGTGTGCGTGCAGAAGTAACAGGAAATATAGGCGATATAAAAGGGGGGAGAGGAGAGGAGAGGAGAGGAGAGGAGAGGAGAGGAGAGGAGAGGAGAGGAGAGGAGAGGAGAGGAGAGGAGAGGAGAGGAGAGGAGAGAGGCATTGCTATGGATACCACCCCATAGACTGTAAGATCCCACCTCAGTTGCGGGACAGGCCCCGCTGTGGTTGGCCAGTGGGACAGTGGTTTTTAGCCAATCGGAAGCATGGCAATGCGGGTCTATCCTAGAACTGAGGCCCAATCCACTAGGATTAGCGTTAACCCATGTTCTGTGTCACTCCATGGGGGCTCCATGGGGCCCCCATGGGGGCTCCATGGGGGCTCCATGGGGGCTCCATGGAGCCCCCATGGAGCCCCATGGAGACCCATGGAGCCCCATGGATCCCCCATGGAGGCCCCATGGAGCCCCCATGGAGCCCCCATGGAGCCCCAATGGAGCACCCATGGAGCCCCATGGAGCCCCCATGGAGCCCCATGGAGCCCCATGGAGCCCCCATGGAGCCCCCATGGAGCCCCATGGAGACCCATGGAGCCCCATGGATCCCCCATGGAGTCCCTCCAAAAATTCCCACGACCCCCCCTCCCCCATCCCCCGCACACACACGCTCACACGCACACACGCCCACACGCTCACACGCACACACGCACACACGCCCACACTCCCACACGCTCACACGCACACACGCACACACGCACACACAATTTACAATTTAGGCATTTAGCAGACGCTCTTAATCCAGAGCGACTTACATTTAAGCAAGAACAAAAGCATGGGAATACATCACATAAAAGCATTTATCATGAAACATGCGTAAGCTAAGAAAGTAACAGTGGAATATCTATATAATGAAAGTATACATACACTATACATATAAACTATACATATTTACTACTATGCTATACATATGTACTATGGCGTGCTATGACTATATACAATACAATTATATATGTCTACATAACATGCTATAAGTCTGTGTCAAATGCTATCTAAGCCAACAGAAATGCTATCTAAGGGGGTGGGGTAAGTGCTATGGGCCATGATGGAGTCTGAAAAGGTGGGTTTTCAGGCTACGGCGGAAGATTGGGAGTGATGCTGCAGTTCTGACTGCAATGGGAAGTGCATTCCACAGTTTTGGAGCCAGAAGGGAGAAGAGTTTGGGACGTGTGGAGCGTTGTCCCGGCGTTTTTAGTTAGGGTACTTCCAGTTTCCCTGCATTGGCTGATCTGAGTGCGCGGGAGGGTTTGTAGGGTTCAATCATACTTAGTAAGATATGGGGGGAGCCATACCTTTGGTTGCTTTGAATGCCAGCATCAGAGTTTTGTATTCTGTGCTGGCAGCGACCGGGAGCCAGTGGAGGGAGCGGAGCAGGGGGGAGACATGTGAGAATTTTGGCTGGTTGAAGACCAAGCGAGCTGCTGCATTTTGGATCAGCTGGAGAGGCTTAAGTGCACATGCTGGTAGACCAGTAAGGAGGGAGTTACAATAGTCGAGTTTTGACAAGACTGTTGTCTGGATTAGGAGCTGGGCTGATTCCTGGGTGAGGAACGGTCTAATTCGTCGTATGTTATAGAGTGTGAACCTACATGATCGAGTGACAGCTGTGATGTGAGCTTTGAACGAGAGCTGACTGTCCAGGACAACTCCAAGATTGCTGGATGTTGGGACAGACGTTACCAGGGCGTTGTCTACGGAAATAGTTAGCTCCCGCATAGGGCAGGACTTAGCTGGGAAGAAGAGAAGCTCAGTCTTGTCTGGGTTCAGCTTGAGGTGGTTGGAGGACATCCACTGTGAGATGTCAGCCAGGCATGCAGTGATGCGCTCTTCCACCTGAGTGGCAGAGGGGGGGAAGGATAGGAACAGTTGTGTGTCATCGGCGTAACAGTGATAGGATATATTGTGAGCAGAGATGATAGTGCCAAGGGATTTAGTGTACAGTGAGAAAAGGAGGGGACCAAGTACAGATCCCTGTGGGACCCCAGTTTGGAGGGTTCGGGGGGATGATAACAGACCTTTCCAGGAAACCTGGTAGGTCCGGTTGGTGAGGTAGGAGGAGAACCACTTTAGTGCCGTTCCACCGATGCCTAGCTCCGCTAGGGTGTCTAGGAGCAGCTGGTGGTTCACTGTGTCAAATGCTGCTGATAGGTCTAGGAGAATCAGTACTGCAGAGTGGGAAGCAGCTTGGGCAGCATGCAGTGCTTCTGTGACTGCCAGCAGGGCAGTTTCTGTGGAGTGGGCCTTCTTGAATCCGGACTGGTTGGGATCCAGCAGGTTGTTCTGTGAGAGATGGAGAGAGAGCTGGTTGGAGACGACACGTTCAATGGTTTTAGAAATAAATGAAAGGAGTGATACCGGTCTGTAGTTCTTGACATCTGAGGGGTCAAGGGTTGGTTTTTTGAGGAGTGGTGTTACTCTGGCTGACTTGAGGGCAGATGGGACGCAGCCTGAGGTTACTGAGGTGTTGATGATGGAGGTGATGAAGGGGAGCAGATCAGGTGCGATGGTCTGGAAGATTGGAGACGGGACAGGGTCAAGAGGACAAGTGGTAGGTCTAGAGGATGTTACTAGTTGTAGAACCTCGTCTGGGGAAAGAGGAGAGAAGGAGGACATGCATGGTATGTTGGGGTTGGTGTTGGTTGAGTCAGATGCCACTTTATGTGGGAGGGGAGGAAAGGAGCTGCTGATATCATCAACCTTCTTCTCGAAGTAGTTGACAAAAACATCAGCAGTGAGGGATGAAGGTTGAGTGGGGGGAGGGGGTTTAAGGAGGGAGGTGAAAGTGGAGAAGAGCTTCCTTGGGTTAGAAGTACAGGATTGGATTTTGGTGTGGTAGAAAGAGGTTTTAGCAGTGGTTAGTGAGTGGGCAAAGGCAGAGAGGAGTGAGTGAAAGTGTGAAAGGTCATCTGGTAGCTTCGTCTTGTGCCACTTTCTTTCGGCTGCCCTTAGAGGTGTTCGTTCAGATCTGAGAGTTTCAGATAGCCAGGGAGCCGGTGGACATGAGCGAGCTGGCCTGGATGAGAGCGGGCAGTGTTGGTCGAATGCAGATGAGATAGAGGAGAGGAAGGATGAGGTTGCAGTGTCAGGTGAGAGGGAGAGGAATGACTCCAGGGAGGGTAGAGAGGAGAGAATAGAGGATGAGAGGGACGAGGGGTTTAGGGATTTGAGATTGCGTCGGGAGGTGACGTTCGGGGGGTTAGTAGGTTTAGGCGGGAGGGTGGAGAGAGAGAGGGAGAAGGTTATGGATTGGTGGTCAGACCTAATTAAGGGGGTAACAGAGAGTGTGGAGGGAGAGCAGGCTCTGGAGAACACAAGGTCCAAAACATTACCAGCCTTGTGAGTGGGAGGGGAGGGAGATAGGGAGAGGTCAAATGAGGCCAGAAGGGATGTAACGGGAAGATACTTCTCTGCAGTAGGAAGGTTGAAGTCACCCAGTAGAATCAGAGGGGTTCCATCTTCCGGAAACGAGCTGATCAGAGAGTCTAATTCTTCCAGGAAGTTCCCAAGAGTTCCAGGAGGGCGATAGAGCACAATGAGGATGAGGGGGACTGGCTGTGATATTGAGATAGCATGAAATTCACATGTGGACAGAGAAAGGTGAGAGAGATTTAAGACACGGAAATTCCATTTGGGGGATGTTAGTAGCCCTGTACCCCCCCCCCCCCCCCCCTGTACCTGTTTGGCGAGGGGTGTCGGTGAACTTGTGTGAAACAGAGAGCGCGGCGGGAGTTGCAGTGTTATCTGGGGTGATCCAGGTTTCAGTCAGAGCAAGGAAATGCAGAGACTTGAGGGAGGCGTGGCCTGAAATGAATTCAGGCATATTCTTTTTGGTAGCTGCGTGACAGTTCCATAGGCCTCCCTCCACCACAATGTGGTGACTGGGTGAACGAGCTGGATAGATGAGATTTGACGGATCTCTGTGACTGGAGAGGTAGGGCTGTATTTTGCGTGTCTTAAGTACCAGGTCTTATTCCCTAACTTGAGTAAACTAAAGACCTGGAGGCGTGGTCAATGCCATTTGGCTATTCTGAGTGGCCAAAGAGCATTGATCACGCCTCCAGGTCTTTAGTTTACTCAAGTTAGGGAATAAGACCTGGTACTTAAGACACGCAAAATACAGCCCGTAGTGTCTAGGGCGACATGAGGACAGTAAAGGGACGGTGGGAAAGCACATTCTAAACAGGTATAAGAGATAATAATATTAAAGTAACAATAATAATAAAGATAATAATATTAAAGTAATAATAATAATAAAGTACAACTAAACATAATAATGGGAAGTAGGAAGTAGGAAGTAAGTTGATACAGAACCCCTAAGACGGCCTCCTTCGATGTGTCTGGATGTCCGGGTCTTTGGATTGGACACTAGGCTATATTAGTCAGCCTGTGTGGATTTTGGATTGGAAATTGGAACGATACATAGAAGAAATTGGAACGATACAGAGAAGAAATTGGAACGATACAGAGAAGAAATTGGAACGATACAGAGAAGAAATTGGAACGATACAGAGAAGAATTTGGACGATACAAATTGGAACGATACAGAGAACCAATAGAACAGATAGTACAAAAATAAAGAAAGGAAATGGGTATAGAAAAGGTTCGGAGTGTGTGTTCACTTACTGTGTACCAGTCCAAAACGGTAGAGAAATGACAGAGTTACAATTTGGGGATCCCTGGGGGTCCTCAGGGGTCCCCGAACCTTGAGACCCCCAAAGAAACCTCCAGGGGGGCGACACGATTCCAAAGAGCCCACCCCCTTCCAAAACGGTAGAGAAATGACAGAGTTACCATTTGGGGGTCCCCAGGGGTCCCCGAACCGTGAGACCCCCAAAGAAACCTCCAGGGGGGCGACACGATTCCAAAGAGCCCACCCCCGTCCAAAACGGTAGAGAAATGACAGAGTTACCATTTGGGGGTCCCTGGGGGTCCCCGAACCTTGAGACCCCCAAAGACGCCCCCAGGGGGGCGACACGATTCAAATGAGCCCACCCCCGTCCAAAACGGTAGAGAAATGACAGAGTTACCATTTGGGGGTCCCTGGGGGTCCCCAGGGGTCCCCGAACCTCGAGACCCCCATAAACGCCCCCGGGGGGGCCACACGATTCAAATGAGACCACCCACGTATAAAACGGTACAGAAATTACAGAGTTACCATTTGGGGGTCCCTGGGGGTCCCCAGGGGTCCCCGAACCTCGAGACCCCCATAGAAGCCACCGGGGGGGCCACACGATTCAAATGAGACCAGCCACGTTCAAAACGGTACATAAATTACAGAGTTACCGGCCGGCCGACGTAAATACAGAGCGGCCGACGTAAATACAGAGCGGCCGACGTAAACACTGACCGGCCGACGTAAATACAGAGCGGCCGACGTAAATATGGAGCGGCCGACGTAAACACTGACCGACCGACGTAAACACTGACCGGCCGACATAAATACGGAGCGGCCGACGTAAATACGGAGCGGCCGACGTAAAAACGGACCGGCCGACGGTGGGTAACGACCAACAGTCGGTCGCTAGAAATGGATTCTGCCCTCCCTCACCTCCAGCTAACCAGACAACTTCAACTGACCAGACACCTGTACTGAGAAGGTCAACACGCCAGTCTAAACCACCTGACAGACTGCTCCTCTAAAGGACTGTATCTATTTGCATTAAAACTACAAAGACAAAAAAAACACTTACTTACTTTGAGCACGCATTTAAAAAAAAAGAAAAAAAAAGAAAAAGATGGACATTTATATGTGTTATGCATTTGGAATAGCAACAGTTGAATAACAAGTCACATAATGTGTTGTGTGATTTTGCATTTAAAGAAAAGGAGATATGTGATGTGATATCATTATGTGATATTTATAACAGCCACTAGATGGCAATGATGATGACTGTGCCACACCTATATCATGGCCACACCTACAAACATTTCCAGATCTTAGAATAGAATGTATGACCTGTATGCTACCAACCCTACCAGTTCAAATAAAGAATCATAACAAGAACCAATGTTTCTTCATTGAGATACAGAAACATTACATCCCCTTTATGCCTTCCGTCCGCCCTTCCTCCTTCCACCATACATACACTAGCGTGTTATGGCTTATGGCTTGTGTGGGTGGGTGTGTATATATATATATATGCATACTCCTTATTTCTATTTATACTTCATTGTCTATTTTTCTATTTATTTCCTATTTATTATATACTACTGTACATACTGTACATTCTGTACATTCAAGAAACAAGTGTATTTATTCCCATTACTGCATTACTGTATTGCACTCTGGTTGGACGCCACTATTCATTTCATTGTCAAAGTATTTGCATACTATGTGCAGTGACAATAAATTTAATCTATAGTTAGTTTCAGCAGTCAGAGCTCATCTCTGGGTGAAACCATATGCTCCGCTTGTCTGTCATGATTACAACATATCTTTGCCAAATATGCATCTAGAACAAAGAATACAGTATAATTATTTCATTACATGTAAACTATGTCCTGTATATTTGATATGGTACATATATTTCATTCTTATTGGTGACATAATAGTTACACGTGTCATTTGTTGTTAGTCCCTGTTCAGGCTCCTGCGTGTCACTCAGAACAGCCCTGATTCACTGATTGGTCAAGTAAAGCAATGACACTTTAGGTCCCACCTCCCATGTGAGGAGGAGGGAGTTTTAAGTTTCTACAGTAGGCCTATAAAGACGATACGCTTTTGTTTATACGGTGTGTCATACAGGTACCAGTTGATTCGAAGGGACTCTGCCGTGTGTGACTTTTCGTGGGCCTTTTTGTTCCTACGGCCTTGTAAACTGAGTGTGTCTGTATCAATGAACTGAGATACAACATTGGACGGAAGGAAAACTTCTCTGCCTGATTCATTGAGAGGGTGGCCACACCGTTGTCCTGCATGCACAGAGTCGTCGTTCCAGATACGTCAGGGGAAATGCCAATTTAATGCCGACCAGTATCCAGAACCAGAATTTGAACTTAATGTCAATAAATGTCTCTTTATGTAATTTACTTGTGTCTTTTACTGATATATACCAGATGTGTGTAAAGGCACAGCATTGTGTAAACATAAAGTATATACAGTTGGAGGAGGTACAGCATTGTGTAAACATAAAGTATATACAGTTGGAGGAGCTACAGCATTGTGTAAACATAAAGTATACAGTTGGAGGAGGTACAGTATTGTGTAAACATAAAGTATATACAGTTGGAGGTACAGTATTGTGTACAAAACATTTTCAAATGAGCTAAATACATCATTTTGGGGTTCCTTGGGCACGAAACAGTTTGAGAACTACTGATTTAGAAGGCGACTTAATTGTGGAATCGTCCCCTCAGGTCTTAATGGGTTAAAACTGGTTTTAATTTGACTAACGTGTCTCTACAGGGTTAAAGTGCTTGATTGATTTGAGCAGCAGTGTGATGGTAGTGATCAGAAAGCTTTTATAAATCTATTTTTCCTTCATGTCTCCTGGATGAAACGAGGTGTTCACTGCAGACAGGGTTTAACCTCTGACCTCTGATCATAGGATCAGGATTCAAGTGGTTCATTGAAGCAGTGTGATGGTAGTTTGTGCCTTTACAGAGAAAGCTTTTATAATACATATGTCACAGCCCCTGTAGTTGGCCTACTAGGGCCTGTGTGTATTACATTTCCTGTAGACCTATGCATTTGGCTTCCCACAGGTTCTGAGTTGCAGATCAGGTGCAATGGAGCACCTGGCCAGTTTTCCCAAGGTGCACTATAAATGGCTGGGCGTTGGCCACGCTCAGTCTGAGGCCGCAGTCACAGAGCAGCAGCATCTTTGCACCATTCAACACCCCACACTACACCCACCACACATCCACTCACTGACACTACTGATCTACTGATTAACACACTACACCCACCACACATCCACTCACTGGGCCTGATTCTTTTTCCGCTGATATATTGCCGTGACGCTGGTGGAAAGGCATTTACGTGGATTTCCCACATTCATTTGGAATTCATGGAAATGGCCGTGAACTTGACGCTGACTTTGGTTCGTCGGAAACTCCGCTAAATCCTACGGGAGCTCTTTAGGTGGCGGAGAAATTTGCGGAAGCATACACTTGCGTATAGATTTATTCAGAAGGCTTTAGTCTTCATGCTGAATCAATAAATAGTCCCCAAATCTCAGATAAAATATGTAGGCATGTGTCCCCAACATATTGGTCGATCAGCACATAAAAAAACGATATATATATATATATATATATATATATATATATATATATATATATATATATATATATATATATAAAAGCCGAGTGCACTTGTATGCCTAAATGCATGCATTCTAGGCAAGTTAGCCTATAGAGTCCCATACAGAAATTGCCCCGCAAGCACGACACATTTCTATTTATTTATTAGGATATTTATATCATGCGCGATTGAGGCTGCTCACTCGGCAGCCTTCTACCAAGAAAGCTTAAGCTAAATTCCAATACCCAAAATCTCGGACACTCGCTCACTCCCACTCGCTCACTCGGGGTCATTCCAGCGTGACCCGGAAATGGTTAACGTTCCGATTGTTAAAGCGCTCCATCGAGGAGGAGAGGAGAGTCGAGTGGAGGAGCCGAGTGAGCTCTCCGAGACCGCATAGAGCGAGTGTACATCAGGTGCAGGCTCGGTGGGGTATTTTGTCTCCTCGCAGCGGATTTCCGCATCACGTGTACATGTTTTTTTTCCTTCTCCAGTGACATAAGTCCGCCTCCTCCACATGTGGCACAGAAAACACTGATGAAACCCGATACTGTGCACCCCCCCCCCCCCATCCACTAGCTGCCGGCCGGCTGACTGGCTGAAGTCGCCGACCCAACGGCCAACACACACATGCACGCATTGCACGCACTGTTCAACTGTTTGTTGAAGAGACACATTTTCGCTGAATGAATAGAGCTTCAGAATGATAAAGTAGCCTATCTAGCCTACTTATGTGAAAGTGAAAGGACCACAACAAGCCACTGGCTTTATTGCGTTGTGTGATATAAGCATAATAAAAGTAGGATATATAAATTAGGCCGGCTATATTGTGCGCACCTCAAAAGCTATAGTTAATTTATCTCTGTGCATGCCTGAATGCACAGAGAAAAATGTATTTATTTATATGTGGACTGAACTGAATATGTAAGTCAGACTCAGAGAGACTATACCTAATTCCTGTTATAGTGTCCGTTATTTGCAAAGACCGCGGAGGAGGACTGACTGTCGGAGGAGGGGGGGGGGGGGGTGATTTATACGTGTGCGCATCCTGGCGCTTATTCACTATTTCAGGAATAAATAGCCTTGCCTTGCACATGTTACCAATACATACACATTGGCCTCGGACCCTCGGTTACATGTACAAAATGATGAATTGTCTATTCTGCACTGTACGGCTCTGTTGGACTTCGGAGTTCCAGTGATCCAGCTGTGTGACACCACTTTTGCTTTGGCAACGTATGTTTTCCCATGCCAATAAAGCCCTTTGAATTGAATTGAATTGATACACGTCATTAGTGATCGCGGATTGTGCCGTCGCTTTGAAATGACAGCGTAGTACATTCCGATTCCAGAGGAAAATTCGACCACCACTCTGTCCTCGCATAGAATCCTCTCCTCCTCGCTGGGGGCGGAGCCGAGGAGCGAGTGGAGGACGCGAGGAGAGTGAGCGAGTGTGAAAGTTGCGGTATTGGAATTTAGCTTTAGAGAAGGAAAAGACACCAACGTCATGGTGTCACGTGACTGGACGCCGGGGCTGCGCCATGACACCCCACCACGCCCCCATGTGCCAAAATTCACACTGGAAGTTTGATGAATACATGGGAGTGGATGGGAGACCGCTGGACATCTTGTAAACAAACATTATTTATGAACGATAGCGACCTTTGTCATATAATCAGTCCAGGAATATAATAGAAAACATATCACAGATTGTTTTCCGACTGGGTGTTTTTCGACTTGCTAACTGTTTAATTTTGTTTTTTATTAAAGAGCACAGTACGGCTCTGGGCTGAATGGGCTTAACCTGACTCCGCCAGGCCAGCTGGTGGCAGTATTGGGTTCACAATCCTGCCTTCAAAAGCCTAACATTACAAACTAAATAACGCTTAAAAAATGTTGAGAATAAAGGATTTTGCAATATTACAAGTCAGTGGTGTTTTCACTAAAGTAAAAGTTGCCTAGCAGTAGCCTATCACAATGTAATATGCTCTACAAGTGGTTAAGTTTCAGAATAAATATGCAAATTAACAGTAGCCTTAGGACCAACCCGCCTAGTATAATACAACAGTAGTTTTAAGTAGTAGGCTACAATACAACGTAATAGTAGTCTAGTAATAACTAATAATTGTAGTGAAAGTATAATATTTGCATGTGAAATGTAGAGGTAATTAAACGATTTAAGTGTCCCTCAAAATATAGTAGGCATAGGCATACCTTAAAGAAGTGAATGCTTGCTCTATCAACTCCAGACATTGCCTTATTCAGTTTCAAGTTAAATATGAATGAATGACTGGCTAAATGAAATTGTACTAGTACCACGGAACGTGACGCGCACGCACGCACGCACGCACGCACGCATCGCGGCATGCACACAGAACAGCTGTATAGCCTAAGCCTAAAACACAAAAGTAGACTTAAAATGGTCAGACAAACATCCTTACTGGACACTAGCGAAACTAAAGGGTTTGCTTTGGACGAATATATCTGTAACTGTTATTTGATGGAGGAGAACACCACACAGCAGCAGTAGCCTATACTGGAGCCATATACCACACTCCTGTAAGTCAAGTGTGCATGGCATGCTTACCGGCTACATGCGCTCACAGTCAGCTCAGGTATATAAACAGTTAAAGCTGTTGTTATGCAAAGTAGTGGCTATTTGAATTCGGCACGGTACTATACACGGTGTGAAAATAGGGGGAGGTGGGCGCCAGTAAACCTAGACCACTGGGTACTTGTTGGTGACTTCAAGACAGTAGAAAGTAATGTGTGATGTTATGTTACAGAAGCGTTTATTTTACAATGGTCTCAATCATTCAGAAAGTGTTTATTTATATGCTTGTCTATACTTTGCTCCATTCACTCCAATACATTCCCAGCAGTTTCGGCAGCAGATTCGTCACTGTGTACTACTTAAAACTACTGTTGTATTATACTAGGCGGGTTGGTCCTAAGGCTACTGTTAATATGAAAAAAAGTATTTCGTCAAACACCACTGACTTGTAATATTGCAAAATCCTTTATTCTCAACATTTTTTTAAGCGTTATTTAGTTTGTAATGTTGATGAATTAAAAACAATATAGGCCTATGGGGTTTTAAGGCAGGATTGTGAACCCAATACTGCCACCAGCTGGCGGAGTCAGGTTAAGCCCATGCAACCCAGAGGTACCAGAGCTGTGCTCTTTAAATTCCTGAATAAAATTAAACAGTTAGCAAGTCGAAAAACACCCAGTCGGAAAACAATCTGTGATATGTCTTCTATTATATTCCTGGACCGATTATATGACAAAGGTCGCTATCGTTCATGAATAATGTTTGTTTACAAGATGTCCAGCGGGCTCCCATCCACTGCAATGTATTCATCGAACTTCCGATGCGAGTTTTGGCACAAGGGGGCGTGGTGGGGTGTCATGGCGCAGCCCCGGCGTCCAGTCACGTGACACCATGACGTTGGTGTCTTTTCCTTCTCTAAGCTTTCTTGCCTTCTACTCGGAAGTGCAACGGTTGTGAGCTTGTAGATCGGATCTCGCGGACTCGCGCTGCATGTTAAAAAACAAATTCAGTTATAATAAGAACATAGGCTTATCTGCATTCTGCACTGTACGAATCCAACATAGTTTAGTGTAGACAGTAATGATTGCCTGCAGTAGGCGGCGGCAGGCCTAATGAAATTGTTTTGTTACGGAGATCCTTGAGTCAGTTGACTGTCGTGTGTGTGTGTGTGTGTGTGTGTGTGTGTGTGTGTGTGTGTGTGTGTGTGTGTGTGTGTGGCGGGGGGCAGACAGCAGCGTGCTGCCGATCCGATTCACATTGGAAAATGAATAGGGCTAATTCCCTATATAAAAAATAGAAGACCACATTTATAGCCTAATGAATGCAGCGTGTTTGAAAGTCGGCCAGTCATATCAGTTTTAAACCAGCTCACCTCCACTCGTGAACATGATCGGACAGACAGACAGAATTTATAATAATGTATATTGATATTGATCACATGGATGCCACACACAGAATAGTTTAACTCACTGGATAAACTCACTGGATTATAATTTCTTCAGACAAGAGTAATATATTTACTTATGAATGTATGGGCTACTGTTCTTTATCGCGCAACAGTGTCGAGGGCCCATGCAGCCCCCCTCCCTCTCTCGTCTCTCTCTCTCTCTCTCTCGCTCTCTCTGAAAAGACGACTTTTGCATTGACATATCCGATATTTTAAATATCGGATATGTTTTACCTCTGCAAAGGTGTGAGTGAGCACCCGCCTTGGTCCCGAACTTAATTAAATAAATAATAATTATATTGCTTCAGCGGAGCACGCACCGTTGTAAGCTTGGATATAGCAGTGACCGCGGCTGTGATCTCAGACAAACTGCTGTCTGCTGAGTCATGCTTGAAGCCTTTTATGGTCGATATGGGGCGTGGATCAATGCAGATGAGGTTGTCGGTTGCTTTTCCGATCACTTTGCACCCGCTGCTTTCAGTATGACATACACCTGCGATACGCCAGCGCACCTGTGGTACACACCACTCTCTGAATAACACGTCATCTCAACGTAGCTTGATCGGACGGATAAATACGATATCTGTTTCCGTCACCGTTACACTCTGGCGCATTTCGTTTTTGAAGAATCAGGACCAATATGTTTATTTTCTTAAACCAGGCAGAACAAATGTAATAAAATATGAATTAATGGATCTATTTTATTAATAGGACAATTAGTTATTAGTTATTTTTATTATTATAAATAACAATTAGTTATTTAATTAGTTTCCGGTGTGTTACATTGAAGTCTGTGAACCCAGAGCCGTATAATAGAAGAGTTGCGTTAGTGAGAACAGCCCGGTCACGTGATCCCGGAAGCGCTCGTTGCGTGCAGCTGTGCGCACGTGCGCACACCTGCACTGGACAAAAGAGGCCTCCGCGAGGCAACTATTGGGACATACCCACGCATTCAGGGAGATGTCAAAAGGAAAAGAGTTTATCAACATGTGAAGTAATTAACAGCCCACAGACCTTACTTCTCCTGTTAAGAGCTGGCACAAAAATTCAAAAAACGTTCAATTTAGTCTGTACCACCAAAATGAGTATGCTTTGACCAGTAGCCTATCTGTGTGTTTTTCGACAGGCCACCATATGTGTCATTGTACATCCTTAAAGATCATAAATGGCATATCTGGACAAATTAATCGAATGACACAGCAGGCTGAACGCGTGCATACGTCCCAATAGTTGCCTCGCGGAGGCGTCTTTTGTCCAGTGTCCATTCTGGGTCTGGAAACGGCACTTTTTTGACCGTTGACCCCAGTAGAAGGTCTGCTGCTGTGAATTTTACACCTCTCCCGCTTAGCGGAGAGTGGGGTGTGGTAGAGGACATCTCCCTGAACGCGTGGGTATAGTCCCAATAGTTGCCTCGCGGAGCCGTCTTTTCTCCAGTGTCCACTTTATAAAGTCCATGCACTCCAGTGAATAGCATGTATCCATTTAGATAACTTTATAATTATTATTATAATTATTGAATTACTTATTTTTACACAGAAACATAATGTGTGTCTTATAGTATCTGTAGTTTTAATGTGCAAATTAAACTTTTTTTCAATACTCTAGAGGATACTCTTATTTTGAAGAGATTGCCCACCGGAAGTCTTAAATTTGCTCACTAGATTTGCTCACGAGACAGTGCCGTAAACGGCTGTACTGTAGTTTATTGTCGTGGAGGAGAACTACAGTTTGTTGTCGAGGAGGAGGAGGAGGTGGGTTGTTTATATTGTTTATATTTATGTACGCGTCTCGGCGTCATGAATCCTCACAACCACAACAACTCCGTGTCAACCTCTTCAAGACGTAAGTCTACACTCTACAGACACCGTTAGCCACTAACAACACAGTCTGCAGACAGCACCGACCGTTAGCCATGCTGCTAACTGCTAACAACACAGTCTGCAGACAGCACCGACCGTTAGCCATGCTGCTAACTGCTAAACAACACAGTCTGCAGACAGCACCGACCGTTAGCCATGCTGCTAACTGCTAAACAACACAGTCTGCAGACAGCACCGACCGTTAGCCATGCTGCTAACTGCTAAACAACACAGTCTGCAGACAGCACCGACCGTTAGCCATTGATTGATTGATTGAAATATTTATTAACAGTTTGCAGAATTACAGTACATTTCAAGCACAAACTCAATACAAAGACTGTTGCCCCCCCCCACTGTATATTGCATCTTTTCCCTTTTTTGCTTCCCATATGATGAATTCCTGTTCTGTACTTTAGCTACATAGAAATGTCTATTTGTATGTCTCTAAATGTTTGTATGTCTTTAAATGTTTTGATGAATTGAACAATGTGTACCCTGTTGTAAACAAGTGTAATGCTTAATTGGGTCGTCCACTCACAGTTGACAGTCTTTGTATTGAGTTTGTGCTTAAAATGTACTGTAAATTCTACAAACTGTTAATAAATATTTCAATCAATCAATCAATCAATCAACTGAGTGGACGACCCAATTAAGCATTACACTTGTTTACAACAGGGTCCACCATGTTCAATTCATCAAAACATTTAGAGACATACAAATAGACACTTCCAGAGCCGAAGAGTTATGATAATCCTCATGGGGGCCCCCCGCAGCCTGCGGGGGGCTGCGGGTACTTTTATTTAAAGATTGGTAATAAACACAGCAGTACGATTTCAGAACACATGATTCACTCATCTTGTTTCAACATTTCAGCATGCAATGTTCAACAGTAAAGAATTAAATTGTTTCAACATTTTCATTGATCAATAGTAAAGATTTAAATTGTTTCAGCATATTGTTTCAACATTTCAGCATGCAATGTTCAACAGTAAAGAATTAAATTGTTTCAACATTTTCAATGATCAATAGTAAAGATTTAAATTGTTTCAGCATCTTGTTGCAGCATTTCAGCATGATCAATTATTCACGTACCATTCAGCACACGAGGAAAGTGTTTCTCCTTACCGCACAGCGGTCAATGAACTCGTTGGCTATGTCAGACACGTCCAATTTCTTTACTAAATTCTTGTAACAGTGTAACAGAGTAAGGTGATTGAGTCTCGCTTGCAGCATTGTGGATCGCAGATAGGTCTTAAGTCTCTTCAGCCCTGAAAATGATCTTTCTGAGCTGCTTGTCTTTTTCTGTATTCAATTTTCTGAGTTACAACAAGTGACATTTATGTCGTCACTGCTGTGCAGCATAGATAGAGACAATATAGAGCGTCGCAGTCCCGCCCCCTCGAGAGACCCGGAAAAGAAATCGCCGTTAATTTTCTCATAGGCATTTCTTTAAAGTATTTATTTAAAGACGGTTACGCCGCAGACAAAGCCAACTCGGATCGTGACAAATCATGACAATGAACACAATATTTTGGGCCGATCAAATCATTAGAAAGAAGAAAATAAAGGCCAGGAGACAACACTATTTGTTTTGTTTTTCTTCTTATAAATTATTTGATCGGCCCAAAACATTGTGTTCATTGTCATGATTTGTCACGATCCGAGTTGGCTTTGTCCGCGGCGTAACCGTCTATAATAAATACTTAAAGAAAATCCTATGGGAGAAATGCATTGCATTTCATTTCCTGGGCCACTGGTCTTTGAAAGGGGGAGGGACTGCGACGCTCTATAGAGTAGTAGTAGAAGTATATAACATAGATAGAGACTAGAGCCATATGAAATCCGTTTTATTATTTTCCCAATTCCGTTTTATTTTTTCCCAAATTCCGTTTTTTCCGTTTTAATATTTCTGAATTCGTTTTTTTGCTTTTTATGCAATTTCTTTACCGGGGAAAAAAAAAAATAGTGATCGACCGATATGGTTTTTGGCC
This sequence comes from Protomyctophum parallelum, assembly GCF_964188405.1. Taxonomy (NCBI): domain Eukaryota; kingdom Metazoa; phylum Chordata; class Actinopteri; order Myctophiformes; family Myctophidae; genus Protomyctophum; species Protomyctophum parallelum. Next base: position 41,498,516 of record NC_139710.1, read on the forward strand.
GATATTTCCGATTACCGATTAGTGGAGAATCAAAAAGCCCGATATAACCAATATTCATTTAAGTAAAACTTTTTTTTTTACAGTAACATAAATTCTAACACAATAATTCCTTTAAATGCATTGGAGAACATTTATTGCTTATAAAAAGTTAGTGCAAGAAGAACCAACATCGTTTTCAGTAACAACCCCCCCCCCCCTATCAAATGCAGCTTTAATTTAATTGAAGTGCAAACATGTACTGTAGCAGAATATGGAACATAGTGCTGTATGAGGTGCAGGCACAGGCTTAAAACATTATTTTTTTTAATCAGGGAAAAATAATCAGTTTATTTATCCAAATTGGTGATCTACAAGCCCACAGCACATTGCAGCATGACATGTTGAGAGCTTGTAGATCTGCTGCCCAAACTCCCCAAAGCCATGTGACCTTGTTGTTTTTACTCCACCACTGAAATTTGCCACATCATTTTATAGCAATACAAACAATAGCCTTGTATGTCTCAAAACACTGGCCTACAGTTCAATTATTGTCAACTAAATAAATATGAATTAGAAATTAAGACAAATACTGACAATGCTACTGATTGGTTCATTCTTCATTGGCTTGCAGTTAGTTATTACAGCCAAAATGCAATAATAACAATAGGCTGGTCAGGATGGGGGAAAAAAAGTTGTCCTTTAGAAAACATTCAGAGTTGACTCGCATGCATGCACGCACCCACGCGCGCAGCCGCGCGCACACACACACACACACACACACACTGCTGTAAGTTTGCAGCGTTAGCATAGGAGCTAGCGTTGGCTAACGTAGCCTTGTAGGTCTACCACTTACACCTTCTGTCCCTCTCAGTGTGGATTTAATTTTTGTTAATGCAAGATGAAAACAGCAATGCTTCATGGTTACAAGGTTAGTATTACTCCTAGACCTGGTCCTCTCCTCCTCTCTCTCTTTACATGCAGTCTTTACTCCGTGTGTGTGGAACTGGGAGGGAGCCGAGGAGCAGGCAGAGAGAGAGCGCTGTGCTCTACTCTACTCCTCCTCAGTGTTACAGAGACACGCAGCTAAGCTATACATCTCCTTACAACCGTACTCTACCGGATTTTCAATGAGAGTAGAGTGGTTGTTGTACTTTTTTGCGCATTTATGACAAAATATAATAATCGGCCGTCTTCACTTGATTTCTGAACAAACCTGACCACTGAATCATGTTCTATTTTCTCCCGAAAACTGAATTTTAGCCCAGATTAGGGCCAATTCCGCAATATTCCGCGTTTTATTCCAATTCCGTTTTTATTGGTCATTTCCGCGATTCCGTCCGCGATTCCGTTAACACGGATTCCATATGGCTCTAATAGAGACAATAGAACCTTAGAGTATAGCAGTGCTCTGGTCCATAGCTCTAAGACCATTGCACTCTGGTCCATAGCTCTAAGACCATTGCACTCTGGTCCATAGCTCTAATGCCGTTGCGTTCTGGTCCATAGCTCTAAGGTGATTCTTTTGTGTTTGGAAGCACTTCCGAATCACCTCCACAGAAGTTCTTGACAGAAAGATTTTCTTTCATTTTCATGAAACAAAAGCTTGGCAGATTGAAAGAGGATAATTCAAGCTTGGCCTAGAGCTGCAATGTTGGTGAGTTTAACGTTGTTTAATACAAGCCGATCACAAACGCAAATTGGATGAGTGGGGAGACATCCCCCCCCCCCCCCCCCACACAGTGATGATGACACCTGCACCCCCCCCCCCAAAGGGCCGTCTGTCTATGTATAATAACCCATTCTGACCTGAGATCAGATTCTAAAAACGTCTGTTTGAAAATGACAGTTTTCTGAAAAAGCTATGTTTCTACGTCAGTCGTTCTTCGAATTTTCAAAAAAATAGCAGACCTACAAGCAGATCTGCTATTTTTTTTAAATAGCTAAAGCATAACGTAATGCTAACACCAAAAGGGGTTCCCGCGCAAAATGTTTTTTTTTTAAATCTCACCTATCCATTCCGTGTTGTTGTCGTCGTGTTGCTAAACGCTAGGGAAGCGCGAGGCGGAGCGTTCCGTCAACTGGAGCGTGGAGGAGACCGCGGCACTGCTGACTGCGTGGAGCGACCGGCGCATCCAGAGGAGCCTGGCGGAGAACCTGCGCAACCGCCACGTCTTCAAGCACCTCTCGGCGCGCATGGCGGAGCTGGGCTTCTCGCGCAGCGCGCACCAGTGCAGGCTGCGCGTGAAGACCCTGAAGGTATATACGAGCATACGGGCCCGACGGGTGTATAATGTTGATTGATTGATTTTTCACCTGCTATTATAATCACTGTACTGCCTTATTCACCTGCTATTATTTTAATGTTGTTTTCTGCCTCTGCTTTTCTTTTTGTCTTTATTGCTCTGAAAACTTTACAGTGTAAACTTTACAGTGGAGACTTTACAGTGTAAAGCACTTTGAGCTGCATTTCATTGCTATAGAAATAAAGTTTTCTTCTTCTTCTTCTTCTTCCTCCTCAAGGCCAACTATGTGCGAGCCAAGCTGCAGCACAGCGTGGACCGCTCCCAGCCCGGTGGCAGCTTCAAGTACTTCACCCAAATGGAGGCCGTCCTGGGGACAAGGCCTTCGGAGACGGCAGAGGGGCCCCATGGCCCCGTGGAGGGGCCCCATGGCCCCGTGGAGGGGCCCCATTGCGCCGTGGAGGGGCCCGGCCGCCACCCCACCGCCCCCACGACGGGAGGCTTCGCCAGCTCCGCCGCGGAGAGGCCGGGAAGCCTCGGCTCGGACGCCAGGAGCCCCAGGATGGAAGCTACGTCGACGAGAGGCGGACATTTGAGCTCTTCTCTGGAGGACGGGGGAGGAGGTCGCTACGCCACGGAGGGGCCCGGGGCCCCCGGCCCCATGGAGGACGGGGGAGGAGGTCGCTGCGCCTGGCCGCTGCACCCGGAGGTGAAGCTGGAGGACCTCAGGGACGACTCCACGGAGGAGTTTGACTTCAGCGACGCGGGGATGTCGCTGTCGCTCCGACACGCACGCCACAGCGCCTTCCTGGAGTCCACCGTGTACCATGAGTCTGCTGCTGGTACGTACTAGTCCACCGTGTGTGTGTGTGTGTGTGTGTGTGTGTGTGTGTGTGTCTGTCTCTCTGGGTCGATATATATCACACCGACGACACCGTCCATGTAAACAGAAAACACTCATTCCCATGGAAACTCGCAGGAAAAAAGCATTACTTTCGAAGTATTTTATTCTGAAGTATTTATTCGGAATGATCAGCTTGCATGTAAACGCATGGCCAATGTCAGGGTTCGGCTACTGGACATGGAACTTAGGTCAGCAAGCTGAATAGCTACTTGATTTGCCATTCTTCCCATCTTTTAATATTCCAAAATATTTGCAATGATTTACCTGTCGGTTTATGAAGAAAAGCCATATAGGCAATATGATGTAGATGGAGTTGGAGCAAACATGTTAAATGATTAGATCAACTCTACCTGAATTAACCCATTCTGACCGGGCACCCATTTTGGTGTCAGCATCGTGTCGTGCTTTAGCTATTTAAAAATAGCAGATCTACAAGCTCGTATCGCGCCACCGAGTGGCGCGATACGAGCTTGTAGGTCTGCTATTTTAGAAAAATCGAAGACACTTTTAGAATCTGATCTCAGGTCAGAATGGGTTAATAATGAAACTGTCAGGATGTAATAGACATTTTTTGAATCTGATCTCAGGTCAGAATGGATTAATGACTTCAGTATTGAGCTTGGTTTCCCTCATCCAGGTGCGCTAAATAATACTTAGTATAAACTATGGTAGTTCTATTGTTATCTAATAATACTTAGTATAAGCTATGGTAGTTCTATTGCTATCTAATAATACTTAGTATAAACTATGGTAGTTCTATTGTAGGGCTGCATCTCTCTCTATAAACTATGGTAGTTCTATTGCTATCTAATAATACTTAGTATAAACTATGGTAGTTCTATTGCTATCTAATAATACTTAGTATAAACTATGGTAGTTCTATTGCTATCTAATAATACTTAGTATAAACTATGGTAGTTCTATTGCTATCTAATAATACTTAGTATAAACTATGGTAGTTCTGTTGCTATCTAATAATACTTAGTATAAACTATGGTAGTTATATTGCTATCTAATAATACTTAGTATAAACTATGGTAGTTCTCTTGCTATCTAATAATACTTACTATAAACTATGGTAGTTCTATTGTTATCTAATAATACTTAGTATAAGCTATGGTAGTTCTATTGCTATCTAATAATACTTAGTATAAACTATGGTAGTTCTATTGCTATCTAATAATACTTAGTATAAACTATGGTAGTTCTATTGCTATCTAATAATACTTAGTATAAACTATGGTAGTTCTATTGCTATCTAATAATACTTAGTATAAACTATGGTAGTTCTATTGCTATCTAATAATACTTAGTATAAACTATGGTAGTTCTCTTGCTATCTAATAATACTTACTATAAACTATGGTAGTTCTATTGCTATCTAATAATACTTAGTATAAACTATGGTAGTTCTATTGTTATCTAATAATACTTAGTATAAACTATGGTAGTTCTATTGCTATCTAATAATACTTAGTATAAACTATGGTAGTTATATTGCTATCTAATAATACTTAGTATAAACTATGGTAGTTCTATTGCTATCTAATAATACTTAGTATAAACTATGGTAGTTCTATTGCTATCTAATAATACTTAGTATAAACTATGGTAGTTCTATTGCTATCTAATAATACTTAGTATAAACTATGGTAGTTCTATTGCTATCTAATAATACTTAGTATAAACTATGGTAGTTCTATTGCTATCTAATAATACTTAGTATAAACTATGGTAGTTCTATTGCTATCTAATAATACTTAGTATAAACTATGGTAGTTCTATTGCTATCTAATAATACTTAGTATAAACTATGGTAGTTCTATTGCTATCTAATAATACTTAGTATAAACTATGGTAGTTATATTGTTATCTAATAATACTTAGTATAAGCTATGGTAGTTCTATTGCTATCTAATAATACTTAGTATAAGCTATGGTAGTTCTATTGCTATCTAATAATACTTACTATAAACTATGGTAGTTCTATTGCTATCTAATAATACTTACTATAAACTATGGTAGTTCTATTGCTATCTAATAATACTTAGTATAAACTATGGTAGTTCTATTGCTATCTAATAATACTTAGTATAAACTATGGTAGTTCTATTGCTATCTAATAATACTTATTATAAACTATGGTAGTTCTATTGCTATCTAATAATACTTAGTATAAACTATGGTAGTTCTATTGCTATCTAATAATACTTAGTATAAACTATGGTAGTTCTATTGCTATCTAATACTACTTATTATAAACTATGGTAGTTCTATTGTAGGGCTGCATTTCTCTCTATAAACTATGGTAGTTCTTTTGTAGGGCTGCATTTCTCTCTATAAACTATGGTAGTTCTATTGTAGGGCTGCATTTCTCTCTATAAACTATGGTAGTTCTATTGTAGGGCTGTATTTCTCTCTATAAACTATCGTAGTTCTATTGTAGGGCTGCATCTCTCTCTATAAACTATCGTAGTTCTATTGTAGGGCTGCATCTCTCTCTATAAACTATGGTAGTTCTATTGTAGGGCTGCATTTCTCTCTATAAACTATGGTAGTTCTATTGTAGGGCTGCATCTCTCTCTATAAACTATGGTAGTTCTATTGTAGGGCTGCATTTCTCTCTATAAACTATGGTAGTTCTATTGTAGGGCTGCATCTCTCTCTATAAACTATTGTAGTTCTATTGCAGGGCTGCATTTCTCTCTATAAACTATGGTAGTTCTATTGTAGGGCTGCATTTCTCTCTATAAACTATGGTAGTTCTATTGTAGGGCTGCATCTCTCTCTATAAACTATGGTAGTTCTATTGTAGGGCTGCATCTCTCTCTATAAACTATGGTAGTTCTATTGTAGGGCTGCATTTCTCTCTGTAAACTATGGTAGTTCTATTGTAGGGCTGCATTTCTCTCTATAAACTATGGTAGCTCTATTGTAGGGCTGCATTTCTCTCTGTAGCCTATGCTATTGTTGGAGCTGCAAATATTCTTTCACAATTTCTCATTTGTGACATTTCATATATTTTAGGGACTGTTATAATTTCCCCACCCAAAATAAAACGAATCTGTTTGAAACTGTAGATTTAATTTAGGACTGTTTTATTTCCCCCCATTTGGGAAACCATATACGTTTAGTGCCATAACTCCATGAGTATTCAAGCTACAGTTAATAATAATAATAGTAATAGTAACTCCATGAGTATTCAAGCTACAGTTACACAATTGGTATCGCAGGATTCAGCAGAACCACACCTTCCTCATATGTGTTGCTGACCATCCATGTCAGAGTCACTACAAAGTAAAGAAGACATTCTACATAGATTTACATTTCCGCCTATTGTAGGTATGTGTTCAAATGTCTATATCTCATATTTACATTCACATATTGACATTATATTTTTCTAGAATGTAGAGGGATGTCCTGGCTTCAAGTATGCCAAGTTGTAAACCTCTCAGATCTTCCATTGTGACTCTACATGAGTTCATATGCCTTAATCCCCAGACGGACAGGCCTTATTTTGTGTTTGGGGTGTATAACTTTAAATATCAATTTCACCACTTTTGCAGTAAAATATTTGTATACAAGAATCCATTTAATGTCTGGGAGGCCTTAGAGATGTTGTGTTTGGGCCTAAGCCCGGTATAGGGCCCGGTTGGTCACAGGACTATTAGCAGAATGGTCCCGTTTTCCTGTTGCTGTCGCTAACCTCAGTGTTGTTCTGCCTCCTCTAGCTCCTCCCCCGGACCCCTGCCCGGGGACGGGGGGCCCTACAGTGCCTGTCCCGCCCCTGCTGCTCCAGGGCTCCTCCCCCCTGGAGCCCCGGGGCTCCTCCCCCCTGGAGCCCCGGGGCTCCTCCCCCCTGGAGCCCCTGTCCGCGTGCTTCCAGCGGCTGGTGTCGGAGACACGCAGCCTCCTGGCGCAGCTAGAGGCCCAGAGGCAGGAGCAGGCCCGCTGGCACCAGGACCTGCTGGCCCACTGGCTGGAGAGAGAGGAACGCAGGTACGGACGGATCCATTGGCCACAGTGGTTCCCCCCCATGTGACCTAAACCATGTGACCTAAACCATGTGACCAGCTCGGCCCGGGACCCCAACTAGTGAGAATAGCCGATCTGCAAGCTCACAACGCGTCCATGTAGATATGCAAGCTCACAACGCGTCCATGTAGATCTGCAAGCTCACAACGCGTCCATGTAGATCTGCAAGCTCACAGCGGGTCCATGTAGATCTGCAAGCTCACAACGGGTCCATGTAGATATGCAAGCTCACAACGCGTCCATGTAGATATGCAAGCTCACAACGCGTCCATGTAGATCTGCAAGCTCACAGCGGGTCCATGTAGATCTGCAAGCTCACAACGGGTCCATGTAGATCTGCAAGCTCACAACGCGTCGCAAACACAATTTGTGCCCCGAGACGTCTCCAGACGTCCTACGAATTAACCCATTCTGACCTGAGATCAGATTCTAAAAATGTCTTCTACATCCTGACAGTTTTCATTCTGACCTGAGATCAGATTCTATAAATGTCTTCTACATCCTGACAGTTTTCATTCTGACCTGAGATCAGATTCTATAAATGTCTTCTACATCCTGACAGTTTTCATTCTGACCTGAGATCAGATTCTATAAATGTCTTCTACATCCTGACAGTTTTCCATTCTGACCTGAGATCAGATTCTATAAATGTCTTCTACATCCTGACAGTTTTCCATTCTGACCTGAGATCAGATTCTAAAAATGTCTTCTACATCCTGACAGTTTTCATTCTGACCTGAGATCAGATTCTAAAAAATGTCTTCTATGTCAGTCGCTCTTCGATTTTTGAGCTTGTAGCTCTGCTATTTTTCAATAGCTAAAGCATAACATAGTGCTAACACCAAAAGGGGTTCCCGCTCAGAATGGGTTAAAGGGGAAAAACATCATTAACATGGTGAATCACAGGATGTGATTCACCATGTTAATGATGTTTTTCAGACCTCCAGTTCTAGGACACATAGAATGGGGAGACATTTTTATTATTTCAGACCTCCAGTTCTAGGACACACAGAATGGGGGGACCTTTTTATTATTTCAGACCTCCAGTTCTAGGACACACAGAATGGGGGGACCTTTTTATTATTTCCACACAACAGCTCTAAGGTATATATTTATATTAATGACAGTAAAATGTTAAAAATGAGTATTTTATCATACTAGTCCTTACCCGTTGTGAGATATCCCCCCCCCCCCCCCCCCCCCTTGTGGCCGTGAAGGGTACTGCGCCCGGGTGCGTTTGTAATTGACTAATAAATAAATAAATAAACATGTGTCAAATCGAAAAAAGGGCTTCGTTACGCCCTCCATATGCATATGGTGCATATGTGTGAAAAGTGGGAGTGATTGGTGCAGGCAGTAAGGAGTTACGGCAATGTTTCTGACAGACAGACACACACACACACAGACATTCGGTGAATTATAGTATGATGATGATGATGATAACGATGACGTCAGACGTCAGGGGTTTTTCAACCGCCGACCACTGTGTGGTTCTGTGTGTGATATGAAATGTGAGCTTACCATAATCACAGTAATCCTTAATCATATTCCATCATATTCAAACAAAATCACTGTATTTTATTAGATATTATATTGATATTATAGCTATTTTCTCCAGCTCCCTGTGATGCATGAACCCCCCCCCCCACCACTATGGTGTGGGGCGGGTCTATGATGGACCCACCACGCACAATAGTGGTGGTCCCCAGGTTGCTCTTAGTCAGGATGGGGGTCCCTGGGTCAATAGTGGTGGTCCCCAGGTTGCTCTTACTCAGGATGGGGGTCCCTGGGTCAATAGTGGTGGTCCCCAGGTTGCTCTTAGTCAGGATGGGGGTCCCTGGGTCAATAGTGGTGGTCCCCAGGCTGCTCTTAGTCAGGATGGGGGTCCCTGGGTCAATAGTGGTGGTCCCCAGGTTGCTCTTAGTCAGGATGGGGGTCCCTGGGTCAATAGTGGTGGTCCCCAGGCAGCTCTTAGTCAGGATGGGGGTCCCTGGGTCAATAGTGGTGGTCCCCAGGTTGCTCTTAGTCAGGATGGGGGTCCCTGGGTCAATAGTGGTGGTCCCCAGGTTGCTCTTAGTCAGGATGGGGGTCCCTGGGTCAATAGTGGTGGTCCCCAGGTTGCTCTTAGTCAGGATGGGGGTCCCTGGGTCAATAGTGGTGGTCCCCAGGTTGCTCTTAGTCAGGATGGGGGTCCCTGGGTCAACAGTGGTGGTCCCCAGGTTGCTCTTAGTCAGGATGGGGGTTCCCAGGTTGCTCTTAGTCAGGATGGTGGTCCCAGGTTGGACTAACTGCTCCTCATGTATGTTAGTTAGACTAACTGCTCCTCATGTATGTTAGTTAGACTAACTGCTCCTCATGTATGTTAGTTAGACTAACTGCTCCTCATGTATGTTAGTTAGACTAACTGCTCCTCATGTATGTTAGTTAGACTAACTGCTCCTCATGTATGTTAGTTAGACTAACTGCTCCTCATGTATGTTAGTTAGACTAACTGCTCCTCATGTGTGTTGGTTAGACTAACTGCTCCTCATGTGTGTTAGTTAGTCTAACTGCTCCTCATGTATGTTAGTTAGACTAACTGCTCCTCATGTATGTTAGTTAGACTAACTGCTCCTCATGTATGTTAGTTAGACTAAATGCTCCTCATGTGTGTTAGTTAGACTAACTGCTCCTCATGTATGTTAGTTAGACGAACTGCTCCTCATGTATGTTAGTTGGACTAACCGCTGCTCCCCCATGAACGCAGGCAGCGGGAGGCGGCCGACAGGGAGGAGCGCAGGGAGAAGGCCCGCATGGAGCACGAGATCAAGGTTCTGGAGCTGCTCACGGGCCTGGCGGGTCAGCAGAGGACGGGCCTGGCGGGGCAGCAGAGGACGGCGTCGGGGACAGCACGCTGCTGCAGGTGCACCACTAGCGCCGACGCCGGGCACACCGTTGCGGAGCCCGCCAGTCATAACGCTGAGAGTTGAACCCTAAGACACGCCCCCTGACATTCTGGAAGTGACAGCCAGGCGTGTGTGTGGGAAGCAGTTCCTCGCCGGTTTACATTATAAACCGAGTGCCGGAGCCGACCCAAGGCGCCGACCCAAGGCGCCGGTCAGTCGCGCAGCCAGGAGTGAAAGAGGCCCCGCCCCCAACCAACACCATGCAGACACGATGCGACTTGGCGACTGTGGAGCCGACGACAAGACCCCGACGCTAAAGGCCTATTCATAGTCTGGATTTTCAGTGGTGAGGTGACCACCTCTCCGGTGGTGAGGTGACCACCGCTCCGGTGGTGAGGTGACCACCGCTCCGGTGGTGAGGTGACCGCCGGAGCTGAAATAACGTTGAGTGGTGGTGAGTAAAAACAGAGAGAAGGGCTGGAGCGGCGGCGGTGGTGGTTTGCTCTTCACCGTGGCTCATTGACGTCATGTTGTAGTTCGGTGGTCACCCCACCACCGTAAATCCAGACTATGTATGAGCCTTAAGACGGGAGGGTGTGGACCTGAGTTCGTGTCGGCTAGTCCGCCACGCTCCCGCATCGCGTGCGCAAAATACGCAGAGGCGACGGGCACGGCGGCTACGAGTTGACAGACCAGGAACTCAGCGGAACTCACCTGAACCAACGTAACCCCAGTCTGGACAGGAACGAACCCCCTTTTGGTGTTTCAAGCATTATGGAGACTTTTACAATACTTTAAATTTAAAACAGTTGTCATGTTTGCACTAGGCATGTGGAAAATAATCGATACGTATCGATTCATCGATTATGACGTGCGCGATGCGAGTGAATTCGTCCATTCACTGTGTATCGGTAAAATTGACAGGTGAAATCTCGATGCATCGTTCGCGGAGTGCTTGCATCGGTAAAATCCGTGGTTGCACCGTTTTTTCATGGTAAATTTCACCCTATCCTGTGTTTCCGAGGCGCATTGAACGTACCATCAGAAAAGGAAGAAAAAAAAAGGTCTCTCGCAGCCATAGCTCGCAGCGCACACACAGGGCACGTTCGGAAATAGCGCACTGAGCCCACTGTGCAATGCAAACTAATAGGATAGTGTGCTCCGGTGTGGTATTTCCGAACGCGCCCACAGTCAGTGAACAGAAGCTACCGTACGACGGTGCAGTCAGAGTAGACACGTTGAGAGAACAAACAGACTCAGACTATAAAGAGCACCCGCGACTAACAGAAGTGAGCCCCACGCATTAAACAAGAAGCACCACCGTTACTCTTTAGCTTTATAAAATAGCTGTCCGAGTAGCTTTGTCCGTCGATCAGTTGACTTTTCACTGTAGCGCTGTGTGCTGGACTGCTCGTAATGAATCAGATCCACACTCCACAGCTGTGCTTGCTGATTATCCGACGCAAATCTGCGTCGCGATCCTCATCAATTTGTAATTAAAGTAAGCTTCTGCAGTCTGCACACACGTGTAAAACAACAACAACGCCACAGCAGGGTGTACTGCTTGCGTTTAAAGTCGTTTACAACTTTCCACTGTCCAGCTTTAGAAGCCTTATTTATATTCTGCAGCAAGACGGTGTCGCACGCCTAAAATTGCAGATCCACAAGCTCACAGCGGGGCGTGGATGAGACGTGTTGTGAGCTTGTACATCTGCTATGTATTTATAACGTTAAAGATGGAGTGCCGTGATTTTTTTCCACACTTAAACATGATCATCAGGTGTATTTAGGTGTATATGAGGTATAATTTTTTCAAAAAAGTGTACAGTATTTGTTAAAATGATGGTTTTATGTGGACACACCCACCAGTTCATTAGGTATGCGTGAGTTTAACCATAGCACCACCCACCTAATCCAGTCCCTCCGCCTCCTCCTTTAAGACCACCCACTTGTCCTAGTCCCTCCCCCTCCTTATAAAAGGACAGCCCATGGCTCTGCCCTTTTGTTTACAAAATGGCAAATTGGTGTCTGTAATGTAACAAAAACTCATGTTTTTGTGAATGTTAGAAGTGAACACTTCCAATATTTCTGAGATATCGTATAGGCACCATTATGCACTTATACTGCCACCATCCATGTATAGGCATATAATCCATGCATCCATACCATATCAGATCTGTTTTTTCTGATTTTTTATAATCATTTATTTATTTCCTCCAATTATATTGACCCTATTGTCGCAATCAGCTCAGCTCATCATCCAATTCGATCATAGTTTAACAGCAGAAACAATTAGTTTGATAGATCATTTAGCCTACAATATATTGTAGGCTATTGATTTCCTCCAGCTAAGCACCCTGGCATTAAAACTGTCCTTTATCTGACTGCGTTGAGTTTCAGCAAAAGTCGCCAGATTTAAAGAAACAAGCGGCCAGGTCCACAAAAATAAGTCACAGAAATTGCCGTGAATATTTATGAAAACGTTTCAACAACACCAATCCTTTTAACAACATATTAATCTGAGGGTCCTTCACATGAATCATTGGTCAAGTCAACCACATCTCCCCTGAAAGTTACTTATATGAAAACAAGCCCAAGTCGCTTGTAATAGCCAGACATGGCAACATGACATCCAGCGCGACACAACATACTTCTAATTCTTGACTTTACAGCCTCGTATAAGTATTAGGACCTACATACATATTGACTACAACAGCCAACAAGAATGCACACTGTGACACTACACTCTGTATCAAAGCCCGACCACTGTGATTATAAAAGAAACAACCTACTCCTTGAGAACAACAAGAGCAACTATACAGCAGAGCAGGTAGGCTATAAGACTGGTTTGTTGTGGTTTCCTTCCTGAGGACCCGACGTGAACATTTACTTGCTTCCAATCTAACGAAAAACAGTCTGCTCTGCTGTGAACTGGTAATGTGAGAAATGACTGTTTGAAAATCTGCCACACAGTTAGACACACACAGAGCAGCAAAAGCAAACTGGCTGCGCTGTTCAGTTCACACGTGTGTATGTGGCAGGCAGCTCCGCCCACAGAGGTTGTCGTATTTAAAAGATATGTATAGAGGGGGAGGTGCGTGTGTGCGTGCAATATTTTTACGTCACACTATCCGTGTTTACTTCATTGGCCCGTTTGACCGTCAAGGGTTCAGCCTCCAGGAAGAAACCCTAAATACAAAGTTATTACACCATTGGACATAAAAACGACTCCAGGGTGTCTAATGAAGTACTGTCACCCCATAGACACATGAAAAGCTGGAAAAATACAAAAATTGTGGCACTCCATCTTTAATAATACATGCAGGCCAGGGTCTTCAATGTTTTTCAGGTCAAGCCAAGGACCACTTAGCTGAGAGTGAGAGATCAAGTGGGGACCCCCACTATACATATAGGCAATTATATTATAAAACTGTTGCAGATTAAACTAGACATAGACTTGTTTGACAGCACTACAAGTGTGACCTGTCATTTTTGTTTTGTTTATTTGTTTCTTTTCTATTTATATGTTGGTAACATTAATTGATGAACGATAGGCTATTACATTTTAATCTCTTGAACCCTCTATACTCAAAACCTCAAATTGACCTTTGAGATATAATAATTATACTATAGCCTATGATTATTAGTAATCTAACAATTCCACAATAACCAGCAGAGAGCAGACCCTTTGTTTACTTACATAATTCTATAAGTTGGGTTGTTTGAGATGCAGAGCTATAATACTAACCTACAGTAAATCAATAAATTGCTTTGAATTTAAATGTAATGCTTTTTTACATGTTTTGGGAAATTAATAGAGCTTTAATATAAATCCTTTCTATTGTGATGAATCGCCATCAAATCGCATCGTATCGGTAGAGGGGTGAATCGCATCGTATCGCATTGATTTGAACTAAATGGTTATCGCATCGCATCGGGAGAATCGTATCGTATCGTATCGTATCGCCAGGGGATTCCATGTATCTCTAATGTATCGTATCGCTGGCAGTGCATCAAGATGCGTATCGAATCGTGAGATGAGACGAGATTCACATGCCTAGTTTGCACACATGCCTAAAATAGCTCTTATTTGCGCCTCCCCTCCCTTGAAAACAATGTATTTCCAACTCCAGCTTGTCTGTCTCCATCCAGGCTGAATGGACACATGGACAGCCTGTCTCTCTCTCCATCCAGGCTGTATGGACAGCCTGTCTCTCTCTCCATCCAGGCTGCATGGACAGCCTGTCTCTCTCTCCATCCAGGCTGCATGGACAGCCTGTCTCTCTCCATCCAGGCTGAATGGACAGCCTGTCTCTCTCTCCATCCAGGCTGAATGGACAGCCTGTCTCTCTCTCCATCCAGGCTGCATGGACAGCCTGTCTCTCTCTCCATCCAGGCTGAATGGACAGCCTGTCTCTCTCTCCATCCAGGCTGAATGGACAGCCTGTCTCTCTCTCCATCCAGGCTGAATGGACAGCCTGTCTCTCTCTCCATCCAGGCTGAATGGACAGCCTGTCTCTCTCTCCATCCAGGCTGAATGGACAGCCTGTCTCTCTCTCCATCCAGGCTGAATGGACAGCCTGTCTCTCTCTCCATCCAGGCTGGATGGACAGCGCTCGAGCGCTCAGATTTCTGACCCCTCAATGTCGCCTAACTCGCCATTTTTAGGCAGGTTTCGGAACTGTCCACACACAGTCCACCAATCAGACACAGAGTTAGTAGCCATGTTCTGAATTAGCAGACCAATCCTATGGTTGAACATAGCGAGGTGCTCTGCTTCTAATGTGGCTTCTGTACTGTCTGCACTTTGACATGAATAAAAGTGACATTTAATGTTTCCATGTTGTGTCTGTTTCAACAGCCAAGATATCCGACCTACAAGCTGTGTGTGTGTGTGTGTGTGTGTGTGTGTGTGTGTGTGTGTGTGTGTGTGTGTGTGTGTGTGTGTGTGTGTGTGTGTGTGTGTGTGTGTGTGTGTGTGTGTGTGTGTGTGTGTGTGTGTGTGTGTGTGTGTGTGTGTGTGTGTGTGTGTGTGTGTGTGTGTGTGTGTGTTAAGGCTGTCTCCAAACATTCAAGGTTCGAATGTTCGCTCGTTACAAACACAAACGCACGCCAGCATGATCGCTGATAGGGGAACTGTTCTTACTTACTAGTAGCAGCCATAATATATTAGCATATGCTCTCTAGCATGATACACTGACACGAAACAAGACAGGAACGCCCAAAAACGTCACAGCCGGTTTTTTAACAAGACAGGAACGCCCAAAAACATCACATCCGGTGTTTTACCCCGGGCAGAATTTTCTATGGCTGCCAATGCAACTTTTTCCAATCCTTAATCACATACGGCAAACACCTATGCCGATAATATCTAACTTGCGGAGGTAACGTGCCTTGTCCGCGGGCAACAGATCTTTCAACGTATGGCATTGCAAATACGTTAGATAATCGCTACTCTGCGCAATATTGTTTTGAAAATGCCGCAAATTGCATTGCAGTGAACGAGAGCAAATCACAAATCACAAATCTTACCCCGGGGGGTGGGCGGAGCCGCGGAGTCGCAGCTGACGCCCCTCCCTCCGCTCTGATGACGCGTTGTTATGTCAATGTATAGCATCACAAAAGGAGTGAACTCTGATCATTGTTAAGCAAAACGGAGGATCTGCTTTTTCCCTGTGCCCACTTCTTCTGAAGCCGCATTCATACACAGGTGGAACAAATTAACGAGGAACAGTTAACGAGCAACGCGCAGATCAGCTGTTTTCGTTGTGTGTGTGTGTGTGTGTGTGTGTGTGTGTGTGTGTGTGTGTGTGTGTGTGTGTGTTGTGAGAGACGAGAGAGATTTGGGAGACGCGCTGCATATCTCAATGGTTATTTTTTTAAATTAATTAGAAGAGTGTGTGTGTGTGTTGGGAGGGACGAGAGAAGAGCGGGGGAGACGCGCTGTGCGCTCTGATCGAGACGGTTATTTTTTAATGAATTAGAAACAAATGGTCCAAATGTTCACTCGGAAATTCCTGCCGAAGTTCGAGTCCTAAAATAAGGTCTAGGGTACAGCCTTAGTGTGTGTGTGTGTGTGTGTGTGTGTGTGTGTTAGAAGCTCTGTTCTGAACCAATGTTCGACCTTGAAAAAAAAATTTAATCATCCCTTAAAGGTATATTCAGTGATCAGGATAGAGAGTCAAAAACGAAACCTAAGGTTTTTTGACCCCCAGGGGTTAACTGGGGACAGGGAGGAACTCCTTATATGGTCAGCACACTCTATAGTAGAGAGGATTATCACAACAAAACAAAAAAATAAGTCATATTTGAATTAAGTGAAATCACTGAATATACCTTTAAGTGCCACGGACGAAGAGACGTCTTTAAAAAAAAAAAAAACATATTTTGAAAATTCCTCTAATCTGGTGTACAGGTGATGACATGCACATTACATGCATAATAGAATTACACATTCTTTCTTTCTTTATAATGGGAGAATTGTAACCTGACGCTGCCAGATGGGGGCGGTATTGGAACAAATTTGTGTAGCAAGCTTCTTGGATCTGGCAGCGTCAGGTTAGGAGAATTGGCACTCAGAGCCTAAACTGGTGACCACCAGGTGGCGCTGAAGGAGTTTAACTTTTAAAATAACGATGTTAAATAATTGTTTTAATTGATGGCCTCAAAAGGTTGACCACACTAAAGGCCAAGTGGCCTTGCCCCTAAAAGGATGAAATTGCAGCCATGACTGAACGTCTTTCTGTCTGATATTTTATGAATCACGTATTAACGTATTAATGGACTACAGAACCCTTGTTGACTGTATTAATGGACTACAGAACCCTTGTTGACTGTATTAATGGACTACAGAACCCTTGTTGACTGTATTAATGGACTACAGAACCCTTGTTTACTGTATTAATGGACTACAGAACCCTTGTGACTGTATGAATGGACTACAGAACCCTTGTTGACTGTATTAATGGACTACAGAACCCTTGTTGACTGTATTAATGGACTACAGAACCCTTGTTGACTGTATTAATGGACTACAGAACCCTTGTTGACTGTATTAATGGACTACAGAACCCTTGTTGACTGTATTAATGGACTACAGAACCCTTGTTGACTGTATTATTGGACTACAGAACCCTTGTTGACTGTATTAATGGACTGCAGAACCCTTGTTGACTGTATTAATGGACTAGAGAACCCTTGTTGACTGTATTAATGGACTACAGAACCCTTGTTGACTGTATTAATGGACTACAGAACCCTTCTTGACTGCATTAATGGACTACAGAACCCTTGTTGACTGTATTAATGGACTACAGAACACTTGTTGACTGTATTAATGGACTACAGAACCCTTGTTGACTGTATTAATGGACTACAGAACCCTTGTTGACTATTAATGGACTACAGAACCCTTGAACAAAGCTATTTCGCCATGTGATCAGTGACATCACGGAGATGTACTCTTTGGCTTGACTTTTTATTATTTCCATACAGCAACTCTAATGTTGCGTTCACTCAGGCAGATGAAACGATACAAAGACATGTTGTGAGTTGATTTATGTTGCTGGCTTCCATTGACAATGAATGGTAGTCTGTATCTTTGTATCTTCATGTCGCTGGCTTCCATTGACAATGAATGGTAGACTATCTTTGTATCTTCATGTCGTTAGCTTCCATTGACAATGAATGGTAGACTGTATCTTTGCATCTTCATGTCGCTGTGCTTCCATTGACAATGAATGGTAGACTGTATCTTTGCATCTTCATGTCACTGGCTTCCATTGACAATGAATGGTAGACTGTATCTTTGCATTTTCATGTCGCTGTGCTTCCATTGACAATGAATGGTAGACTGTATCTTTGTATCTTCATGTCACTGGCTTCCATTGACAATGAATGGTAGACTGTATCTTTGTATCTTCATGTCACTGGCTTCCATTGACAATGAATGGGCCACTGCAAAGATCTGGCCCTGGAGTATGCCGAGGCGGCCCGCATGCTGAAGGCCGAGGGCTCAGAGATCCGCCTGGGGACGGTAGTAACCCTAAACCTAACCCTAACCCTATAGACGCCACAGCAGAGACAGAGCTGGCCTGGGAGTACGGAGTCCGGGGGTACGGAGTCACCCTGGTCGCCTTCAATCCCACCAAGAATGTCTTTGTGGATTTGCCAGTCTAACCAGCGATCCCACACAGGGGTAAGGGGTCGACACTATGCCAGTCTAACCAGTGATCCCACACAGGGGTAAGGGGTCGACACTATGCCAGTCTAACCAGCGATCCCACACAGGGGTAAGGGGTCGACACTATGCCAGTCTAACCAGCGATCCCACACAGGGGTAAGGGGTCGACACTATGCCAGTCTAACCAGCGATCCCACACAGGGGTAAGGGGTCGACACTATGCCAGTCTAACCAGTGATCCCACACAGGGGCAAGGGGTCGACACTATGCCAGTCTAACCAGTGATCCTACACAGGGGTAAGGGGTCGACAGTTGACACTATGGCAGGTAAATCAAAATGAGTTTGCTTTGGAGTTGCCCAAACTCAAGTGCACATTTTGAGTGAGGAGTCTGCTATAGACACAACACCAGATATATAGCTAGATAGCTATAAACACAACACCAGATATATATCTAGATAGCTATAAACACAACACCAGATATATAGCTAGATAGCTATAAACACAACACCAGATATATAGCTAAATAGCTATAAACACAACACCAGATATTATAGCTAGATAGCTATAAACATTACTCCCGGTCGGTGGACTTCAAAATAAGATCTTTTTTATTATTATAAATATTATCTGGTACCTAATTGACAAAAATAACACAAGTCAGTTATGTGCATTAAGATGATTAATGACTTAGGCCAATTTCTTAGACTAACTTAACTGTCTGACAGTCAAGTATGGCTGTTCTCTCTTTGCATTGTAATGAGGAGGCAGACAGCCTGAAAAGCTAACGAACCAATCAAAGTATGGTTTGCTGGTGTCCCTTTAGACGAGAACAGCGTTTTGTGGAGGTGAAAACCACCTCCCAGAGTGGAGATCTTTGAGAACGTTTCCTCCGGTCTTCGTGTAAACAGGCAAAACGGCAAATCCGCAAAACCTATGACATCATGGCTCACGTTGGCTCACAACGCATATATGTTTAATAGTTAATTCCTACAATGAACAAGCCTCCCTCCTAACAAGCGCTGCTCATCAGCGATGGTGAATGTAAAACCATGATGTAAATGAAATGCCTTGTCATAGGCGGCAGGCAGCAGCATTTATGTAGCCTATTGTATTATAACATATATAACCATCCCATGGCACGCTCTGCCTGCATGCTCTGGGCTGCCTTTCTGCCTGCCTGTCTGTCTCTCTGCCTGTCTGTCTCTCTGCCTGTCTGTCTCTCTGCCTGCATGCTCTGGGCTGCCTGTCTGTCTCTCTGCCTGTCTGTCTCTCTGCCTGCATGCTCTGGGCTGCCTGTCTGTCTCTCTGCCTGTCTGTCTCTCTGCCTGCATGCTCTGGGCTGCACGTCTGTCTCTCTGCCTGTCTGTCTGCCTCTCTGCCTGTCTGTCTCTCTACCTATCTCTGTCTCTGCCTGCATGCTCTGGGTTGCCTTTCTACCTGCCTGTCTGTCTGTCTCTCTGCCTGCATGCTCTGGGCTGCCTTTCTGCCTGCCTGTCTGTCTCTCTGCCTGTCTGTCTCTCTGCCTGTCTGTCTCTCTGCCTGCATGCTCTGGGCTGCCTGTCTGTCTCTTTGCCTGTCTGTCTCTCTGCCTGCATGCTCTGGGCTGCACGTCTGTCTCTCTGCCTGTCTGTCTGTCTCTCTGCCTGTCTGTCTCTCTACCTATCTCTGTCTCTGCCTGCATGCTCTGGGCTGCACGTCTGTCTCTCTGCCTGTCTGTCTGTCTCTCTGCCTGTCTGTCTCTCTACCTGTCTGTCTCTCTGCCTGTCTGTCTGTCTCTCTGCCTGCATGCTCTGGGCTGCCTGTCTGTCTCTCTGCCTGTCTGTCTCTCTGCCTGTCTGTCTGTCTCTCTGCCTCTCTGTCTCTCTGCCTGCATGCTCTGGGCTGCCTGTCTGTCTCACTGCCTGCATGTTCTGGGCTGCCTGTCTGTCTCTCTGCCTGTCTGTCTCTCTGCCTGTCTGTCTCTCTGCCTGCATGTTCTGGGCTGCCTGTCTGTCTATCTGCCTGTCTGTATCTCTGCCTGTCTGTCTCACTGCCTGCATGTTCTGGGCTGCCTGTCTGTCTCTCTGCCTGTCTGTCTCTCTGCCTGTCTGTCTCTCTGCCTGTCTGTCTCTCTGCCTGCATGCTCTGGGCTGCCTGTCTGTCTCTCTGCCTGTCTGTCTCACTGCCTGCATGTTCTGGGCTGCCTGTCTGTCTGTCTATCTGCCTGTCTGTCTCTCTGCCTGCATGCTCTGGGCTGCCTGTCTGTCTCTCTGTCTGTCAGCCTGTCTGTCACCTCGATGCGTCAGTAGAAAGCAGGAAGCGAGCGACAGCCACAACCCCGTCGTGGTCTGGAAGCGTCATTCAAAAAGGGTTGCGTGAAGGGGGGGGGGGGGGCTACCAGGTTCTTCTTCTTGTACGTGGGTGACTGGTCTATTTGGCAGCCCGTTAGCGCCACCTAGCGACATTATAGCGTTTGCAAGTGTACGTTCTCGTGTAAAGGGTCAATAAAAAACTTTGCAGCACAGTCTGTACTCAGAACCACCTGTTACGCACGGCAGCCTACTGTCGTCACAGTAAATGTCTCAGCCACGATCTGACGTCATCGGCCTCTAGTTTAAAAAGAGACGCCTTTCAACACAGGTCTCAGTACCAGTAGACGACTTTCAGAGAACTCATCGCTGTTCAACCCAGAGCATAATTCTTGTTCAGGTTGATTCTATCATTTCTAACTTGAAGACCAGATCAGAGCAGAAGTTTGAACCATCAGTTGATTCAGCTGAAAATGACTTCATTTAAGATGATATGTTTGAAAGTGTTTCTGATAGTTTGCTGGCTGCAGCTTATCGGATGTCAGCACAGAAACCCTCTGAACCAATACATCTGCCACCATGAAGGCCTGTCATATGACACACAGGCCCTGCAGAAGAGAGCAGCCTCTCACCAAGACAACATCCTGGAGCTGAACTTCCATGCTTACGGAAGAATGTTTAACTTAAGATTGAAGAGGGACACGGACCTGCTGCCTCCACGTGTCCCCCTAGCGGAGCCAGGAGAGGAGGCCCCCAATGCTCCACGTGGCCCCCTAGAGGAGGCCCCCAATGCTCCACATGGCCCCCTAGAGGATGCCCCCAATGCTCCACGTGGCCCCCTAGAGGAGGCCCCCAATGCTCCACATGGCCCCCTAGAGGATGCCCCCAATGCTCCACGTGGCCCCCTAGAGGAGGCCCCCAATGTTACCGCTCACATTTACACCGGATACATCCCGGGTGAGAAGGGCAGCGTCACCCACGGCTCTGTGACCGACGGCCGTTTCCAGGGCTCCATCCGAACACGCCAAGGCACGTTCCACGTAGAGCCTTCTGAGATGTACTTCCATGAGAGCGTTCCCTACCACTCTGTCATCTACCATGACCGGGAGCTCATCTACCCTCAGAACGGCTCCCTCGGTGGCTGTGATGGACAGTCTGGTAACGGACCAGACAAGATGCCTTCAACAACGAGAACCAACACACCAACAAACATTTCATTGGGAGTAAACAACACCTGCATGATGTTCATCCAGATCGACTACAAGTTCTTCACGAGGTACGGCCATAACGTTACCAAAGTAGTTGAAGAGACCGAAAGGTATATGGAGTTTCTCAACGAGAAATTCAAAAATATAGTTTTTGGGCCCTACTGCAAGAATGAGAGTGATCCAAACGTTTTTAAGTTTTGTAATACCAGTACCACAAACACACAAAACACAAAAAATTATACTTTGTCCGACATCCAATTCCGTCTGAAGAGGATGAGCATCTACAAAGACAAAATCAACGTTTTGGGCGAGCGCATCGGCGAGAGCGTGGCCGAGAGCGACCGCCACATGGACGAAAGCGAGTTGTTGGACCTCTTTGGGGAAAACGAGGACCTGGATGAGTTCTGTCTGGCCTTCCTGTTCACCGACAGAGACTTCAGGATGGATCCCAGGAAGGAGAAGTCTCGCATCACCAGTCAGGCCTGTTTGGGGAAACCGTTTGACCAAGCGGGAATCTGTGGGAAGCACACGCTGCATGCGCAACCTAACACACAGCGCACCGGCGGGAAATGGCTGTCTAAGAACACGGGCATGGTTAATGAAAATAACAATATAAATAAAGATAGAAGATACTGGTCGTTTGTGATTGCGGTTGCACAGAGTATCGGGGCCCATGATGACGATGATTATCTGAGTGAACACTGTAATTGCATGCTTACTAAAGAAGAAAGAAAAGAATGCAATGACTCCAAGCACATCATGCATGACACTCATCGAAGTACAACAGCTGATGTGAAAGACGTTATGACGTTCTCAAAATGCAGCCTGTGCAGCATGGGGGAGGTTCTTGCGGCAAGATTATGGCAAGAAGAAGATGTAGTAAGGCGGCTAGAAGGTAATACAACTAGACAGTGCCTTGTTGAAAAGCAGGATAAGATCTGTGGTAATATGATTAAGGAGGATGACGAAGAATGTGACTGTGGCTTGGGCAAACACTGCTTGAGTACCTGCTGCAACGAATTCAGCGACGAAGTTGACGACGAAGACGTTGAAGACACGAATGACGGCTGCAAAAGGATGCCCAAAGATGCCGACTGCGTAGTCGCGAGGGCGACAGGGTTTGCGACGGAGAAATGGCCTCTCTGGATCTGCCTGGCCTTCCTCTTCATCTTCACCCTCTGAGTCAGCGTCAGAGAAATTGATCTGTTTGTTCACTTATTTATTAATTTGTTCCATTATTATTTATTTATTTGTTTTTGTGCGCAATTGAGACCAGGAAGTTGTACATGCCCAAATTTGTGCATGTACAACATTCTGGTCTCAACTGTGCATGTTTCTTTCCTTCCAGGAGCAACATGGAGTCCACCGTACGGTCTTCTTTCCTTCCAGGAGCAACATGGAGTCCACCGTACGGTCTTCTGTCCTTCCAGGGAGCAACATGGAGTCCACCGTACGGTCTTCTGTCCTTCCAGGAGCAACATGGAGTCCACCGTACGGTCTTCTGTCCTTCCAGGAGCAACATGGAGTCCACCATACGGTCTTCTGTCCTTCCAGGAGCAACATGGAGTCCACCGTACAGTCTTCTGTCCTAGAGCAACATGGAGTCCACCGTACGGTCTTCTGTCCTTCCAGGACCAACATGGATTCCACCGTACGGTCTTCTGTCCTTCCAGGACCAACATTGATTCCACCATACGGTCTTCGCTTCCTAACTTTATTTAATTAACCTTGCCCACCCCCAGCCTCTTCACACCATGTGACTTCCATTCTGTTCCCCCATTGGCTGTCTCTTCACACAATGTGACTTCCATTGGAAATTAGTTTAAGCTGTGTCTTCACCCCCCCACCATGTCAATCATCACCCCCCCCCACCATGTCAATCATCACCCCCCCACCATGTCAATCATCACCCCCCCCCCACCATGTCAATCATCAGACATTTATCTTCCATGTGTGACTGAGGCCTTAATGTGTTTGTTTTCTTTGTTTGTTTGTTCGTTATTCATTTATTCATTCATATCCATGCCTTCACCTAGGTCTATAATAAATGCACTCACTCACTCACTCATTAATTAGTTCATTCATTCATTCATTCTTTATTGCTTTCCTTATTTATTTACTTATTATTCGGGGGTTCGAACAATCACTCATTACGGTTTTCTAATCCAATCTTAACGGCGTTGAACCCCCGTTTGTTTTTAACTGGAGAATATCTCTAGAGTCTAGACTATCATAATGTGATATCAGAGTACATTACTATGTTCATGTTTATCTCTAGACTATCATAATGTGATATCAGAGTACATTACTATGTTCATGTTTATCTCTAGACTATCATAATGTGATATCAGAGTACATTATGTTCATGTTTATCTCTAGACTATCATAATGTGATATCAGAGTACATTAATATGTTCATGTTTATCTCTAGACTATCATAATGTGATATCAGAGTACATTACTATGTTCATGTTTATCTCTAGACTATCATAATGTGATATCAGAGTACATTACTATGTTCATGTTTATCTCTAGACTATCATAATGTGATATCAGAGTACATTACTATGTTCATGTTTATCTCTAGACTATCATAATGTGATATCAGAGTACATTACTATGTTCATGTTTATCTCTAGACTATCATAATGTGATATCAGAGTACATTACTATGTTCATGTTTATCTCTAGACTATCATAATGTGATATCAGAGTACATTACTATGTTCATGTTTATCTCTAGACTATCATAATGTGATATCAGAGTACATTACTATGTTCATGTTTATCTCTAGACTATCATAATGTGATATCAGAGTACATTACTGTGTTCATGTTTATCTCTAGACTATCATAATGTGATATCAGAGTACATTACTATGTTCATGTTTATCTCTAGACTATCATAATGTGATATCAGAGTACATTACTATGTTCATGTTTATCTCTAGACTATCATAATGTGATATCAGAGTACATTACTATGTTCATGTTTATCTCTAGACTATCATAATGTGATATCAGAGTACATTACTATGTTCATGTTTATCTCTAGACTATCATAATGTGATATCAGAGTACATTACTATGTTCATGTTTATCTCTAGACTATCATAATGTGATATCAGAGTACATTACTATGTTCATGTTTATCTCTAGACTATCATAATGTGATATCAGAGTACATTACTATGTTCATGTTTATCTCTAGACTATCATAATGTGATATCAGAGTACATTACTATGTTCATGTTTATCTCTAGACTATCATAATGTGATATCAGAGTGCATTACTGTGTTCATGTTTATCTCTAGACTAGCATAATGTGATATCAGAGTACATTACTATGTTCATGTTTATCTCTAGACTATTATAATGTGATATCAGAGTACATTACTATGTTCATGTTTATCTCTAGACTATCATAATGTGATATCAGAGTACATTACTATGTTCATGTTTATCTCTAGACTATCATAATGTGATATCAGAGTACATTACTATGTTCATGTTTATCTCTAGACTATCATAATGTGATATCAGAGTACATTACTATGTTCATGTTTATCTCTAGACTATCATAATGTGATATCAGAGTACATTACTATGTTCATGTTTATCTCTAGACTATCATAATGTGATATCAGAGTACATTACTATGTTCATGTTTATCTCTAGACTATCATAATGTGATATCAGAGTACATTACTGTGTTCATGTTTATCTCTAGACTATCATAATGTGATATCAGAGTACATTACTGTGTTCATGTTTATCTCTAGACTATCATAATGTGATATCAGAGTACATTACTGTGTTCATGTTTATCTCTAGACTATCATAATGTGATATCAGAGTACATTACTGTGTTCATGTTTATCTCTAGACTATCATAATGTGATATCAGAGTACATTACTATGTTCATGTTGTTTACAATCATTTGAAAGTCCTGCATGACAGCAGGACAGAAGAACAACACACTCCACTGGACTGGCCTGGACTGAGGAGGGTCCCTAACGCTAACTACACTATGGATCTACAGGTGAGGAGGGTCCCTAACCCTAACTACACTATGGATCTACAGGTGAGGAGGGTCCCTAACCCTAACTACACTATGGATCTACACAAATCATCTATTTCCTTCGCCGTTCCTTCGGTGCTAGTGGACGGATTCTTATTTTGTTTTTCACTTCTGTTATTATGAGTGTTCTTCAGTACTGTAGTACCACCTGGTATGGATGTACAGTATACGACTGTTATTAATCAGTACTGTAGTACCACCTGGTATGGATGTTTGTCTGTAGCCTTAAAGTCACACATGAAACAACTAAACATTTGTTCAAAGATTGTTGGACGACCACTTCAGAGTATATAGGTTGCTGCCTTCAGGAAGGAGATCTGGTGTTGTATGGAGATGGTTGCTGCCTTCAGGAAGGAGAGCTGGTGTTGTATGGAGATGGTTGCTGCATTCAGGAAGGAGATCTGGTGTTGTATGGAGATGGTTTCTGCATTCAGGAAGGAGATCTGGTGTTGTATGGAGATGGTTGCTGCCTTCAGGAAGGAGATCTGGTGTTCCAGCGTACAATAAGGTCAGACTAAAGATATTTTGTCCATCAATCAACTCTGAGGCTTAATCAGGATTTTGGCCAGAACTAGACTGAGCTCTGGACATTGCTATCTGCCCTTATGTCTCTATGTATGTAACTGTATTTGAAAATTTGTTTTTGTGGTATGTCTAATGTGTGTATATGTGTTGAATACAAGGCAGCTGGGTCGCAAGACAAATTTCAGTGCGAAATGACAATAAATACTATATCATATATATCAAAAATCCAAAACACACACCTGGGGTAACCGCTTTCTTAGATTTCTGCATTTGCCCTGCTATAAAAGGTCGGCCACCAGAAATAATATCTATGACCCAGTAGGAACAGAACCTGGACAACCCGGTCAACTTGCTGCTGGAAATCCAATATGGCCGCCTCAATATTGGACCCTATCAGAAAGTATCTTTATTGACAATATCTTTTTTGTGTCTATTTCATAATTTATGAGCATGAAAAACTCAATGGAATACTTATGTTTATGATTGGGTGTGTCTGGACCCCTAATTTGCATATTTCCAATTTGGACGCCAGCCGGACATTGAGTTTTACTGTGACTTTTACAGTGACAGCTGACTGATACGGCAAAAAGTCTCATTTGGTTAGTTTGAGCAAATTGAGCTGCAATATGGCTGCAGTCAAAAACTAGAACTGCACTCTGTCGAGTGCATACTTGCTTGTTGCACACTAGTAGGCCATGAATGAACAACTAGTGCGCAAGCAGAGCGCACAAGTAGGCCTACTTTTGACCGCTACAAACTGTCAAATCTCGGTATCTCTGTGAAGGAACGTTTGAAATGTTGGACTATTAGGTTTAACTATTAACTACTTTATGATAATGCTGAACGAAACAATGGTAATTGTTTTTATACACTTCAGAAACATAATGTTGTAATGAATACGTAAGTGACGACTTTGGATGGTGACGTATATGTCAATCAGTGCCTCCCAAGACTAAAACATTTCGTCATTACGTCACCATCGAAAACCAATTACACTCTGGCATTGGGTCCTTTAATCCACATATTTCTTACGTCATCATTGAGAGCTAGTTATACATACTATATTATATGTAATTTGTAATTTGATTAATGGTATACTGTGGTTACATTGCGCCGTATGCACCGTCCCAGCCGTCCCGCCAATGTTGATGCGTATGCACCGTCCCAGCAAATTGTGCCTGATACGGCAGTGGTGCCAGATTACATACATGTATACACAGGAGCATTACCTTTAATCCTCCCAACACTAAGACATATCGTCATTACGTCACCATCGAAAACCAATTACACTCTGGCATTGGGTCCTTTAATCCACATATTTTTTACGTCATCATTGAGAGCTAGTTATACATTATGTAAATTGTGCCGTATCGGGCACAATGCATCAAAAGTGGCGGGACGGCTGGGACGGTGCATACGAGTCCCGGGCGAAACTAGTACTTGCGCGCTCTGCTTGCGCAAGTAATAATGTATGGTATTGTCATGAACTGGAAACAAGACCTTGCTGTCTTCGGGTCCCATGCATTCAAAATGGTCCATTCATTGTCAATGGGAATTTAATGTTTGTGTAGAACAAAGTTTATGCACACTGTATACCATAAGCCAAAGACATGGGAGGGGCACAAAAAGTTAGACACACGTCAGCCTTCTGTCGTCACAGTAAATGTCTCAGCCACGATCTGACGTCATCGGCCTCTAGTTTAAAAAGAGACGCCTTTCAACACAGGTCTCAGTACCAGTAGACGACTTTCAGAGAACTCATCGCTGTTCAACCCAGAGCATAATTCTTGTTCAGGTTGATTCCATCATTTGTAACTTGAAGACCAGATCAGAGCAGAAGTTTGAACCATCAGTTGATTCAGCTGAAAATGACTTCATTTAAGATGATATGTTTGAAAGTGTTTCTGATAGTTTGCTGGCTGCAGCTTATCGGATGTCAGCACAGAAACCCTCTGAACCAATACATCTGCCACCATGAAGGCCTGTCATATGACACACAGGCCCTGCAGAAGAGAGCAGCCTCTCACCAAGACAACATCCTGGAGCTGAACTTCCATGCTTACGGAAGAATGTTTAACTTAAGATTGAAGAGGGACACGGACCTGCTGCCTCCACGTGTCCCCCTAGCGGAGCCAGGAGAGGAGGCCCCCAATGCTCCACGTGTCCCGCTAGAGGAGGCCCCCAATGCTCCACATGGCCCCCTAGAGGATGCCCCCAATGCTCCACATGGCCCCCTAGAGGAGGCCCCCAATGCTACCGCTCACATTTACACCGGATACATCCCGGGTGAGAAGGGCAGCGTCACCCACGGCTCTGTGACCGACGGCCGTTTCCAGGGCTCCATCCGAACACGCCAAGGCACGTTCCACGTAGAGCCTTCTGAGATGTACTTCCATGAGAGCGTTCCCTACCACTCTGTCATCTACCATGACCGGGACCTCCTCTACCCTCACAACGGCTCCCTCGGTGGCTGTGATGAGCACGGCCCGAGAAAGAATACAGTCACAAGATCAACAACAGAAATGTGGTGTGGGATCTACATCCGGACTGATTATCTGTACTACGAATTATATGGAAAATCTGCGATAGCTGTCAGGAAAAGGATTAGGAAGTATATGTCTTTCCTCAACAAGAGATATAGCAGGGTTACTTTTGGAACCGACCATAACAAAATCTTAAAGTTTTATGTGAAAAAGATGGACCTGGACACAAAGCCAACGGCACCTTTCGCATACAAAGATGGTAAAATGGAAGAACTCAATATGTTGGACATCTTGCAAGGGTATAATCCGGACGGAGGAAAAGAGGGACACAACAATTACTGTCTGTCCTACCTGTTCACCGGGACGAAGTTCAAGTCAGGCTCCATCGGCGTCGCTACTCTGGGGAGACATGGGACCGAGGATGGTATCTGCGGACAGCAGCAGAGGTCGTCCTGGAACGATAGGGGTAGGAGGGGCAAATTCTTAATGTCCAAGAACGCGGGCCTCGTTGCTGAGAGGAACAAATATGGCATCAGCATGATCGCCGTGGCCTGTTCTCTGTCCTTCGCCCATGAGGTGGCGCACAGCATCGGATCGCCCCATGATGGTTTCCACCACGATAACTGTAACCATAATGGAAGACTTTGTAAACAGGGTACCAAAAATGACGGATATGTCATGTTTTTTGCCTCCACGCCCGGAGACCAGCCCAACAACAAGGAGTTCTCAAAGTGCAGCAAGTGCGCCATAAAGGAAGTGCTCGATGGACTGAGTGTTAAAACACTGGGTGATACAGATACAAAGTGCTTGGAGGCAAAAAAGCCAAATGATCTCTGTGGTAACGGCATGAAGGATGGTAACGAACAATGTGACTGTGGTGAATCCAACCCCTCCAAGAAATGCATCTACCAGTACGAAGATGACCAAAGGACCAAACCTTCATATTGCAAAGAGTGCAAATTTTTGGGCGAATCAACAACCACAGCACGTCCCACCACCACCCCCACCACCCCCACCACCACCACCACCACCACCCCCACCACCACCCCTACCACCGCCACCGATGCCGCCACCACCACCACCACCACCACCACCACCACCACCACCACCACCACCCCCCCCACAGTGGGCGGAGCCGAGTCGGCCTCACAGAGATGGTCTCTTCTCATCTGCGTCGCGTTCTTCCTCGTCTTCACCCTCTGAGTGAATGTGAGCTACGAGGACCCTAGGGGCACTCTGGGGTACTTTTTGATATATATATTTTTTTAAATATTTAAAATATATTTTTTAAATATTTCTCCTCTATTGCTGGTGTGTGTGTGTGTGTGTGTGTGTGTGTGTGTGTGTGTGTGTGTGTGTGTGTGTGTGTGCATGGAAGCAGCTGTGGCTAAAACTCACCTGCGGTGGATAGGACACACACTGATGCTGGCATTCAAAGCTACCAAAGGTATGGCTCCCCCATATCTCAAGTATGATCGAACCCTACAAACCCTCCCGCGCACTCAGATCAGCCAACGCAGGGAAGCTGGAAGTACCCTCACTAAAAACGCCGGGACAACGGCCTCGACAGCCACACCTAGTGCCCCCCCCCCCCCCGACCCGAAGCAAGCGTCATCATCGG
>NC_139710.1:41533950-41539347 GCF_964188405.1 Protomyctophum parallelum
TAGGAGCGAAAATAATTGAATCCCTTGTTTGTGCCGAATCTGGGTTGTACATGATTTGTTGCACTCCCTCTGGTGGGTGTGGACTTCGTTTACATTAAGGAAGTATTTAGACAGGTACATGAGTTTCTTGGTGGTGTATCGAATCTTGTGGACCAGACCCATTGCAAGATGCTGTACTCTCGACCCTAAGCCATTCCAGCCTGTCAAAGTGGGCAGGGGTGAGGTGGGTCCGGGGGGTGAGGCCAAGTAGGAGCCTGACCAGTTTGTTTTGGGAGGTCTGGATTCTGGAGCCTTGTTTTAAGGGCCTTTGAGGTGCTGTGGTACCAAGAGGTGGATGCATAGTCAAAGAAACCTTGTACGAGGGCTCCTGTTAAGGTCTTCAAGTGTTTTTGTTGACCAGTGAGGAGATCCTGTAAAGGAATCTTGTTCTTTGATTGACTTTTTTGATTATGTTGGTGGCCATTTTATCACCGGAAAGATTGGCCTCCAGGATGGAACCTAGGTAGGTAATTTAATCTTTTCGTGTGATAATATTGTCACCCACTCTAACCAAGAAGCCATCTGCCTTGCTGGGATTACTATTTGATCCGAAGAGAATGGATTCAATTCAATTCAATTCAATTTTATTATAGTGTCAAATCACAACAAGTTGTCTAAAGACACTTTACAACCAACAAAGATTCCGTTTTCCCCAGGTGTAAGGATAGTTTGTTATCAGCGAGCTAGGTGCAGATTCTACCGAGTTCAGAGCTGAGGGCCTTTTCAACCTGCAGCATGTTCCTGTCCGAGACCAGCAGTGCTGAGTCATCTGCGAACAGGAACAAGTTGCAGTCACAAGCTGATGTCATGTCGTTTACATGTATTAGGAACAGTTAAGGCCCTAGTATGCTTCCGTGTGGGACGCCACAGCTCACAAGGAGGGGGGGGGGGGGGGGGGGGGGGGACAGTGTTCCATTCACCTCCACCATCTGTTCTCTCCCCTCCAGGTAGGATTGCATCCAGCTCACTGATGTGCTATCAAAACCAATTGCTTTTAGCTTGTTAACCAGTATAGAGTGGTTCACGGTGTCAAAAGCCTTTTGGAGGTTCAGCATGCAGGTGGGGCGAAATACTTTCGCGGCGGAGACGTAAGTCCCGACCTATTATTTTCCGTTGTTGGCTATATTCGAGTACGTCATGGCGTAAATATCAATTCGTCCCAACGCTTTATTTTCGTCATGGCTATGTCTGATTGCGTCGCCGTTTGCGACTTATTTCATAATACGTTGCGGCTGTTTATAATAATCCGCCTGGGCGGTGTATTTTTCTTCGGCGTATTACAACACGTCGTGCCGTATTAATTAGGTCGCGGCTGTTTGATAAGAATCCGCCTGGGCGGTGTATTTTTCGTCTGCATATTACAACTCGCCGTGCCGTATTAATACGTCGAAAGGGTGCATGCTGCCTTTCCCCGAGGAGAACCTGCAGGGCAGCGCACCACCCGGTCCGGTTCCGTGGAGGGATGGGCCGACCCTCGTCCGTGAACCCCTGGGGGGGTGTGGTGGTCCCTGGGGGACCCTTGGGGGATCACGGAGGTCCGCATAGGAGCGACGAGTGTGTGTGTGTGTGTGTGTGTGTGTGTGCGTGTGTGCGTGTGTGCGTGTGTGCGTGCGTGCGTGCGTGCGTGCGTGCGTGCGTGCGTGTGTGCGTGCGTGCGTGCGAGAGTGTGTGTGTGAGCAACCTATACAGAGAAACTGAGGAGCTGGTCATAGACTACATGAGGAAGAAAACAGTCGATCATTCCACCCCTGTTCACCCCTGCGGTAGTTGCACTCAATGCTGCTAAAAAATGATCTGTTGCTGCGTCACTTTTTAGTTTCTATTATCTATTACCTTCTATTACTATCTATTATCTTAAGTACAATAAGTGTTTTTTGTGCGATAACAGCTGAATTTACATGTTTGTGCATTAGTGCTGCTGGGGTTGTGCAATAACAAGAAGTCATGTGTGTTTTTGTTTTATCTTGTACAGTATGTTGTTTTGTGATATGATGCAGTGATTGGTTGGCACTTTTAATTTCGTTGTACACATTGCAATGACAAATAAAGATCTATCTATCTATCTATCTATCTATCTATCTATATACAAGGCTATATTATTTTAGCCGATCATCAAAGCTCACCGCGCTCGTATAGCGCATTGACAGGTCTGTCTGTCTGTCTGTCTGTCTGTCTGTCTGTCTGTCTGTCTGTCTGTCTGTCTGTCTGTCTGTCTGTCTGTCTGTCTGTCTGTCTGTCTGTCTGTCTGTCGGCCGGCCGGCATCTGATCTACAAGCTCACGCATCGCAGCGGACAGCGGTTGATTATCGCTGGGCCGCAGCGGGTCTATATATATATACACGCACCATACAAGCACCTATATTATATAATGTGTTATACAAATGGGCAATCAACATATAGCAGCACCCCCCACCAGCTATATATATTATGCCTATAAATGCATACCATGCCTGTTGGTGAAATATAAACATCTAAAATGGTTCAGTAATAATTAGCATAAGTTATTATTAACGAAAAACATCTAATACTATTTTAAATTGGTCTAATAAAGTTAGTAACTAATCAGAAGCAGCAACCATTTTGTTTCAAACAACTATAGACCAATAAAATAGTAAGCTAGTATTTATGTTTTTCATTAATAATAATACATGCTAATTATTATTGAACGCAAGTACGCTGGTATGTACGCTATGCTATAGTACACTATAAGCTTGTATATCTGTACACGGATAGGAGCACAAGCGCTCTCAGATTGTATAGGTGCGAGAATATAGTTGCACACACACACACACGCACACACACACACACACACACACACACACACACACACACAGACGGACCCCCGTGGACTACCGTGATCCCCAAGGGTCCACGGGGACCCCCCCAGGGGTCCACAGACGCGGGTCGGGCCATCCCGTATGTAGGAAGGCCGCCCGGGGAGCTGGTAGATCTGCTATATTTCCGGTGGGCAAAAGAGGTGACAGCTCTGGAACGCAGGGTCGCCTGGGGACGGCGAAGGGCTCCACGGAACCGGACCGGCAAGGTGCACGCGGTGGTGCCAGGCCCGGGCGCGTGGGCCGATCCCCGGGCACGATGCGCGCGGAAAAAGGCCTGCTGGAACCCCAGAGAACCACTCCACAGGGAAAAGGCACCCTTTCAATAGCGCGACGAGTCCTATATACGTCGACGTATTATAAAATACGTCGGGTATTATAAAATCCGTCGTGGCGGTTTGATCATTTGAATACGTATTTTATAATACGTCGGGACGGTCCCGACGAAATTAAACCGCGGGGCGAATTATACGTCGAAGTATTATAAAATACGTCGGGTATTATAAAATACGTCGTGGCGGTTTGATCATTTGAATACGTATTTTATAATACGTCGGGACGGCCCAGACGAAATTAAACCGCGGGGCGAATTATTATTTAAGCCGCGACGTATTATTCAATAAGCCACAACGCAAAATGATTCAGTCTCAACCTAGGTCGTCCGCCGTGAATGGATTTCGCTGTCTCTCCCAGCATGACCATGCCGCAGTATTTTCCAGCATCCACCTCGTGTTTGATGTGGTCGCTCAAATAGAGGAGGCATGTGTCAGTGGAGTGGGATGTTCTGAAACCGGATTGGAACTCGTACATTAATTTATTTGTGGCAAGATACTTTTCAACCTGTTCATAGACTATTTTTTCCATCACTTTCGAGATGGAGCTTAGAATAGAAATAGGGCGGTAGTTGCCGGGGTCTAATTTACTCCCTTTCTTGTGCAGGGGGGTTACTTTGGCCAGTTTGAAATCTTGGGGGACCTGTCCCTGTTTGATGGAGAGGTTTACTATGTGGGTGATTACTGGAGCTATGGAAATGGCTGAGTCTCTGATACATTTGGAGGGAATATTGTCATGGCCAGTGGCCTTGTGGGGTTGGAGGGCACTCAATTTCTTAGTTAAGTACCTCCTCAGTTGTTACCATTGCCATTTTAAAATCATCTTTACAAACACCAAGGTTTCTGTAGAAGGTTTTAATGTGCTCTACACCAAAGAGCCCAGAGTGGGAGGGCAGTTTGTTAACCAGAGTTGTTGTTATGTTTGTAAAGAAGATGTTCAAGTGGTTGGCCACATCAAGCTTGTCAGTGATGAGAGTGTCGTTCTATTTGATGTTTATGTTAGTAAACCTGGTTTTTAGTTTCTGACCAGTTGGTTGTTTAGTAGCTTCCAGAGCTCCCGAGGATTGTTTTTGTTTTCCTCTGCTTTATCATCGATGAAGTTACTTTTAGCTGATTTAGTCATGGTAGTTACAATGTTTCTTAGCTTTTATTAGTTTCCTTGGAATACGGATGTGTGTATATTTCAAGAATACGGATGTGTGTATATTTCAGGAAAGAAAAAAAATGTAATTTTGTTTTATTCCCCCCCCCCCCCCCCCCCGTTTTTGTAGGCCTCAAGATCAGGTAGCTTATATTTATAGTCGCCATGTACACCGTTTTATATTATATTTATATATATTATATTTATATTTATAGTCACCATGTACACCGTTTTATATTATATTGTGTGTGTGTGTGTGTGTGTGTGTGTGTGTGTGTGTGTGTGTGTGTGTGTGTGTGTGTGTGTGTGTGTGTGTGTGTGTGTGTGTGTGTGTGTGTGTGTGTGTGTGTGAGGGTGTGAGTGTGTGAGGGTGTGAGTGTGTGTGTGTGTGTGTGTGTGTGTGTGTGTGTGTGTGTGTGTGTGTGTGTGTGTGTGTGTGTGTGTGTGTGTGTGTGTGTGTGTGTGTGTGTGTGTGTGTGTGTGTGTGTGTGTGTGTGTGTGTGCGTACGTACGTGCGAGAGAAACATAGACAGACAGAGAGAGAGAGACATAGACAGACAGAGAGAGAGAGAGAGAGAGAGAGAGAGAGAGAGACATAGACAGACAGAGAGAGAGAGAGAGAGAGACATAGACAGACAGAGAGAGAGAGAGACATAGACAGACAGACAGACAGACAGACAGACAGACAGAGAGAGACATAGACAGACAGAGAGAGAGAGAGACATAGACAGACAGACAGACAGAGAGAGAGACATAGACAGACAGACAGACAGAGAGAGAGACATAGACAGACAGACAGAGAGAGAGAGAGACATAGACAGACAGAGAGAGAGTCGTATTTATTTTGGCTGGTTCCTTCAATCCATCCTATAGACTTCTTTGCTTTTTCTTTGTTTACGATTTTGAAAAACATTTGTTGAATAGTTCAAATAGCAGATCTACAAGCTCACTGCTTGTCTAACTAGTAGATTTACAAGCTCACTGCATGTCTAAATAGCAGATCTACAAGCTCACTGCATGTCTAAATAGCAGATATACAAGCTCACATGTC
>NC_139710.1:41539547-41567047 GCF_964188405.1 Protomyctophum parallelum
CACTAGTCCCTTCCTAACATTTTAGTCTAGTTTTTATTTGTTGACGAAATTGTCAGTATATTTAGTCTTAGTTTTAGACACCATAGCTTAGTTTTCATTTAGTTTCCATTTCGTTTTCGTCAGTGGAAAAGGTAGTCTTCGTCTTAGTTTTAGTCGACGAAAACAACACTGGTCTCAGTTCAGGCTCCATGCACAGTGCTCCAGTGTTGGGTGTTTTGACCCCTCAATGTCCGAACTCTGTCTTACTCGTAGAGTAATAAAAGGATAGAGACCGAGCAGGAGCGCTAGCCCCGCCCACCCGCTATTCATGTCAGTGGAAGTCGCTCAGTGGCGTTTTGAAGCACCCTGAAGACTGCCGGAAGTACCGTTATAACTCAATGGCTCGAGCGAGCAGAAGTTTAGCCTAGCCTAGCCTATAGCCTAGCGCCGGACCTCATGTCCTCAGGTTCTGGGACGTGACATCATGGGACGTCAGTTCCACATTTGGCCAGTAGGTGGTGGCAGCTTCAACGTTGGATAGCCTTACTGGGGGCGCGGTTCTACTCTATGGCTCTGCTTTTAGCCACGCCCCCTCATGGCCTGTCCTTCCTGTCATTGTGTTGTAGCCACGCCCCCCAACATCCTGTCCTTCCCAGAGGACATGAAGAAGAAGGCGGGAGAGAAAGTGGAGATTCTCTGCCGCTTCGCTGGAGCCCCGCCCATCACGGTCACATGGCTGAAGTTCAGGAAGCCGGTAAGCCCCGCCCCCTCACGGTCACATGGCTGAAGTTCAGGAAGCCGGTAAGCCCCGCCCATCACGGTCAAATGCCTGAAGTTCAGGAAGCCGGTAAGCCCCGCCCCCTCACGGTCACATGGCTGAAGTTCAGGAAGCCGGTAAGCCCCGCCCCCTCACGGTCACATGGCTGAAGTTCAGGAAGCCGGTAAGCCCCGCCCTCTCACGGTCACATGGCTGAAGTTCAGGAAGCCGGTAAGCCCCGCCCCCTCACGGTCACATGGATGAAGTTCAGGAAGCCGGTAAGCCCTGCCTCCTCACGGTCACATGGTTGAAGTTCAGGAAGCCGGTAAGCCCCGCCCCCTCACGGTCACATGGCTGAAGTTCAGGAAGCCGGTAAGCCCCGCCCCCTCACGGTCACATGGCGAATCCGGTCGTCTTAACGCACCCCTCACCAACCTTATGTGTAACCCATAGACTATAGTTGCGAACGCAGTGAGCCACTTACTATGACAGCAAGGGCTGAATGTCTGTGTGTGTGTCTGTCCCACTGTTACACCACCCGCCCGCCACCAGAGGGCGCAGCTGTAGCACACACACACACAGGGCGCAGCTGTAGCACACACACACACACACACACACACACACACGCACACGCACACGCACACGCGCACACACACACACACACACACACACGCACACACAACCACACACACACAAGCTGCGTTCGCTTCACGCGTTTGCGCGTCTTACTTGTCTAAACTAAGTATGCACCCTAGTCCCTCACGGTCACATCTATCTATCTTAGAGTATATATTAATGTGTGTGTAACAACTGGACATTGTGTGTAGTGTTTGGACAACAAGGCGATGTAATTGATGTAATCGATGTAATTGACATCAGAGTGTAAAGAAGGAAAGTCAGAGTCTAGTGCAGATAAGGGAGTAATAATAATAATAATAATAATAGTAATAATAATATAATGGTGCAGATAAGGGAGTAATAATAATAATAATAATAATAATATAATAATAATATTAATAATAGTGCCGATAAGGGAGTGTGATGTCGTGCAAATTGTGCCAATTGTTCCATTTTTGTGTGTTAGCAATCGTGAAAAAACATGTCTGCCACGGCATGTGCCTTACACACACACACACACACACACACACACACACACACACACACCATAGAGTATATATGAATAGAGACGGCACCCGGAGGAAACCCTGAGGTGAAATGGACATAGTGGCCGAGTTTGGTATTGCAGCGCTGGGCCCAAACACATGAACGCGCTGGTCCGTTGACTATCATTGTGCACATTCACGACGACACGTGCAGGATGCTGATTCATCCAGCGTGTGCGTGTGTGCCGTGCGTGCGTGTGTGCCGTGCGTGCGTGTGTGCCGTGTGTGTGTGCGTGCGTGCGTGCGTGCGTGCGTGTGGTGTGGTTACCTGCAGATCCCAGTGGGCGGTGACGTCACCATCCAGACAGCAGAGGGCAGCAGTGAGCTGAGCATCGCGTCGGGGCAGCAGGACCACTGTGGATGTTACACCGTGGAGCTGAGGAACCTCTACGGCCACAGGCAGGCAGGGGTTAACCTCACTATCGTTGGTAAGACCCCTAAACCCTACACCCTAGCTCCTAAACCCTAGCTCCTACACCCTAGCTCCTAACTCCTAAACCCTACACCCTAGCTCCTAGCTCCTAAACCCTAGCTCCTAAACCCTAGCTCCTAACTCCTAAACCCTACACCCTAGCTCCTAGCTCCTAAACCCTAGCTCCTAAACCCTAGCTCCTAACTCCTAAACCCTACACCCTAGCTCCTAAACCCTATCTCATAAACCCTAGCTCCTAACTCCTAAACCCTACACCCTAGCTCCTAAACCTTAGCTCCTAAACCCTAGCTCCTAGCTCCTAAACCCCTACGGCCTCAGGCAGGCAGGGGTTAACCTCACTATCGTTGGTAAGACCCCTAAACCCTAGCTCCTAAACCCTAACTCCTGGCTACCAAACCCTAACTCCTAGCTCCTAAACCCTAACTCCTAGCTCCTACCCCCTAAACCCTAGTTCCTAAACCCTACTCCCTAAACCCTAGCTCCTAAACCCTAAATCCTAGCCCCTAAACCCTAAACGCTAGCTCCTAAACCCTAAACCCCACACCCTAGCTCCTAAATCCTGGCTCCTAACTCCTAAACCCTACAACCTAGCTCCTAGCTCCTAAACCCTAGCTCCTAAACCCTAAACCCTAGCTCCTAAACCCTAAACACTAGCTCCTAGTAGACTTAACTAAACCCTAAACCCTAAACCCCACACCCTAGCTCCTAAACCCTGGCTCCTAACTCCTAAACCCTACAACCTAGCTCCTAGCTCCTAAACCCTAGCTCCTAACTCCTAAACCCTAGTTCCTAAACCCTAGCTCCTAGCTCCTAAACCCTACAACCTAGCTGGACCTAGCTCCTAAACCCTAGCTCCTAACTCCTTAACACTAGCTCCTAAACCTAGCTCCTAAACCCTACACCCTAGCTCCTAAACCCCTACGGACTGAGACAGGCCGCACTAAACCTCTCTCTCTCTCTCTCTCTCTCTCTCTCTCTCTCCCTCTCTCCCTCTCTCCCTCTCTCTCTCTCTCTCTCTCTCTCTCTCTCTCTCTCTCTCTCTCTCTCTCTCTCTCTCTCCCCATATAAAGCAGACCTCTCTCTCCCCATGTAAAGCAGACCTCTCTCTCCCCTCCCCAGACCTCTCTCTCTCTCTCTCTCTCTCTCTCTCTCTCTCTCTCTCTCTCTCTCTCTCTCTCTCTCCCCATATAAAGCAGACCTCTCTCTCCCCATATAAAGCAGACCTCTCTCTCCCCATATAAAGCAGACCTCTCTCTCTCCCCATATAAAGCAGACCTCTCTCTCTCCCCATATAAAGCAGACCTCTCTCTCCCCCCCCCCCCTCCCCAGACAAGCCCGACCCCCCCGCTAAGACCCCCGCCCTGTCTGACGTGCGGCGGACCACCCTGACGGTGTCGTGGTACGGTCCGACCTACGACGGCGGCTCAGCGGTCCAGAGCTACGACCTGGAGGCCTGGGACAGCCTGGAGGGCGGATGGCGCCCCCTAGTGTCCTGCAACAGCACCTCCTACAACGTCCAGGTACACACCCTCACTGTGTGCGTGCGTGTGTGTGTGTGTGTGTGTGTGTGTGTGCGTGCGTGTGTGTGCGTGCGCGACGCATTGTCGCAGTGAGCTTGTAGATCAGCTATTTTCAGCATGCAACCAAGTGTAAAATGACTTCTACTGGATCTCTTGTCCACTAGTCGCTTCCTAACATTTTAGTCTAGTTTTTATCTGTTTTTTCTTTGTTTGTTTTTTTTATTACATTTTTATCCCACAATTTTGTAACCCAGTTTTCTTTTCACCCAATGCCAATTATCTAATGGAATCCTGGGCGCTACACTTCCTCTGCCAACCTGGGGGGGGGGGGGGGGGGCAGCGGACTGACCTCATGCCTCCTTCTATGCATGAGGAGTCCAAGCTGCTTCTTTTCACCTGACGGGGGAATTTCCCCGGCCGGACGTAGCGCGTGGAAGGGACACGTTATTCCGACCAGTTCCTTTCCCCTCCATCAGGCGACCCGGCTGGCCAGGGGGAGGCGGTATAGAGACCAGTTCCTTTCCCCTCCATCAGGCGCCCCGGCTGGCCAGGGGGAGGTTTTTATCTGTTGACGAAATTGTCAGTATATTTAGTCTTAGTTTTAGTCACCGTAGCTCAGTTTTCATTTAGTTTCCATTTAGTTTTAGTCAGTGAAATAAGACAGTCGACAAACATTTTTCGTCTTAGTTTCAGTCGACGAAAACAACACTGCAGAACACAGACCAGTTCGGTGGTGATTGATTGATTGATTGATTGATTGATAGTATTTATTAACAGTTTGCAGAATTACAATACATTTCTATCACAACTCAACACAAAGACTGTTAACTGTGAGTGGACGACACCAGCATAAAGCATTACACTCGTTTGTTCAATTCATCAAAACTTTTAGAGACGTACAAATGTACAAACGTGTGCGTGTGTGCGTGTGTGCGTGTGTGTGTGCGTGTGTGTGTGTGTGTGTGTGTGTGTGTGTGTGTGCGCGCGTGCGTGTGCGCGTTGTGTGTGTGTGTGTGTGTGTGTGTGTGCGTGCAGAACCTGCTTCCAGACAGACAGTATAAGTTCCGGGTCAGAGCCGTCAACATTTACGGAGTTGGAGAACCTTCAGCCGAGTCTGAACCAATCACAGTGGGCCTAGTGGAGAATGATGGTCAGTACGCACGCACGCACGCACGCACGCACGCACGCACGCACGCACGCACGCACGCACGCACGCACGCACGCACGCACGCACGCACACACGCACGCACGCACACAGACACACGCAGTAACTCTGTTGTTGTTTTTACTCAACAGAGGGCAAGGAGGATGAAGATGAGGAGGAAGGTATGACCTGTCAATCATTCTCCATGACCTGTCTGTCTATCATTCTCCATGACCTGTCTGTCAATCATTCTCCATGACCTGTCTGTCAATCATTCTCCATGACCTGTCAATCATTCTATATGACCTGTCTGTCAATCATTCTCCATGACCTGTCAATCATTCTCCATGACCTGTCATTCATTCTGCATGACCTGTCAATCATTCTGCATGACCTGTCAATCACATGTTCTCCCCCTGTCCCCTAGGGTAGGTACCCTCACATGTTCTCCCCGTGTCCCCTAGGGTAGGTACCCTCACATGTTCTCCCTGTGTCCCCTAGGGTAGGTACCCTCACATGTTCTCCCCGTGTCCCCTAGGGTAGGTACCCTCACATGTTCTCCCCGTGTCCTATAGGGTAGATACCCTCACATGTTCTCCCCGTGTCCCCTAGGGTAGGTACCCTCACATGTTCTCCCCGTGTCCCCTAGGGTAGGTAGCCTCACATGTTCTCCCCGTGTCCCCTAGGGTAGGTACCCTCACATGTTCTCTCCGTGTCCCCTAGGGTAGGTACCCTCACATGTTCTCCCCGTGTCCCCTAGGGTAGGTACCCTCACATGTTCTCCCCGTGTCCCCTAGGGTAGGTACGCTCACATGTTCTCCCCGTGTCCCCTAGGGTAGGTACGCTCACATGTTCTCCCCGTGTCCCCTAGTGTAGGTACGCTCACATGTTCTCCCCGTGTCCTCTAGGGTAGGTACCCTCACATGTTCTCCCCGTGTCCCCTAGGGTAGGTACCCTCACATGTTCTCCCTGTGTCCCCTAGGATAGGTACCCTCACATGTTCTCCCCGTGTCCCCTAGGGTAGATACCCTCACATGTTCTCCCCGTGTCCCAGAGGGTAGGTACCCTCACATGTTCTCCCCGTGTCCCCTAGGGTAGGTACCCTCACATGTTCTCCCTGTGTCCCCTAGGGTAGGTACCCTCACATGTTCTCCCTGTGTCCCCTAGGGTAGATACCCTCACATGTTCTCCCCGTGTCCCCTATAGGATAGATACCCTCACATGTTCTCCCTGTGTCCCCTAGGATAGATACCCTCACATGTTCTCCCTGTGTCCCCTAGGGTAGATACCCTCACATGTTCTCCTCGTGTCCCCTAGGGTATAGGTACGCTCACATGTTCTCCCCGTGTCCCCTAGGGTAGGTACCCTCACATGTTCTCCCCGTGTCCCCTAGGGTAGATACCCTCACATGTTCTCCCCGTGTCCCCGAGGGTAGGTCCCCTCACATGTTC
This sequence comes from Protomyctophum parallelum, assembly GCF_964188405.1. Classification (NCBI taxonomy): domain Eukaryota; kingdom Metazoa; phylum Chordata; class Actinopteri; order Myctophiformes; family Myctophidae; genus Protomyctophum; species Protomyctophum parallelum. Next base: position 41,545,995 of record NC_139710.1, read on the forward strand.
TCCCCGTGTCCCCTAGGGTAGGTACCCTCACATGTTCTCCCCGTGTCCCCTAGGGTAGGTACCCTCACATGTTCTCCCCGTGTCCCCTAGGGTAGGTACCCTCACATGTTCTCCCCGTGTCCCCTAGGGTAGGTACCCTCACATGTTCTCCCTTTGTCCCCTAGGGTAGGTACCCTCACATGTTCTCCCCATGTCCCCTAGAGTAGGTACCCTCACTAAAAACATGCAGTAATCCTGGTCTCTATACTGCCTCCCCATGGCCAGCCGTTATTTCGTCCAAACGGGTCCAACTCTCCCCAGGTTGGACAGAAGTTCCCAGGATCAATTTATCTATGTCCTGTCAATCATTCTTTATGTCTGGCAATCAAAACACGCATCCCAGAATGCATTTCTGTTTGACACTGCCAAGCGTGTGTGTGTGTGTGTGTGTGTGTGTGTGTGTGTGTGTGTTGTGTGTGTGTGTGTGTGTGTGTGTGTGTGTGTGTGTGTGTGTGTGTGTGTGTGTGTGTGTGTGTGTGTGTGTGTGTGTGTGTGTGTGTGTGTGTGTGTGTGTGTGTGTGTGTGTGTGTGTGTGTGTGTGTGTGTGTGTGTCTGTGTGTGTGTGTGTGTGTGTGTGTGTGTGTGTGTGTGTGTGTGTGTGTGCTCAGACACAGACAAGGTTCCAGACTACAGGAATGTCGTCGTGAGAACTGACGTCAAAGTGAAAGAACTTTATGATGTGGAGGAGAGACTGGGAACGTAAGCATCCGACCTGTGGAATGCACTTCTTAGCACCTTTTAGACTTAGATAGCATTTGAAACAGACTTATAGCCAGTGTTGGGGAGTATTAAGCTACATGTAGCTGAGCTACGTAGCTGAGCTACATTTTGCTGTAGCTTGTGGTATTTTAGCTACATTCATATTTGTGTACCTCGTCAAGTAGCTCAGCTACCTTTTGGGTCATTTTTTGTAGCTTAGCTACTCAAGTTACAAGCTACAATTTTGGGCAATAACATGAAAGAAATATATTAATTTTGACCATTGGTTGCTGTGTTAATTCTTGTACTAGAACCCCCTTTGAAAAATCAAGGACTGTTCCTTTTTCTGATTGCTTTGAGGGCATATCAGCACTTGACAGCTGCCTCTAATTGGCCTCTGATTGGCCCTGGTATCACAGGGTGGGAGGGGTCTCCCAGGGGGGAGCAGGGGTCTCCTAGAGGGGAGGAGGGGTCTCCCAGAGGGGAGCAGGGGGAGGAGGGGTCTCCCAGAGGGGAGCAGGGTGGGGGGGTCTCCCAGAGGGGAGCAGGGTGGGGGGGTCTCCCAGAGGGGAGCAGGGGGAGGAGGGGTCTCCCAGAGGGGAGCAGGGTGGGTGGGTCTCCCAGAGGGGAGCAGGGTGAGGAGGGGTCTCCCAGAGGGGAGCAGGGTGGGGGGGTCTCCCAGAGGGGAGTAGGGTGAGGAGGGGTCTCCCAGAGGGGAGCAGGGTGAGGAGGGGTCTCCCAGAGGGGAGCAGGGTGGGGGGGTCTCCCAGAGGGGAGTAGGGTGAGGAGGGGTCTCCCAGAGGGGAGCAGGGTGGGGGGGTCTCCCAGAGGGGAGCAGGGTGAGGAGGGGTCTCCCAGAGGGGAGCAGGGTGGGGGGGTCTCCCAGAGGGGAGCAGGATGAGGAGGGGTCTCCCAGAGGGGAGCAGGGTGGGGGGGTCTCCCAGAGGGGAGCAGGGGGAGGAGGGGTCTCCCCGAGGGGAGCAGGGTGGGAGGGGTCTCCCAGAGGGGAGGAGGGGTCTCCCAGAGGGGAGGGGTCTCCCAGAGGGGAGGAGGGGTCTCCTGCATGTACATTCTCAATTTAACGCTGAAAAATAAAAAGTAGCTGAGCTACTTTGAGCTACTTTTTCCATGTAGCTGTAGCTTTACAAGCTACATCTCTCCAGGGGTAGCTATGTAGCTTGATCAAGCTACTGCCATGGTGAGCTACTTGTAGCTTTACAAGCTACGCTTTCAAAGTAACTTGCCCAACACTGCTTATAGCATGTCATGTAGACAGCACAATAATTGCATTGTGTATAGTCGTAGCACTTCATAGTACATATGTATAGCATAGTATATATGTATAGCTTTATTATGTATAGTGTCATTATATTATGTTCTAGTTACGTTCTTAGCTTACGCATGTTTCATGATAAATGCATTTTTATATTTATGTGATGTATTCCACTGCTTTTTTGTTCTTGCTTAAAGGTATATTCAGTGATTTCACTTAATTCAAATATCACTTATTTTTTTGTTTTGTTGTGATAATCCTCCCTACTATAGAGTGTGCTGACCATATAAGGAGTTCCTCCCTGTCCCCAGTTAACCCCTGGGGGTCAAAAAACCTTAGGTTTCGTTTTTGACTCTCTATCCTGATTGGACGAAAGGCTGGGTCCCACAGCCAAAAACTAAACCTAAGGTTTTTTGAGTGAAATCACTGAATATACCTTTAACCGTTTCAGTTCATACGACGCATGAGGCCGTCATAAGGATTCCGAAAAATTAGTGCCTACGACGTCTGTGGACGTCCTAGCGACGTCCTAGAGACGCGGGGCGAGATAAGAATATTCAGAATTTTTCCTCTTTTTTTTTTTGGCATTTCGCTTTTCGCTTTCCGTACGCTAACGCTCTGTGCAACTATTAGCTTGTCATTGACTCCGATGTTAGCGCGGCGGAAAGAATGACTCGTATCTCCTAATCCAGGGCGCTCTCCGTGGTGATGAATGGATCGATATGCTGGCGCTTCATTTCTGCTCCTCATCCGTCTCTCCCGCAAAATATGAACGCTTTTTGGAGCGTAATTTTTTTTATTAAGATGATCGGGGATGTGAGGTCACTTTGTAAAGTCAACTTTTTTAGGAAAGTGTTTCCGGTTCATGGCTTTCAGAGTAAAAGCGATCAGACAACTCTGGCACCCTGGAGCTTCTATTTTGATGCACTTCCGGCACTAAATGTGTTTAATGTTAATCGCTCTGGATTAAGAGCATCTGCTAAATGCCTAAATTGTAAATTGTAACCTGCATCCAACACATATCTTTATTTAGACTTGAGGACGACAAGTGTTTACATCCTGGTTGATAGGCAGGTGTTTACATCGTTAACCTGTCGTTGCTAGGCAGGTGTTTACATCCTGGTTGCTAGGCAGGTGTTTACATCGTTAAACTGTCGTTGCTAGGCAGGTGTTTACATCCTGGTTGCTAGGCAGGTGTTTACATGGTTAACCTGTCGTTGCTAGGGGGAAGTTCGGCCAGGTGTTCAAGCTGAGGGAGAAGGCCACCGCCAAGACGTGGGCGGGGAAGTTCATCAAGGCGTACTCGGCGAAGGACAAGGACAACGTCCGCCACGAGATCTCCATCATGAACGACCTCCATCACCCCAAGCTGGTGCAGTGTGTCGACGCCTTCGAGGGAAAGGCCGACATCGTCATGGTGCTGGAGATGTAAGTATCGTCATGGTTACTGATACCGTCATGGTGCTGGAGATGTAAGTATCGTCATGGTTACTGATACCGTCATGGTGCTGGAGATGTAAGTATCGTCATGGTTACAGATACCGTCATGGTGCTGGAGATGTAAGTATCGTCATGGTTACTGATAACGTCATGGTGCTGGAGATGTAAGTATCGTCATGGTTACTGATGGCTGAGTTTGGCTGAGATTTCTGGCCGACAGCGACAGCATGTATATATAATTTATTTAGGCAACTACAGGTCTCCACCAGGGGGCGCTATAACAGGACAGGTCTCCACCAGGGGGCGCTATAACAGGACAGGTCTCCACCAGGGGGCGCTATAACAGGACAGGTCTCCACCAGGGGGCGCTATAACAGGACAGGTCTCCACCAGGGGGCGCTATAACAGGACAGGTCTCCACCAGGGCAGGTCAGGCTGTGGCCTCCTGGTGGCGCTATAATAGGACAGGTCTCCACCAGGGGCCAGGTCAGGCTGTGGCCTCCTGGTGGCGCTATAATAGGACAGGTCTCCACCAGGGGCCAGGTCAGGCTGTGGCCTCCTGGTGGTGCTATAATAGGACAGGTCTCCACCAGGGGCCAGGTCAGGTTGTGGCCTCCTGGTGGCGCTATAACAGGACAGGTCTCCACCAGGGGCCAGGTCAGGTTGTGGCCTCCTGGTGGCGCTATAACAGGACAGGTCTCCACCAGGGGCCAGTTCAGGTTGTGGCCTCCTGGTGGCGCTATAATAGACTAATGTGAAAAGGGTGACATTTCTTCTCACGTAATTTGATCATTTGAGGCATTTTGTTCCAAAAATGTGTTTTGCAAAATTCCACCTGAAATATAAATACTAATAATAATTTAATCTTAATCTGCAACATTTGGCTGATTGTGCGGTAAGTTATTCATATAATCAAACAACAATCAAACGTTCTGTATAATATATACATGATGCATAGTACACTAGTTATTTCCTAACAAAGTCGTGTGTGTGTGTGTGTGCGCGTGTGTGTGTGCGCGTGTGCGTGCACGCGTGCGCATATGCATATGCGTGTGTGCACGTGGGTGTACACCTGCATGTGTGCGTGCGCGTGCATGCGTGCGTGCATGTGCGTGTGTGTGTGTGTGTGTGTGCGTGTGTGTGTGTGTGTGTGCGTGCGTTCAGGATTTCGGGCGGTGAGCTGTTCGAACGGATCATCGACGAGGACTTTGAGCTGACGGAGAGAGAGGTTATTACTATTACTATATATTACTATTAGTATGTATTACTATTACTATATATTACTATTACTATTACTATATATTACTATTAGTATGTATTACTATTACTATATATTACTATTACTATTACTATATATTACTATTACTATTACTATATATTACTATTAGTATTACTATTACTATATATTACTATTACTATTACTATTATTATATTGGCCAGGCCATTTGGTGGCAGGAGCATGGAGTCTGCCTGAGAGTACAAAGCAGAGTTCTCCTATGGCTATGTTTAACTGCCTCCTATGGCTACGTTTAACTGCCTCCTATGGCTATACGTTTAACTGACTCCTATGGCTACGTTTAACTGCCTCCTATGGCTACGTTTAACTGTCTCCTATGGCTACGTTTAACTGCCTCCTATGGCTACGTTTAACTGCCTCCTATGGCTACGTTTAACTGCCTCCCCTCCGACAAAGTCAATCACTATTAAATTATATCGCCTAATAGGCCGCCTCCTCTCTAGCCGACGGAAGAATACACATCTCTACGTATTCTCTCTGTGTCCAACTGACCATGTGACCATGTGACCATGTGACTGACCATGTGCAGACCGCGTGTTTCCATCAGAGTTTGGAAGCACTCGTTTTCAGTAAAGCTAACGTCCTGCTGCCTCCTGCATTATGTGCTAATTCTAAACACGTGGCACGCCTGGGCTGCTGAGTGATATCTAACGAGCACTTCCCCAAACTGCAACACTTAGAAAGATAATCACCTGCAAGGACAGAAAGTAGGTCATAACATGTCTACGGAGGAGTATTATGAAACACTTTGAGGATAGAAAGAGGATTATTTGGGGGCACGGTGGCACAGTCGGTAGTGCTGTCGCCTCGCAGCTTAGAAGGTCCTGGGTTCGATTCCCGCTCGGGTCGCTGTGGGCGCTGGCGGCGTGTTTCCAGGTCATTATAAGGACATGCTCCAGATCGTGGCATAATGTTGTATTAATATTAGCTATAATTCCAGGTCTTAAGTACATGCATAATGTTGTATTAATAATAGTGTTAATAATGTTGTATTGATAATAGTTGTATTAATAGGTCATTAAGTACATGCTGCAGATCGTAGACGGGGTCTCCTTCATCATAATGTTGTATTAATAATAGTTGTATTAACAGGTGATTAAGTACATGCTGCAGATCGTAGACGGGGTATTGTAATGTATTGTAATGTATTAACAGGTCATTAAGTACATGCTCCAGATCGTAGACGGGGTCTCCTTCATCCATCAACAAGGCATAGTCCATCTGGACCTGAAGCCGGAGAACATCATGTGTGTCAACAAGACGGGAAGCAACATCAAACTGATCGACTTCGGCCTGGCCAGGAGGCTAGGTACTGACTCTCTCTCTCTCTCTCTCTCTCTCTCTCTCTCTCTCTCTCTCTCTCTCTCTCTCTCTCTCTCTCTTTCTCTCTCTCTCTCTCGCTCTCATTCATGCATTCATAGTGTCTCTCTCCCCCATAGAGAACGCAGGGACCCTGAAGGTGCTGTTTGGGACCCCAGAGTTTGTGGCTCCAGAGGTGATCAACTACGAGGCCATCAGTTACCCTACGGACATGTGGAGCATCGGAGTCATCTGTTACATCCTGTAAGGACATGTTACATCCTGTCTGTTACATCCTGTAAGGACATGTTCCATCCTGTCTGTTACATCCTGTAAGGACATGTTACATCCTGTCTGTTACATCCTGTAAGGACATGTTACATCCTGTCTGTTACATCCTGTAAGGACATGTTACATCCTGTCTGTTACATCCTGCAAGGACATGTTACATCCTGTCTGTTACATCCTGTAAGGACATGTTATATCCTGTCAGGAGAGGGTTAATGGTCTGTTACATCCTGTCAGGATAGGGTTACTGCTCTGTTATATCCTGTCAGCAGAGGGTTAATGGTCTGTTACATCCTGTAATGATCTGTTACATCCTGTTAGGAGAGGGTTAATGGTCTGTTACATCCTGTCAGGAGAGGGTTAATGGTCTGTTACATCATGTTAGGAGAGGGTTAATGGTCTGTTACATCCTGTAAGGACATGTTACATCCTGTCTGTTACATCCTGTAAGGACATGTTACATCCTGTCTGTTACATCCTGTAAGGACATGTTACATCCTGTCAGGAGAGGGTTAATGGTATCTTACATCCTGTCAGGAGAGGGTTAATGGTCTGTTACATCCTGTCAGCAGAGGGTTAATGGTCTGTTACATCCTGTCAGGAGAGGGTTAATGGTCTGTTACATCCTGTCAGCAGATGGTTAATGGTCTGTTACATCCTGTAAGGACATGTTACATCCTGTCTGTTACATCCTGTAAGGACATGTTACATCCTGTCAGGAGAGGGTTAATGGTATATTACATCCTGTCAGGAGAGGGTTAATGGTCTGTTACATCCTGTCAGCAGAGGGTTAATGGTCTGTTACATCCTGTCAGGAGAGGGTTAATGGTCTGTTACATCCTGTCAGCAGAGGGTTAATGGTCTGTTACATCCTGTCAGCAGAGGGTTAATGGTCTGTTACATCCTGTCAGCAGAGGGTTAATGGTCGGTTACATCCTGTTAGGAGAGGGTTAATGGTCTGTTACATCCTGTCAGCAGAGGGTTAATGGTCTGTTACATCCTGTCAGCAGAGGGTTAATGGTCGGTTACATCCTGTCAGCAGAGGGTTAATGGTCTGTTACATCCTGTCAGCAGAGGGTTAATGGTCTGTTACATCCTGTCAGCAGAGGGTTAATGGTCTGTTACATCCTGTCAGCAGAGGGTTAATGGTATCTTACATCCTGTCAGGAGAGGGTTAATGGTCTGTTACATCCTGTCAGCAGAGGGTTAATGGTCTGTTACATCCTGTCAGGAGAGGGTTAATGGTCTGTTACATCCTGTCAGCAGAGGGTTAATGGCCGGTTACATCCTGTTAGGAGAGGGTTAATGGTCTGTTACATCCTGTCAGCAGAGGGTTAATGGTCTGTTACATCCTGTCAGGAGAGGGTTAATGGTCTGTTACATCCTGTCAGCAGAGGGTTAATGGTCTGTTACATCCTGTCAGCAGAGGGTTAATGGTCGGTTACATCCTGTTAGGAGAGGGTTAATGGTCTGTTACATCCTGTCAGCAGAGGGTTAATGGTCTGTTACATCCTGTTAGGAGAGGGTTAATGGTCTGTTACATCCTGTAAGGATATGTTACATCCTGTCAGCAGAGGGTTAATGTTGTGTTACATCCTGTCAGCAGAGGGTTAATGGTCTGTTACATCCTGTCAGCAGAGGGTTAATGGTCGGTTACATCCTGTCAGCAGAGGGTTAATGGTCTGTTACATCCTCTCAGCAGAGGGTTAATGGTCGGTTACATCCTGTAATGGCCTCTAAGGCAGTGGTTATCAAACCTTTCCATGTCAAGGACCCCCAAATTGACACTAATTATCCCGTGGACCCCCAATTGAAAAGACATGCCGTGCAGGGACCCCCTAAGAGAAGATAGTCACGGCTCTAGCAGTGATTCAGGGACCCCCTAAGAGAAGATAGTCACGGCTCTAGCAGTGATTCAGGGACCCCCTAAGAGAAGATAGTCACGGCTCTAGCAGTGATTCAGGGACCCCCTAAGAGAAGATAGTCACGGCTCTAGCAGTGATTCAGGGACCCCCTAAGAGAAGATAGTCACGGCTCCAGCAGTGATTCTCAACCAGTTTAGGACCCCCCAGTTTGACATGCATTAGTCTACGGACCAGCGGCGGCGATATAATAGAGGCAGGCGAGGCAGTCGCCTCAGGGCCCGTGGGACACTCCAGCCGCCACTGCTACGGACCCCCCATTTAACGGCATTTCTGTCTCTGGGACCCCCGATTTATATTGTAAAATCTTGTACACTCTCAGAGTTACAGACTGGACCTCCCTCAAGGACCCCTGGGGGTCCCCGGACCCCACTTTGGGAACCACTGCTCTAAGGTGTCTGAGCTAATGCTGTACCCACAACAACAGCCTCTAAGAAGGCAAGGATGTGGAACTAATTTTGGGGCGGGGGGCCGCATTGGACGAAATGTGACTCCATGAGGGCCGGAGCGGTGCAACCATGCAGTCGCGGACTGCAAGCATGCACACGCATGTTTAAGTACTGTGGAGTGTCTGTGTTCAATGAGCAGGCGGAACAGGGGATTGCAGCAGTTTCAAACAGCTTTTTATTTGTTTAGCAGGAGAAACCCCACATAGGTTCCGGATAACTTAGATTCCATACAATATTAGTTTCACAGGCGTCCTCGCCAGCCTGGAGAAGGATGAGAACAGAAGATTAGATTTCAACTTAGGTTTGTACAGTCTCTGATAGCTCGCTCCTCACTGGAAGGCTTTGGGTTTTAATAAACGATAAGAGGTGACGGCGATGCCTTGCTTCGTGACGTCATCGGCCTTTATCTTTAACTGTAGCGGGTCTTCTCCCATAGCGGGGGTTCAGCTCCGAGAGAGCACAAGCCGTCAATCCGTTCCGGCGTATATAATGAGCGCCTGTTTGCCAGACAGGACTCAATGCAATATCAAGAATTATAGGTTTCTTTCCGACCTGATTATTTGTAGTTTCCACGACACCGTCACTGGCGGGGCTGCCTTCCTCCCACAGCACGATACGTGGAACTGGAACTCCTGTTCCTATATTTTATTCATACAGTCCGGTAGACTCTGTCCCTCGGACATTTCCTGGACCGTTCCTAAAAGCCTGTGACGAGAGGAGAGTGACAGTTAAGACATGCAGAGCTATACACATGAGTGTGTGTTCGGTGGAAGTGTGTGTGTCTTCTTACCCCCCGACGGTTTGCTGTGCGTGCCTCCGTGAGCGTGTATGTGTGAACCAGCCGCTGTCAGACGTAGACTGAGACTTCCTTTGATATGACGGGTGTGGCCGCTTGCTGATTTGGGTGCGGTCGGTCCATCAGCTCAATCTGGCGGAGGAGGAGATTCGGGACGTATACATTCCCTATTAGGCGGCCGAGGGCGTTCCTAACGGTCCGAGGCGTCTTCTGTCTGACAGCGTGTCTGGTTGCCCTGGCAACGCAATTACCATCACGGGGTGTCGCTCGCGAGACCCCACAGTACACACTACACAGCTGTCACTTGGCTTTGTTTTTCTTGCTGTTGTGCATGAAAGGTACACTACATCACACAAATGATAATAGCTACTTACATTATTGACTTTCATTATTGGTATCATACCTGTAGCCTATAGAAGCCGTTTGCTATGAGAGATGCCAATAAACCATTTGAAAATAGAATGTTTAAATTTCAATAGCTGTCTCAGCAGACATTTGTAAATGGCTACACAACCCTTGGTTTTATGCAGGCCTTTTTTATTGAAGTGATGAACAAAAATATGAGTGAATAACTAATAATAATAATAATAATAATAATAATAATAATAATAATAATAATAATAATAATCACAACAACAGGGTGAGCGGCCTGTCTCCGTTCATCTCTCTCTCTCTCACTCTCTCTCTCTCTGTGTGTCTGGGTGTCTCTCGCCCCCTCAGGGTGAGCGGCCTGTCTCCGTTCATCTCTCTCTCTCTCTCTCACTCTCTCTCTCTGTGTGTCTGGGTGTCTCTCGCCCCCTCAGGGTGAGCGGCCTGTCTCCGTTCATCTCTCTCTCTCTCTCTTACTCTCTCTCTGTGTGTCTGGGTGTCTCTCGCCCCCTCAGGGTGAGCGGCCTGTCTCCGTTCATCTCTCTCTCTCTCACTCTCTCTCTCTGTGTGTCTGGGTGTCTCTCGTCCCCTCAGGGTGAGCGGCCTGTCTCCGTTCATCTCTCACTCTCTCTCTGTGTGTGTCTGGGTGTCTCTCGCCCCCTCAGGGTGAGCGGCCTGTCTCCGTTCATGGGCGACAACGACAACGAGACTCTCTCCAACGTGACGTCGGCGACCTGGGACTTTGAGGACGAGGCGTTCGACGAGATCTCTGACGACGCCAAAGACTTCATCACCGTCCTGTTGAAGAAAGACATGAGGTAACCCCTACCCCCTACCCCCTAACCCCTAACCCCTAACCCCTAACCCCTAACCCCTACCCCCTACCCCCTAACCCCTAGCCCCTAGCCCCTAGCCCCTAGCTCCTAGCCCCTAACCCCTAGCCCCTAGTCCCTAGCCCCTAGTCCCTAGCTCCTAGCCCCTAACCCCTAACCCCTAGCTCCTAGCCCCTAGCTCCTAGCCCCTAACCCCTAGCCCCTAACCCCTAGCTCCTAGCCCCTAACCCCTAGCCCCTAACCCCTAGCCCCTAACCCCTAGCTCCTAACCCCTAGCCTCTAACCCCTAGCCCCTAAACCCCTAACCCCTAGCCCCCTAACCCCTAGCCCCTAACCCCTAACCCCTAAACCCCAAGCCCCCAAATGTAACTTTGCTGCACCTGAACTATTTATGTCCTTGCATGAAATGTCCTCTGTGTGGACATAATTAAATTGTTATTGTGTGTGCGTGCGGTGTGTGCGTGCGTGCGTATGTTGTGTGCGTTGTGTTCGTGCATGTGTGTGCGCGTCCGTGTGTTTGTGCGTGACCATGTGCGTGTGCGTGTGTGTGTGTGTGTGTGTGTGTGTGTGTGCTTGTGTGTGTGTGGCAGGGCCAGGCTGACGTGCGCTCAGTGCGTAGAACACGCGTGGCTAAAACAGGACATCAACACCATGAGCGCCAAACGACTGTCTAAGGAGAGGATGAAGAAATACATCCTACGCAGGAAGTGGCAGGTACGCACAGGAAGTGTGCGTCTGTTTTTCCACACAGACTTTCCCCGGTAAGGGGTGGGAGGGGCCAGGGAGGGGTGGGAGGGGCCAGTGACATGATGATGATGATGATGATGTTGTACGATGTACGATGATAAGAGCGCCCCTCACTTCACACGGGTGTGATTTTTATTGCTAACAAGCACCTCATCCATCAGGCTTATCGAGCATTTTCTATTATTTTGTGGAAAGACGGGAGACGATAAAATAAAACAGAACCAGTTTATTTTACTTTGGCCTTCAAATACAGAACTTTTCTAACAGACGGACGGCAATGGACCTTTTTGCCAATAAAATAATATTAAATAAACTGTTAAAGGACCACTTCAACACTTTTCAACCTATCTTAGGTCCTCACTAATAATCATGAAATAATTTTGCAATTTTCTTCTACTCGGTCTGTGTCTCATAGGAGGGCTGTGGGCAGTTCAGAAACCGTCTTCCAGTGACATCATCGATGGGGAATACAAATAGAAACGGCAGGCTTTCTAGTCCTGAAAAGTTGCAATGCGAAAATGGAAGCCATCGTTCTCACGATAATGAAAATCTAAATATTTTTGTAAAAAAATCTGATGATGTCACTGGAAGACGGTTTCTAAACTACCCACAGCCCTCCTATGAGACACAGACTGAGTAGAAAAAGATCGTGCAATTTTTTCATGATTATTAGTGAGGACCTATTATATGAAGATAGGTTGAAAAGTGGTGAAGTGGTCTTAATACACTATATTAATGTTGTTTCCTACAGTCATCTGGATGGCAGGCATCAATACACTATATTAATGTTGTTTCACACACACACACACACACACACACACACACACACACACACACACACACTAGTAGTGACATACAATGTCATTTACAGCTAAACATTGCTCACTAAAAATGTTTTTGAAAACATTTTTAGCGAGAAATAGACGAAGCAGTAACCCCGGAAATGGATTCTATATGTTTATAGAAATAGACGAAGCAGTAACCCCGGAAATGGATTCTATATGTTTATAGAAATAGACGAAGCAGTAACCCCGGAAATGGATTCTATATGTTTATAGAAATAGACGAAGCAGTAACCCCGGAAATGGATTCTATATGTTTTTAGAAATAGACGAAGCAGTAACCCCGGAAATGGATTCTATATGTTAGAAATAGACGAAGCAGTAACCCCGGAAATGGATTCTATATGTTTATAGAAATAGACGAAGCAGTAACCCCGGAAATGGATTCTATATGTTAGAAATAGACGAAGCAGTAACCCCGGAAATGGATTCTATATGTTTTAGAAATAGACGAAGCAGTAACCCCGGAAATGGATTCTATATGTTTTAGAAATAGACGAAGCAGTAACCCCGGAAATGGATTCTATATGTTAGAAATAGACGAAGCAGTAACCCCGGAAATGGATTCTATATGTTTTAGAAATAGACGAAGCAGTAACCCCGGAAATGGATTCTATATGTTAGAAATAGACGAAGCAGTAACCCCGGAAATGGATTCTATATGTTTTAGAAATAGACGAAGCAGTAACCCCGGAAATGGATTCTATATGTTTTAGAAATAGACGAAGCAGTAACCCCGGAAATGGATTCTATATGTTTTTAGAAATAGACGAAGCAGTAACCCCGGAAATGGATTCTATATGTTTATAGAAATAGACGAAGCAGTAACCCCGGAAATGGATTCTATATGTTTTAGAAATAGACGAAGCAGTAACCCCGGAAATGGATTCTATATGTTTTTAGAAATAGACGAAGCAGTAACCCCGGAAATGGATTCTATATGTTTTATAGAAATAGACGAAGCAGTAACCCCGGAAATGGATTCTATATGTTTTAAATAGACGAAGCAGTAACCCCGGAAATGGATTCTATATGTTTTAGAAATAGACGAAGCAGTAACCCCGGAAATGGATTCTATATGTTAGAAATAGACGAAGCAGTAACCCCGGAAATGGATTCTATATGTTTTAGAAATAGACGAAGCAGTAACCCCGGAAATGGATTCTATATGTTAGAAATAGACGAAGCAGTAACCCCGGAAATGGATTCTATATGTTTTAGAAATAGACGAAGCAGTAACCCCGGAAATGGATTCTATATGTTAGAAATAGACGAAGCAGTAACCCCGGAAATGGATTCTATATGTTTTAGAAATAGACGAAGCAGTAACCCCGGAAATGGATTCTATATGTTTTAGAAATAGACGAAGCAGTAACCCCGGAAATGGATTCTATATGTTAGAAATAGACGAAGCAGTAACCCCGGAAATGGATTCTATATGTTTTAGAAATAGACGAAGCAGTAACCCCGGAAATGGATTCTATATGTTTTTAGAAATAGACGAAGCAGTAACCCCGGAAATGGATTCTATATGTTTTATAGAAATAGACGAAGCAGTAACCCCGGAAATGGATTCTATATGTTTTAAATAGACGAAGCAGTAACCCCGGAAATGGATTCTATATGTTTTAGAAATAGACGAAGCAGTAACCCCGGAAATGGATTCTATATGTTAGAAATAGACGAAGCAGTAACCCCGGAAATGGATTCTATATGTTTTAGAAATAGACGAAGCAGTAACCCCGGAAATGGATTCTATATGTTTTTAGAAATAGACGAAGCAGTAACCCCGGAAATGGATTCTATATGTTTTATAGAAATAGACGAAGCAGTAACCCCGGAAATGGATTCTATATGTTTTAAATAGACGAAGCAGTAACCCCGGAAATGGATTCTATATGTTTTAAATAGACGAAGCAGTAACCCCGGAAATGGATTCTATATGTTTGAAATAGACGAAGCAGTAACCCCGGAAATGGATTCTATATGTTTTAAATAGACGAAGCAGTAACCCCGGAAATGGATTCTATATGTTTGAAATAGACGAAGCAGTAACCCCGGAAATGGATTCTATATGTTTATAGAAATAGACGAAGCAGTAACCCCGGAAATGGATTCTATATGTTTTCCGACAGTGCTGCAGCCCGCTGGACATACGTACCCAACCAACGCCAACTTATGGAATACTTTTAGTTTGTTGTGTTCTGGGTCAATGTATTCATTTATGTTAGGTAGCCATGTACTGTATATGTATATATAAGCAGGGATAATATCTGGCTATAGGTGGCCTAGCCAGATATTATCCCTTACATAATAATATGATGATATATATATCATAGCGCCCAGCGATTTATAGCAGCGGAGCACATTTAGCGACGGACAGGCTCAGCAGCCTCGTCAAAGTGGCCAGTAACATTTCTGGGAGAACCCAAAAAGCCCAACTTATAGATCTGTACAAGAGGCTTAAAGGGATAGTTCAGATTTTTTGAACTTAAGTGTGTGTCCAGTGGAAACCTCGTATGAATCTGATCTCAGGTCAGAATGGGTTAATCAGACCAGTGTGTGTCCAGTGGAAACCTCGTATGAATCTGATCTCAGGTCAGAATGGGTTCATCAGACCAGTGTGTGTCCAGTGGGAAACCTCGTATGAATCTGATCTCAGGTCAGAATGGGTTAATCAGACCAGTGTGTGTCCAGTGGAAACCTCGTATGAATCTGATCTCAGGTCAGAATGGGATATATATAGGTATCCACGCTTTTCCTGGGCTGTGTGTGCTCCAGTTCCTGTCGATTTGATCCAATGAAAGCCAATGAAACTGGTCAGATGACCAATGATATCCAATGAAATCAACAGGAACTGGAGCACATACACAGCCCAGGAAAAGCGTGGATACATACAGATATTTAGCATTGTGTACAGTATGTATTGCTAACTAACTGTTGTATTTATGTTGCACTTGTATTACGTGTGTGTGTGTGTGTGTGTGTGTGTGTGTGTGTGTGTGTGTGTGTGTGTGTGTGTGTGTGTGTGTGTGTGTGTGTGTGTGTGTGTGTGTGTGTGTGTGTGTGTGTGTGTGTGTGTGTGTGTGTGTGTGTGTGTGTGTGTGTGTGTGTGTGTGTGCGTGCATGCGTGTGTGCATTGCTTGCGTGCGTGCGTGTAGAAAACGGGCCACGCCGTCAGAGCCATCGGCAGGCTGTCGTCGATGGCGCAGCTCGCTGGAGTCCACGCCAAGAAGGGCTCGCCATCCGACGGTACACTATGACATCACTTCCTGTTCCTGCTATGATCACTTCCTGCTATCACCACTTCTTCTTGTTAGGAACACTTCCTGTTATGACCACTTCCTGTTTAAATGTCTGTCATTTCAACTCTGTGTTTGTCAGATGAATGCAACGTTTCTGTTTGTGTGTGTGCGTGTGTGCGCGCGTGTGTTTGTGCGCGTGTGTGCGTGTGTGTGTGTGTGTGTGTGTGTGTGTGTGTGTGTGTGTGTGTGTGTGTGTGTGTGTGTGTGTGTGTGTGTGTGTGTGTGTGTGTGTGTCCAGATGACAGCCAGTTCCTGGAGTGTCTGGAGGTTGAACAGAAGACAGAGAGCAAACCGTCCTTCACTTCAGTCGTCAGTGATGTGGAGGTGGTGGAGGGTTCAGCTGCCCGCTTCCACTGCAAGATAGAAGGTAGACTACAATACCCAGAATGCACCACACACACACCTTAGAGTATATATGAATAGAGACGGCACCCGGAGGAAACCCTGAGGCCAAATGGACATAGTGGCCGAATTTGGTATTGCAGCGTGGCCCCAAACACATGAACGCGCCGCTGGTCCGCTGACTATCGTTGTACACGTTCACGACGGCAGCGCGCTCATGTGTTTGGGGCAAATCCATCCCAGAATGCACTCTGTTCCTACGCGGAAGGAGGAGTGAAATCGCCTCATGCGCTTTTGAGCAACTTAATGCAAAGTGGATGGGAGGAGGAATCCGGTGCCATCTCTATTCATTATACTCTATAAGACACACACACACACACACACACACACACACACACACACACACACACACACACACACACACACACACACACACACACACACACACACACACACACACACACACACACACACAGTGGTGGAGGGTTCAGTTTCCAGGTTCAACTGCCAGGTAGAATGTAAGCACCATAGACATATATAAAGGCTAGATGGCCCAGTGCACTGTGGGATGTGTAGTTCTATGTACTAGATGGCCCAGTGCACTGTGGGTTGTGTAGTTATATGTACTAGATGGCCCAGTGCACTGTGGGATGTGTAGTTATATGTACTCTACCAGCCCATAGACATGTATAAAGAATAGATGGCCCCAGTGCACTGTGGGATGTGTAGTTCTATGTACTCTACCAGCCCCATCATCCATCCTTCGAGTGCCCTCGAGATCTGCGACACAAGCTGCTTCCACTGGTCTCTGTTGCTCATCGCCACACCAAGTTCATTCACAGTCAGTCCTGTGTCCCTACTCAGGACATCTGGAAAAGTGAGAGGTCGTGTTCCTCTTGATGGGCAGGGTAGTCTCCACAGAAGAATATCCGAAATGACCTGGTCTTTTGCTCTGTGGCAGTGCCCAGCAAAGCGGAGTCTTCTTTCTGCCACCACAACTGAGAT
Source organism: Protomyctophum parallelum (assembly GCF_964188405.1). Classification (NCBI taxonomy): domain Eukaryota; kingdom Metazoa; phylum Chordata; class Actinopteri; order Myctophiformes; family Myctophidae; genus Protomyctophum; species Protomyctophum parallelum. The sequence continues at coordinate 41,562,940 of NC_139710.1, forward strand.
GGGGGGGGTGCCTCCATAAATCTGAGCTTTTGTGGGATGGTCCTTCCATGCCCATAGACATGTATAAAGGCTAGATGGCCCCAGTGCACTGTGGGATGTGTAGTTCTATGTACTAGATGGCCCAGTGCACTGTGGGATGTGTAGTTCTATGTACTCTACCAGCCCATAGACACATATAAAGGCTAGATGGCCCCAGTGCACTGTGGGATGTGTAGTTCTATGTACTCTACCAGCCCATAGACATGTATAAAGGCTAGATGGCTCAAGGCGGAGTCTCTGACGTAGTTCACGCGGCGGCCATCTTGCTTCGGGGCTACAGTACAGTACAGTACAGTACAGTACAGTACAGTACAGTACAGTACAGTACAGTACAGTACAGTACAGTACAGTACAGTACAGTACAGTACAGTACAGTACAGTACAGTACAGTATGTTCTAATGGCAGCTCAAACTAAAACAGTCACAACTCCCTCAAATCTTGACGGATTTACAAACGTGTTGGTTGTCAACGTGGTTATGATTCAATTTTTGTATATGAACGTCGTATAAAAGCACATCAGTATGATTGCGTACGTCTCTGACGTTTATAACAAATCAAACCGTTTGAAACTCGGTCGAAAATTGAGCAAGTTATGGTTATGTAAAAAGTACATGCCCCCATAGACACAATGTTATGAGTTGTTATTTAAAAGTACATGCCCCATATACACAATGTTATGAGTGGTTATTTAAAAGTACATGCCCCATAGACACAATGTTATGAGTGGTTATTTAAAAGTACATGCCCCATAGACACAATGTTATGAGTGGTTATTTAAAAGTACATGCCCCATAGACACAATGTTATGAGTGGTTATTTAAAAGTACATGCCCCATAGACACAATGTTATGAGTGGTTATTTAAAAGTACATGCCCCATAGACACAATGTTCCTGTTTCCTGTCGCTCTCCTATAGGCTACCCCGACCCGGAGGTGGTGTGGTATAAAGACGATCAGCCAATCAAAGAGACTCGTCACTTCCAGATTGATTATGACGAAGATGGAAACTGTAGTCTGGTGATATCTGAGGTTATTATTATTATTATTATTATTATTATTGTTATTGTTATTGTTATTGTTATTGTTATTGTTATTGTTATTGTTATTGTTATTGTTATTATTATTATTATTATTACTATTATTATGTAATGATGACATGGCATTGGTCCCTGCAAGTGTCAGGTGACGTAATGATGGGATGTCATTGGTCCCCAGGTGTCAGGTGATGTAATGATGGTATGTCATTGGTCCCCAGGTGTCAGGTGATGACGACAGTAAGTACACCGTGAAGGCCGTGAACAGCCTGGGTGAGGCAACCTGCACCGCTGAGCTACTGGTGGAGGTGATGGCAGAGGAGGAGGAGGAGGAGGAGGAGGAGGAGGAGGAGGAGGAGGAAGAGGAAGAGGAAGAGGAAGAGGAAGAGGAAGAGGAAGAGGAAGAGGAAGAGGAAGAGGAAGAGGAAGAGGAAGAGGAAGAGGAAGAGGAAGAGGAAGAGGAAGAGGAAGAGGAGGAGGAGGAGGAGGAGGAAGAGGAGGAGGAGTAGCAGCACGGAGGAAGATCGTTATGGATGGAGCTGAACAACCAGCTTAAACTGTAGCTCTTGTGAAACAGAGCACATCTACAAGCTCGTTAGCGCGGCACTTAAAATGGTGAAAATGTGTGTGCAAAATCTTTGAATATTATAATCTTTCACAGTTTCTGGGGGGGGGGGGGGGGGGGTCCCCTGGTACAACATATTCTCAGCTGGGGGGTCCCTGGAACAACATATTTCCAGATAGGGGGTCCCACAGAGAATTTTAACTGATAATTCGGTAGACAGATATGTTGGTTTGGACTAGTTCCAAAGCCTACATCTCTTTTATTTAAAAAAGAGACTCAAAGTTAAAAAGAGGAGGAAATCCTTCATTAAATTAAAAAGGCTGCCAGACTGCCAACATGTTTGGACCTCTAACTGGTCTTCATCAGGCCAACATGATGGACCTCTAACTGGTCTTCATCAGGCCAACATGTTTGGACCTCTAACTGGTCTTCATCAGGCCAACATGTTTGGACCTCTAACTGGTCTTCATCAGGCCAACATGCTTGGACCTCTAACTGGTCTTCATCAGGCCAACATGATGGACCTCTAACTGGTCTTCATCAGGCCAACATGCTTGGACCTCTAACTGGTCTTCATCAGGCCAACATGCTTGGACCTCTAACTGGTCTTCATCAGGCCAACATGATGGACCTCTAACTGGTCTTCATCAGGCCAACATGCTTGGACCTCTAACTGGTCTTCATCAGGCCAACATGTTTGGACCTCTAACTGGTCTTCATCAGGCCAACATGTTTGGACCTCTAACTGGTCTTCATCAGGCCAACATGTTTGGACCTCTAACTGGTCTTCATCAGGCCAACATGTTTGGACCTCTAACTGGTCTTCATCAGGCCAACATGTTTGGACCTCTAACTGGTCTTCATCAGGCCAACATGTTTGGACCTCTAACTGGTCTTCATCAGGCCAACATGTTTGGACCTCTAACTGGTCTTCATCAGGCCAACATGATGGACCTCTAACTGGTCTTCATCAGGCCAACATGTTTGGACCTCTAACTGGTCTTCATCAGGCCAACATGATGGACCTCTAACTGGTCTTCATCAGGCCAACATGATGGACCTCTAACTGGTCTTCATCAGGCCAACATGTTTGGACCTCTAACTGGTCTTCATCAGGCCAACATGCTTGGACCTCTAACTGGTCTTCATCAGGCCAACATGTTTGGACCTCTAACTGGTCTTCATCAGGCCAACATGCTTGGACCTCTAACTGGTCTTCATCAGGCCAACATGTTTGGACCTCTTAACTGGTCTTCATCAGGCCAACATGCTTGGACCACTAACTGGGCCCCCAGTTTCACACGCATTATGCTACGGACCCCTGATTTAATGGCATTTCTATCTCTGGTATCCCAATTTATATTGTAAAACCACTGTTAATTTAACTCTGAGAGTGTATAAATAGAACCAATTGGACCTGTCGGGTCCATTTGGTTCCATTTGTACACTCTCTGAGTTACAGACCCATAAGGGTCCATTTGGTTCCTAACTATCTCTAATTGAGCTACACTGTAGGTAGGCCTACCCCCTGGAACTCCCTCACGTATCCCCAGGGGTCCCCGGACCCCACTTTGGAAACCCATGCCCTAATATTTCAATTTACAATTTACGCGATTTAGCAGACGCTCTTAATCCAGAGCGACTAACCAACCCCCCCCCCCCCCCCCCCTCTTAATTCCCCCCTCCCAAACCCCCCAAGAAGAAATGTCCCCAAAACGTGTGTTGTGTATTCACCGTGGTTTGGAGTGGCGTTGTGGATGATAGCACTTTCCTACAGTAGTAATAAGGAGAAAATAAACAACTACATATATTGCCCTTTTTATTTTATTTTTTATTTTTATTTTACACTTTCTTAATGTTACACTCAGTGTTGTGGAGTTGTGGTGGAAGATCCAAATGAGCTGCACCTCCTCATATGATATATGAGCTATGCTATGCTATGTTATGCTATGCTATGCTATGTTATGCTATGCTATGATTATTATATGCTATGCTATGGTATGCTATGGTATGCTATGATTATTATATGCTATGCTATGCTAACTTTCCTTTAGCAATGATTTCTTTGTATTTTTTCCACTTCGTAATCATTGATCACGTTCCAGTATGTGTTTGATGTTTAAGGTTTTTATTTAAATTACTTTTGAGGTGAAACATGATACTTTTCAAATAATAATAATAATAATAATAATGGGGTTTAGATGAAAGGGATATTTCACTATCAAACATGTTCTGCCTCCTCAGAGACACTTTTTAAGTTTGATTCACTATATTTTAGATATTTGATATTCCTTGTCGCTGCCCCGCCCCCTTCCTATACAAAGCCATGAATGGTCCTGGTGACTGATATCCTTCTAATGCGTGAGGGGGCCATTATTTTATTATTATTATTATCATTTATTTTTTCAATTACATTTATTTCCATTCCCCCCCCAAAAAATATACAAAATAAATTAATGTATACAGGAG
>NC_139710.1:41572047-41594547 GCF_964188405.1 Protomyctophum parallelum
TAACCCTGTGAGAACCACTGATATAGAAACATAGTGTTTAACCCTGTGAGAACCACTGATATAGAAAAATAGGGTTTTTAGGATTTAGCAGACATTTGTAGAATCGACCTGAGGTCTGAATGGGTTAAAGTTTAACCCATTCAGACATGAGGTCTAAAGACAACACAACATCAGGCCTATCTCACAGCATGTCCCCGCCCCCTTTTGGAGCTAGTGGTGTTATTTAACCATTAGCATTTACACTTTTTTTTCCTCTGGAGTACATTTTTTCTCTTAGTACATTTTTCCTAATGTTAAAATGTCAAAGACCGATAATAATATGAAGAAAACACAATGGTATAACAACAACTCAAACAAGTAGAATAAACCTTACCTTTACAAAACAGTAGTTTGTGGCTCGGACATAATGGAAACCTATGCACTGACACGAAAACGCGTCATCAGAGCGGAGGGAGGGTCGTCAGCTGCGACTCCGTGGCTCCGCCCGCCCACCCCCCAGGGTAAGTTGTGATTTGCTCTCGTTCACTGCAATGCAATTTGCGGCATTTCCGAAACAATATTGCGCAGAGTAGCGATTATCAAACGTATTTGCAATGCCATACGTTGAAAGATCTGTTGCCCGTGGACAAGGCACGCTATACCTCCGCAAGTTAGATATTATCGGCATAGATGTTTGTCCGTATGTGATTAAGGATTGGACCGAGTTGCATTGGCAGCCATAGAAAATTCTGCCTAGGGTAAAAAAACGGATGTGATGTTTTTGGGCGTTCCTGTCTTGTTAAAAAACCGGATGTGACGTTTTTGGGCGTTCCTGTCTTGTTTCGTGTCAGTGTATGGACCGTAGAAAAAATAACACCACTATAGCTTTAAGGGGGCGATGTGAGATAGGCCTATATTATGAATAAACACATTTTTGGGGGCGGAACAAATAACTAGAAAGAAGAAAAACTCAGAAAATAAAGAAAAAAGTGTTCGTCGACTACCTTTTTCCACTGACTAAAACCAAATGGAAACTAAATGATACCTAAGCTATGACGACTAAAACTAAGACTAAATACTGACAATTTCGTCAACAAATAAAAACTAGACTAAAATGTTAGGAAGGGACTAGTGGACAAGAGATCCAGTATAAGTCATTTTACACTTGAAAATGAAAATAGCCGATCTACAAGCTCACAATGCGTCGCGCTGCGACGCGTTGTGAGCTTGTAGATCTGCTATTTTCAGCATGTGTAAAATCAGCTCGCTATGACGGCATCAAGGCCCGCCAAAATACATTTTATTTCGACAAAATCACCTGTAGATTTAGTCGACTAAATTGTCATCACGTTTAGTCAACTAAAACTAAACCAACACACGAACACATTTCCAGGTGACTAAAATGTGACTAAAACTAAGTGGAAAACTATTCAAGAGACTAAAACTAAAATAGAAATTTGCTGCAAAAAAAACAACTGTGGCCCAAAAACATTGTGTTTATTGTCATGGTTTGTCAACTCGCCTGTTGCCTATACAGCTAGCCTATGACATATTTCAATAGGGTCACATGTCTGTGTGTAACACATATAACTATGGCCTCAGTCAGTCAGTCAGACAGACACATATTTCAACAGGGGCACTTGTGTGTGTGTAACACATACTGTATAACTCTATGGAGGGGCGCCGGAGAGGGAGGGGGGGGGGGGGTCTCTACTCTCTATGGCGTCAGTCAGACAGATACATAATTCAATAGGGTCACATATGCGTGTGTAACACCACGCAGCAACAGTGTTGCCATGTCTGCTGATTATAAGTGACGTTGTGCTTGTTTTTCTCTGGGAAGTCTATATATCAGTCTATATATACTCATTAGTATTATTGAAGTCTATATCAGTCTATATACAGTAATTTATATTATTAAAGTCTATATCAGTCTTTTAATACAGTCAATAGTATAATAATAACACATAGTTATTATTATTATTATTATAGGCTACTAATATGATCTATACAGACTTTATGGGCTATTGTCATTGTAGATTGTTCAGGCTATTTTCAAAATGATGTTTATACATTTGAAAACATGCATAATAATATAATAATGTGTACTTTCGGTACTTTAAGTACATTTTGATACCAACGTGTGTTACTTTTACTGGACGTTTAACTGTAAACACAGTATTTATACGTTTCAGTGTTGATACTTTAACTTCAGTGAAATAAATGTCACTACTTTTATCTGCTTGTAAATATATGGTGAATAATTAGACCTCAGGTCGATTCTACAATTAAATGTCTTCTAAATCCTGACAGTTTTCTGAAAACCTCATGTTTCTATATCAGTGGTTCTCACAGGGTTAAACCCTATGTTTCTATATCAGTGGTTCTCACAGGGTTAAACCCTATGTTTTTCTATCAGGGGTTCTCACAGGGTTAAACCCTATGTTTCTATGTCAGTGGTTCTCACAGGGTTAAAACCTCATGTTTCTATATCAGTGGTTCTCACAGGGTTAAATATATATCAGTGGTTCTCACAGGGTTAAAACCTCATGTTTCTATATCAGTGGTTCTCACAGGGTTAAAACCTCATGTTTCTATGTCAGTGGTTCTCACAGGGTTAAACCCTATGTTTCTATATCAGTGGTTCTCACAGGGTTAAACCCTATGTTTCTATATCAGTGGTTCTCACAGGGTTAAACGCTATGTTTCTATGTCAGTGGTTCTCACAGGGTTAAACCCTATGTTTCTATGTCAGTGGTTCTCACAGGGTTAAACCCTATGTTTCTATGTCAGTGGTTCTCACAGGGTTAAACCCTATGTTTCTATGTCAGTGGTTCTCACAGGGTTAAAACCTCATGTTTCTATATCAGTGGTTCTCACAGGGTTAAATATATATCAGTGGTTCTCACAGGGTTAAAACCTCATGTTTCTATATCAGTGGTTCTCACAGGGTTAAAACCTCATGTTTCTATGTCAGTGGTTCTCACAGGGTTAAACCATATGTTTCTATGTCAGTGGTTCTCACAGGGTTAAACCCTATGTTTCTATATCAGTGGTTCTCACAGGGTTAAAACCTCATGTTTCTATATCAGTGGTTCTCACAGGGTTAAAACCTCATGTTTCTGTATCAGTGGTTCTCACAGGGTTAAAACCTCATGTTTCTATATCAGTGGTTCTCACAGGGTTAAAACCTCATGTTTCTGTATCAGTGGTTCTCACAGGGTTAAAACCTCATGTTTCTGTATCAGTGGTTCTCACAGGGTTAAAACCTCATGTTTCTGTATCAGTGGTTCTCACAGGGTTAAAACCTCATGTTTCTGTATCAGTGATTCTCACAGGGTTAAAACTCCATGTTTCTATATCAGTTGTTCTCAAACATTCTCCTGTCAGGAGCCCCGACAATATTTGTAATCAGCCGCTGACCCCCCATCTGATAATATCTTGTTCCGGGGACCCCCCATCTGATAATATGTTGTTCCAGGGACCCCCCATCTAATAATATCTTGTTCCAGGGACCCCCCATCTAATAATATCTTGTTCCAGGGACCCCCGATCTAATAATATCTTGTTCCAGGGACCCCCGATCTAATAATATCTTGTTCCAGGGACCCCCCATCTAATAATATCTTGTTCCAGGGACCCCCCATCTAATAATATCTTGTTCCAGGGACCCCCCATCTGATAATATCTTGTTCCGGGGACCCCCCATCTGATAATATCTTGTTCCAGGGACCCCCCATCTGATAATATCTTGTTCCAGGGACCCCCACAAGCTCGTAGCGCGGCGATCTGCTATTTTTCAACAGCTAAAGTATAACATAAATATAATTCTTAAAACACCAAAAAGGTTTCCTGCACAGTCTTAATTATCATTGGTTGTGTCACTCACCATAATGGAATAAAAAGTAATATAATACCATTAATTGATTGATTGATTGATTGATTGATTGAAGTATTTATTGACAGTATTCAGAACGGCTACATTTCACAACTCGATACAGAGACTGTTACTGGTAGCCTACAGCATTACGCTGGTTTACAACACGGTCCACCATGTTCAATTCATCACTTCTATTTAATATATATATGTATTATTGATATATGCAACAAAACATGATACCAACATTTTACTGCTACAAATAATAATAATAATAATAATAATAAATAATAATAATAATAATAATAATAATAATAATAATAATAATAATAATAAAAACAAAAAACGCTTGCTTCTCTGGCAAAACCTGGCAACACAGAGAGAAAGAGAGAGAGAGAGAGAGAGAGAGAGAGAGAGAGAGGTTGTGTTGATAGCAGGTTGCTACAACGTGACACACACACACACACACACACACACACACACACACACACACACACACACACACGGATGACAACTGATAGTGAGTGAGTATACATTTATATTTAAATTCAAAGTGTCCGCTGTGTGTGTGTACCTTCTATGGTGTGTACGCGCGCGCATAGGTGTGTTGTGTGTGTGTGTGTGTGTGTGTGTTGCCCCTGCTAAACTGACTTAACAGCCAACGTGACAGCAGCATGTTAGCACAGTTAGCATGTCATTGATTTGTGTGTGAGAGAGAGAGAGAGAGAGAGAGAGAGAGAGAGAGAGAGAGAGAGAGAGAGAGAGAGAGAGAGAGAGAGAGAGAGAGAGAGAGAGAGAGAGAGAGAGAGAGAGAGAGAGAGAGAGAGAGAGAGAGAGAGAGAGAGAGAGAGAGAGAGAGATCTGTAACATATAGGAGACACTATCTATAGGAGACGCTATAGGAGACACTATCTATAGGAGACGCTATAGGAGACACTATCTATAGGAGACGCTATAGGAGACACTATCTATAGGAGACGCTATAGGAGACACTATCTATAGGAGATGCTATAGGAGACGCTATAGGAGACACTATCTATAGGAGACGCTATAGGATAAACTATAGGAGACACTATAGGATACACCAGGGGTGTCCAAAGTGTGGCCCGCGGGCCAAATGCGGCCCTGGGATAAATGTCACACGGCCCGCAGCCGGGCCGTATGACATTTTTCACCCTTGTGTCAATTATCTAATGTGATCCTGGGCTCTACACACCCTCCGCCAACCTGGGGAGAGCAACGGACTTCAACTCATGCTTCCTTCATGCCTGAGTGTCCAGGTTGCTCCTTTACACCTGACATGGGCGTGGAAGGAACACGTTATTCCAACCAGTTCCTTTCCCCTCCATCAGGCGCCCCGGCTGGCCAGGTCAAGCTTTTTAACCTGGGCATTTCCCAGAATATAATTTGTCAGTGTTCCTTGTTCCTTCTTCCCTGTATTATTATTTTTTACGTTGCTCCTCTGGTTACATTTGGTAATGTGACGTCATATGACTGAAAAAAGGCTGAGAGACACTTTTTGTTCACAGCACACACCCGACAAAAGACCATTGATATGAAATATTGATGATGATATGATGAGTTCAATAGAATAGTTTAAATGCAATGCACATGCATGTGACTTTGTTATAGACTAGTCCGACGCTACATTATGTGACTTTGTTATAGACTAGTCCGACGCTACATTATGTCAGGAGATATAGTAAGGTTGGCCCTTGGGTGTTTTAACCCATTCTGACCTGAGATCAGATTCATACGAGGTTTCCACTGGGACACACACTGGTCTGATTAACCCCATTCTGACCCGAGATCAGATTCATACGAGGTTTCCACTGGACACACACTGGTCTGATTAACCCCATTCTGACCCGAGATCAGATTCTAAAAATGTCAGTCGTTCTTCGATTTTTCAAAAATAGCAGACCTACAAGCTCGTAGCGCGCCACTCGGTGGCGCGCTATGAGCTTGTAGATCTGCTATTTTTCAATAGCTAAAGCATAACATGATGCTATAACACCAAAATGGGTTCCCGTTCAGAATGGGTTAATATTTTCTAATATGGCCCCCTTTGAAAAAAAGTTTGGACACCCCTGGGATACACTATAGGAGACAATGGGCGGCGGTGGCTGTAGGGATGCACCGATCCGATACTCGTATCGGAGATCGGCGCCGATCCAGGCTAAAATTCTAGATCGGGTATCGGATCGGTGGCCGATCCAATATCCGATCCGATAATTATGTGTAATTACAGTATGAAAACAACTCTATACTCCTCTGTGACAGCAGTGTAGTATTGACAGTATAACATGTGGAATGCAGCCAGGCTAGCCTGCGCACACATTAACCTGGTCTAATTGTTTCACAGTTATTTAATAAATAATTCAGTGCATTTATATCTGTTTGTTACATTTTGTTTTACAAAGTTGGGAAAGTAATGTTTAAGTCAAGCCTTGATGTTGCCTTACACAAAATAATGATCCCAGACTCCACACAGTGAGGCATACAGCTTAATAGGTTATTACGTTTCTTTGTGGGGGGTATCGGATCGGTACTCTGTATCGGCAGATACTGGACCCCCATGTATCGAAATCGGTATCGAATGCCAAAAAGCCGGATCGGTGCATCCCTAGGTGGCTCAGGGGTAGAGTGCCTGGATGGTAACCGTAAGGTTGCCAGTTCGAACCCGGGCTCCCCCAGAGTTACTGTCGAAGTGTCCTTGAGCAAGACACTGAACCCCTAATTGCTCCCGATGTGCTGGTTGGTACCTTGCATGGTTTCCGCTGCCATCGGTGTGTGAATGGGTGAATGTAATGCACAATCTCTGTAAAGCGCCTTGGATAAAGGCGCTATATAAATGCACCATTTACCATTTATTTACCAATGGAAACGTGGTATTTTTAATTATCTTTTGTCTCTTTTGTCCTCCAGGTGATGGATGGCCTCCTGCCGACCCACTGAGGAGGACGGCACTTTAGCCCCTCCCCCTGTCGCTCTAGCCCCTCCCCCAGCTGTTCCCCTAGCCCCTGCCCCTGTTCTTCTATTGGTTCGAGCCCGGTCGGCCGTGTTAAACTCCGCCTCCGACAGGCGGCGGCGGCAGTGGAAGTCCCTCCCCCGTCCCCGCTCCTCCCGGCAAGCTCCGCCTCCTCCTCCTACTGACGGTAGGGTGATCACCGTTGACAATTAATTGTGACTTGACAGGCCTAGGCCACGCCCCCTTGAGGCTAGGCCACGCCCCCTGCAGGATAGGCTCCGTCCCCTGCAGGTGCTGTGATTGTGATTGGTTAATTGTGACTGACAGGCCTAGGCCACGCCCCCCTGGAGGCTAGGCCACACCCCCTGCAGGATAGGCCCCGCCCCCTGCAGGTGCTGTGATTGTGATTGGTTAATTTGTGACTGACAGGCCTGTGCCCCGCCCCCTGGAGGTGCTGGAGTGCCTGCGGTACCGGTGATGTCACGAGAGGAGGCGGGCTCTTAGGGAAAAGGACCTCCCCCTTCACCACCTACGGACCAATCAGGTATTGGCGCTTTCATTTTACATCCTCCACTTGTTTTGATGAACTCAACCCCCCGCCAGCAGGGGGCGCCACCGTTCACCACCGTTTCTATTGGGCTGTAGAAAAAGACGGCCTCCTCCGTAACCCAGAACAACAACAACTGATCGGATTAATCCCTCGCTAAGAGTCGTTAGAAGCGTTCATGTTTTAGATGTGCGGTCACGGTGAAAAGCTATTGAGCCACTGAACACAGTGGCTTTAAGTATCCAGAGCTATTGAGCCACTGAACACAGTGGCTTTATTTATCCACTAACACTAACCCTAACACTGAAATTTGAAATGTAAAACTTTTAAAGGTATATTCAGTGATTTCACTTAATTCAAATATCACTTATTTTTTTGTTTTGTTGTGATAATCCTCTCTACTATAGAGTGTGCTGACCATATAAGGAGTTCCTCCCTGTCCCCAGTTCACCCCTGGGGGTCAAAAAACCTTAGGTTTCGTTTTTGGCTCTCTATCCTGATTAGATGAAAGGCTTAGGTCCCAGCCAAAAACGAAACCTATGGTTTTTTTGAGTGAAATCACTGAATATACCTTTAAAAAGGCCTAGAAAGGCCTCATCTGGGGGCACGGTGGCACAGTTGGTAGTGCTGTCGCCTCACAGCTAGAAGGTCCTGGGTTCGATTCCCGCTCGGGACGCTGTGGGCGCTGGCGGCGTGTTTCCTCATCCGCGTCATCAGTGCCCATACCCGAAGGCGGGATTGGCGAAAGGGCCTTTCTGTGTGGAGTTTGCATGTTCTCCCCGTGTCCCCGAGGGTAGGTACCCTCACATGTTCTCCCCGTGTCCCCTAGGGTAAGTACCCTCACATGTCCGTGTCCCCTAGGGTAGGTACCCTCACATGTTCTCCCCGTGTCCCCTAGGGTAGGTACCCTCACATGTTCTCCCCGTGTCCCCTAGGGTAGGTACCCTCACATGTTCTCCCCGTGTCATGTTCTCCCCTTGTCCCCTAGGGTAGGTTAACCTGACGCTGCCAGATGGGGGCGGTATTGGGTAACCATGTTCCCCAACACAGCACTCATCTGGGATCTCTCAGGGAGTTGAGCCTCACAGCTAGAAGGTCCTGGGTTCGATTCCCGCTCGGGACGCTGTGGGCGCTGGCGGCGTGTTTCCTCCTCCGCGTCATCAGTGCCCATACCCGAAGGCGGGATTGGCGAAAGGGCCTTTCTGTGTGGAGTTTGCATGTTCTCCCCGTGTCCCCGAGGGTAGGTACCCTCACATGTTCTCCCCGTGTCCCCTAGGGTAAGTACCCTCACATGTTCTCCCCGTGTCCCCTAGGGTAGGTACCCTCACATCTTCTCCCCGTGTCCCCTAGGGTAGGTACCCTCACATGTTCTCCCCGTGTCCCCTAGGGTAGGTACCCTCACATGTTCTCCCCGTGTCATGTTCTCCCCTTGTCCCCTAGGGTAGGTTAACCTGACGCTGCCAGATGGGGGCGGTATTGGGTAACCATGTTCCCCAACACAGCACTCATCTGGGATCTCTCAGGGAGTTGAGCTGACAAAAATCCGTTCCGTACCGAACCAATCAGCGTGAGCTAAGGGCGGGATATGTGCGAAACCGGATGTGAAGCTATATAGACACGGCAATATGATTGGTTGTGTTTGCACGCCCACACGGTGATAGACAGACGGTCCCATCCAATCATCTACCAAGTATCTTGAAAAAAAGGAACAGCTCCGTCATTGAATTTGCTTCCGCGATCCCAGATCCCAATAAGCTGTGAAACAATTTTGTGTAGCAAGCTTCTTGGATCTGGCAGCGTCAGGTTAAGGGTAGGTACCCTCACATGTTCTCCCCGTGTCCCCAAGGGTAGGTAGTAGGTACCCTCACATGTTCTCCCCGTGTCCCCTAGGGAAGGTACCCTCACATGTTCTCCCTGTGTCCCCTAGGGTAGGTACCCTCACATGTTCTCCCCGTGTCCCCTAGGGTAGGTACCCTCACATGTTCCCCCTGTGTGCCCTAGGGTAGGTACCCTCACATGTTCTCCCCGTGTCCCCTAGGGTAGGTACCCTCACATGTTCTCCCCGTGTGCCCTAGGGTATGTACCCTCACATGTTCTCCCCGTGTCCCCTAGGGTAGGTAGGTACCCTCACAAAAACATTCAGTAATCCTGGTCTCTAAACTGCCTCCCCCTGGCCAGCCGGGGCGCCTGAATGAGGGGAAAGGAACTGGTTGGAATAATATATTAATATATTTATATATTAATGTATTAATGTATTAATGTATTAATGTATTAATATATTAATATAATATATTAATGTATTAATATATTGATATATTGATTAGGGTGTTCCTTAAAACGTGAAGTTTTGAAAGTCTACGCTCCAACCCCCTGAATTGGTTACACTAGTTGAAAAAACCCTCCTGGTGAATTTTTTCCTCAATCGGACAACATTTACCCCTACCTCATGGACCCTGAAGTTTCACCCTGAGGATCCCAGACTACGGCAGGGCATAAACGGTGCTAAAATTAATTTTAAGGATATCTTAACAAGGGGGGTGTCTATTTTATGTGTTTTTCTACCAGGAGTTCAAATCTGTGCTTACTTTTTGGATACAACCATTCTTTTTGCATCATTTTGCATTTAAAAATGCCAATTTTAACCTTTCAAACCTCTTTCAATGGAAAAGTAGCCTATATGTGAAATCATTTTGACAAAGCCTTTATATAATTATTTTATTTTTTAAAGTCGTAACATGAGAAGTGAGTAATGAATAACAACAACATAAGAAAAATCTGTGCAATAGAGTAAACAAATCAGTGCAATGGAGTAGACAACAGCGCTTCCAGGAGTACTGGCAGTTCATCGACCAGAGCCAGTTCGAGTCCGGTGATTCCCACCCCGATGTGCGTCCTCTGCTAGACCCTGTGGAAAAGGAATGGTTCCAGAGCACCCTCACCAACCACAAGGGCCTTCGGGACGACTACCGGGAGCTACTAGAATTGACTGTGATCTTCCTCGGCCAGATCCCCCCACGAGGAGTACGGTTCCTCGCCCCCGGACCCATGCACCACGCAAGGTGGATGTCCAAAGCCATCTACGCACTGAAGGTGTGGATGTTCCGGAGCCAATTCAAGCTCACAGCGAAGGAGGAGAAGGGCCTGCAGCAAATCGCCATCTTCGTCAGTCGCCTGTACGCAAAAGCCTGGACACTGGCTCCGGAGGCCGCAGCTGCCCCTCGACACGACCTGCAACTGCTGAAGGATCTGACGACCTACATGGACGACGTCAACCGGGATGTGGGAAAGGCAGCTCTGACCAAGCTGCAAGGCCACCTGTGGTACCTCTCCGAGGAGCTTGTCGCTCTGGCAGTCTTCGACCCCATGGTCACGATGGAGGAGAAGAGGGGAATCCTCAATTCACTTCACACCACAGAGGGAGATGAATTTCCAGTGAAGCGCCCACAGCTACTGCCCAGCCAAGCCGTCTCTGGACTCCAGCTGCAAGATATGGCATCAACCAACACACGACAGTTCCTCGTGTGTGCCTGGAAGACGGGTTCCTCGACGCCGATCCCACGACCTGGCTGGAGCGGGAAGACTTCTGTACAGCAGCGGCTTTTGTGCAGGGTATAGCGGTCATCAACGACCATGCGGAGCGAGGAGTTGCCCTCTTCCAGGAATACAACCGCAAGCTCACCAAGGATGAGGAGCAACTGCAATTTCTCCTCCAAGTTGTCTCTTGTCATCGCGCAGAGTTCCCAGACTCCAGAAAGAAAACCATCGCTGTTGGCATGGCAGCCCAGAAGGAGGAGCAGGAGCACTAAGTCGGACGGGCCTGGGAGCCTTGTGGATAAACTGCAGTTGCACTTGATTTACGTTGGGCTACAGCCACTAAAAACTATGTATTTGAGGTAGAATGGCATTCTCCTTAAGCTTTTTGTTATAGTTTGATATATTTAACTGTGTAAAGAAGTAAGCATTTTTAAAAATCCATTGCACTGAATTGTCTACTCCATTGCACTAATTTGTCTACTCCATTGCACTGATTTGTTTACTCTATTGCACAGATTTTTCTTATGTTGTTGTTATTCATTACTCACTTCTCATGTTACGACTTTAAAAAATAAAATAATTATATAAAGGCTTTGGCAAAATGATTTCACATATAGGCTACTTTTCCATTGAAAGAGGTTTGAAAGGTTAAAATTGGCATTTTTAAATGCAAAATGATGCAAAAAGAATGGTTGTATCCAAAAAATAAGCACAGATTTGAACTCCTGGTAGAAAAACACATAAAATAGACACCCCCCTTGTTAAGATATCCTTAAAATAAATTTTAGCACCGTTTATGCCCTGCCGTAGTCTGGGATCCTCGGGGTGAAACTTCAGGGTCCATGAGGTAGGGGTAAATGTTGTCCGATTGAGGAAAAAAATCACCAGGAGGGTTTTCTCAACTAGTGTAACCAATTCAGGGGGTTGGAGCTTAGACTTTCAAAACTTCGCGTTTTAAGGAACACCCTAATATTGATATATTGATGTATTAATGTATTATTATTTTGATATATTGATATATTGATATATTAATGTATTCATATTTTTTCCCCCCTTTTACCTTCCTTCCAACCAGGACTGTTTCCGTCTTCCCCACCTGTCCCTCTCCACCCAAAACAACCAATCAGAGAGCTGCTCCAGCCAGACCCTCCAATCAGAGAGCAGCTACAGCCAGACCCTCCAATCAGAGAACAGCTACAGGTCAGTAGTAGTAGTAGTGACTATATCTACACAACTGTCTATGGCAGTGGTTCCCAAAGTGGGGGTCCGGGGACCCCCAGGGGTCCTTGAGGGAGTTCCAGGGGGTCCCTCACTTCACACAGGTGTGATGTTTTCATATCGATCAATTAAAAAAGCCCTGAAGACGCGTATTCAAGTCCACGGCATCGTTGGTGTTAAGCAGCCTAAAAGGTCCCGTCTCATCGCTGCTTGCAGCTATATTCATTATTAACCCCTTCATTTCAGGGACAGCGTCGTCGGTCGTCATCATGCCAGCCAATCAGTCGTCTCCCTGGGGCGGGGGTGGAGGCGTGGCCAAACCGCGGCTGGACTCCTCCCCCTCCCCCCTGGTGGTGAGCGGTGGAACTGCAGCCGCCGTGCCGAACCTGCTCTGGAAACTGCGCCTCGGAGCGGCCGGGACTCGAACCGGCGCACAGCAGCGACGGTGCGGTACGGAGCGTCCCTCTGAGCACGAGGAGGAGGCCGACAGGACACCGCTAGACGCTAGGTATGCCTTCTGTAGTCCAATGTCTCTGAGATGATAGGGAGTTGTAGTCCAATGTCTAAGTTGCTAGGGAGTTGTAGTCCAATGTTTAAGTTGCTAGGGAGTTGTAGTCCAATGTTTAAGATTATAGGTATGCCTTCTGTAGTCCAATGTCTCTAAGATGCTAGGGAGTTGTAGTCCAATGTCTCTAAGATGCTAGGGAGTTGTAGTCCAATGTCTCTAAGATGCTAGGGAGTTGTAGTCCAATGTCTCTGAGATGATAGGGAGTTGTAGTCCAATGTCTAAGTTGCTAGGGAGTTGTAGTCCAATGTCTCTAAGATTCTAGGGAGTTGTAGTCCAATGTCTAAGTTGCTAGGGAGTTGTAGTCCAATGTTTAAGATGATAGGTACGCCTTCTGTAGTCCAATGTCTCTAAGATGCTAGGGAGTTGTAGTCCAATGTCTCTAAGATGCTAGGGACTTGTAGTCCAATGTCTCTAAGATACTAGGGAGTTGTAGTCTAATGTCTCTAAGATGCTAGGGAGTTGTATTCCAATGTCTCTAAGATGCTAGGGAGTTGTAGTCCAATGTCTCTAAGATGCTAGTGAGTTGTAGTCCAATGTCTAATATGCTAGGGAGTTGTAGTCCAATGTATAAGATGCTAGGGAGTTGTAGTCCAATGTCTAAGATGCTAGGGAGTTTTAGTCCAATGTCTCTAAGATGCTAGGGAGTTGTAGTCCAATGTCTAAGATGATAGGGAGTTGTAGTCTTTTCCAGTATTCCATGGATGTTATTGGATGGATCATGGACGACGTCTCCTCGTTTTCCTCCGCAGGCTGAGGAGCAGCGGAACTACAGCTCCCACAATGCCTCTCTCCTCTGAGGACAGTGGGAGGAGTCACGCTGCTCGCCCTCCTTTCCTCTCCCCCCTCGAGTTGGAGAGTCCACCTACTCCTCCTCCTGCTCCTCGCTGCCCCTCCACAGAGTGTCCACAGGGTGGCGCTAACATGGAGTTCTCTGACGCTGTGCAGAAACTGATGAGGAGCATCCTGCAGCGACCTCCTGACCCTGGAAACGCTAGCCTAGCTAATGCTATGCTAGCTAGCAGTACCCTGACTAATGCTACCCTGGCTAGCAGTGCCGTAGCTAATGTTACCCTGGCTAGCAGTACCGTGGATAACGCTAACGCTAGCCTAGCTAACGCTATGCTAGCTAGCAGTACCCTGACTAATGCTACCCTGGCTAGCAGTGCCGTGGCTAATTCTACCCTGGCTAGCAGTACAGTGGCTAATGCTACCCTTGCTAGCATTCCCGCGGCTAACGCTACGCTACCTAGCAGTACCTTGGGCAATTCTACCCTGGTTAAAGATACCCTGGTGGGCGGTACCCTGGAGACTGACGGCCAATCGGAAGCATGCGAGTCCCGAAGCGGCGAGCCAATGGCAGCGAGCGTCTGTTCCTTACCCATCGGCCCCGGTGGCGCTGCGGAGCCGGGACACAAGGTAACTCGCCAGTGTTGTTTTCCTCGACTAAAACTGAGACGAAAAATGTTCAATGTCCAATGACGACCATTTTCCACTGACGAAAACTACATGGAAACTAAATGAAAACTAAAGCTAAAGACTAAAGACTAAAACTAATCGGCTTTTTACAAATTTTGCACCCACACTCCCTGGATGCCAACAATGAACCTCTGCCCCAAATCTTCCTGAACGGCCTGTTATAGCGCCACCAGGAGGCCCACTTTTGAAAAACACATTTTTGGATATTACTCCTCCAGATTCTGTCCAAAAATCCTTATTATAGCGCCACCAGGAGGCCCACTTTTGAAAAACACATTTTTGGATATTACTCCTCTAGATTCTGTCCAAAAATCCATAGTATAGCGCCACCAGGAGGCCACAACCTGACCTGTCCTGGTGGAGACTATCTAGTCAAGGTTATTTTTGCAGTCAGTCTGTATTTGGGGGGAGGGGGGGGGGGGGGTCGCGAGACATGGTCAAATCATTTCCGGAGGTCCCCTGCCAAGGACGTTGAGAACCGTACTGCAGTGCAGTGCAGTGCAGTGCAGTACAGTGCAGTGCAGTACAGTGCAGTGCAGTACAGTACAGTACAGTACAGTGCAGTGCAGTGCAGTGCAGTGCAGTGCAGTGCAGTGCAGTGCAGTGCAGTGCAGTGCAGTACAATTTAGGCATTTAGCAGACGCTCTTAATCCAGAGCGACTTACATTTAAGCAAGAACAAAAGCATGGGAATACATCACATAAAAGCATTTATCAATATCATGAAACATGCGTAAGCTAAGAAAGTAACAGTGGAATATCTATATAATGAAACTATACATACACTATATAAACTATACATATTTACTACTATGCTATACATATGTACTATGGCGTGCTATGACTATATACAATACAATTATAGTGCTGTCTACATAACATGCCATAAGTCTGTGTCAAATGCTATCTAAGCCAACAGAAATGCTATCTAAGGGGTTAGGGTAAGTGCTATGGGCCATGATGGAGTCTGAAAAGGTGGGTTTTCAGGCTACGGCGGAAGATTGGGAGTGATGCTGCAGTTCTGACTGCAATGGGAAGTGCATTCCACAGTTTTGGAGCCAGAAGGGAGAAGAGTTTGGGACGTGTGGAGCGTTGTCCCGGCGTTTTTATTGAGGGTACTTCCAGTTTCCCTGCGTTGGCTGATCTGAGTGTGCGGGAGGGTTTGTAGGGTTCAATCATACTTGTAAGATATGGGGGAGCCATACCTTTGGTTGCTTTGAATGCCAGCATCAGAGTTTTGTATTCTGTGCGGGCAGCGACCGGGAGCCAGTGGAGGGAGCGGAGCAGGGGGGAGACATGTGAGAATTTTGGCTGGTTGAAGACCAAGCGAGCTGCTGCATTTTGGATCAGCTGGAGAGGCTTAAGTGCACATGCTGGTAGGCCAGTAAGGAGGGAGTTACAATAGTCGAGTTTTGACAAGACTGTTGTCTGGATTAGGAGCTGGGCTGATTCCTGGGTGAGGAACGGTCTAATTCGTCGTATGTTATAGAGTGTGAACCTACATGATCGAGTGACAGCTGTGATGTGAGCTTTGAACGAAAACAGTACAGTACAGTACAGTACAGTGCAGTGCAGTGCAGTGCAGTGCAGTGCAGTGCAGTGCAGTGCAGTGCAGTGCAGTGCAGTGCAGTGCAGCACCGCTCACTTCAGCCTGGTGTGACTTTTCTCCTGTAGACTGCAGCAGCCGCGGACCATTCTCCTCCCTGCCTTACTGTGTGTGGCCACCGGGCGGCGCCACCGCACCACGCAGTGCCTTCTCTGTGTGGCCACCGGGGGGCGCCACCGCACCACGCAGTGCCTTCTCTGTGTGGCCACCGGGCGGCGCCACCGCACCACGCAGTGCCTTCTGTGTGCCTTAGCCACCACCGTGCCGACGGCCACCCCAGAGGCTCCACCCCTTCATCCAACACGACGGTAGGTCCACCCACCCATCCATCCACCCACCCATTCATCCATCCATCCACCCATCCATCCATCCATCCACCCATCCACCCACCCACCCACCCACCCACCCATCCATCCATCCATCCATCCACCCATCCATCCACCCATCCACCCATCCATCCATCCATCCATGCATCCACCCATCCATCCATCCACCCATCCACCCATCCATCCATCCACCCATCCATCCATCCATCCATGCATCCACCCATCCATCCATCCATCCGTCCGTCCATCCATCCGTCCGCATACTTATATGCTTTTAAACGACGTTCATATAAAACACAAAATTAAGGTTCATGTTTTAGGTTATTAGAGAAAGTACATTTTTTCATTTGCTGCTTTCTTTCGTTTTAGGGATTTTAGCTGTTTTTTGACAGGGGGCGGGGGCATTCCAGCATTGGGCTAAATATGTATATATATATATATATATATATATATATATATATAATATATATATTTTTTACAAACTACTTACTATAGTCCTACTAGACCCCAAGAAATTACACCTGGCCACAGAATATCACAGGATCTACTGAATGTGAAGGTATCTTACTGGGGAGGAAGCCTCACTGTGTGGCTTAATATGTCAGTTTGACACATTCAGTAGATCCTGTAGACCCATTTTGACCTGAGATCAGATTCTAAAAATGTCAGTCGATTTTTTCAAAAATAGCAGACCTACAAGCTCGTAGTACCAAAAGTGGTTCCCACGCCCAAAATGGGTTAACTGACATTCTAATCGTCGACAGGCCTGCGTGGTGGCGGAACCAACCGACTCCTCCCCCTCCTCTGTGCACGGCTCCGTGCACGGCGCCAGTGTGTGTGTGTGTGCCACGCAAGACGCGGACTGTTTACAAGGTAAATGTGACCAGATTTCACTGAGAGCCTGCCATCGCGCAAACTGAGCGCAAATGTGTTAATGTCACAGGCAGACTCTTCACATACTAGAGCATGTCTGAAATAAATATAAATATGAAATAAATGCTTAAACATGTAGCTAGGTGTAACGTTAGAGTCCACAGAAGACATGTAAATATGAACTAAATGCTTAAACATGTAGCTAGGTGTAATGTTAGAGACCACAGAAGACATGTAAATATGAAATAATGCTTAAACATGTAGCTAGGTGTAATGTTAGAGTCCACAGGAGACATGTAAATATGAAATAAATGCTTAAACATGTAGCTAGGTGTAACGTTAGAGTCCACAGAAGACATGTAAATATGAACTAAATGCTTAAACATGTATCTGTAATGTTAGAGTCCACAGAAGACATGTAAATATGAAATAAATGCTTAAACATGTAGCTAGGTGTAATGTTAGAGACCACAGAAGACATGTAAATATGAAATAAATGCTTAAACATGTAGCTAGGTGTAATGTTAGAGTCCACAGAAGACATGTAAATATGAAATAAATTCTTAAACATGTAGCTAGGTGTAATGTTAGAGTCCACAGGAGACATGTAAATATGAAATAAATGCTTAAACATGTAGCTATAGGTGTAATGTTAGAATCCACAGAAGACATGTAAATATGAAATAAATGCTTAAACATGTAGCTAGGTGTAATGTTAGAGACCACAGGAGACATGTAAATATGAAATAAATGCTTAAACATGTAGCTATAGGTGTAATGTTAGAGACCACAGAAGACATGTAAATATGAAATAAATGCTTAAACATGTAGCTAGGTGTAATGTTAGAGTCCACAGAAGACATGTAAATATGAAATAAATGCTTAAACATGTATAGCTAGGTGTAATGTTAGACCACAGAAGACATGTAAATATGAAATAAATGCTTAAACATGTAGCTAGGTGTAATGTTAGAGACCACAGAAGACATGTAAATATGAAATAAATGCTTAAACATGTAGCTAGGTGTAATGTTAGAGTCCACAGAAGACATGTAAATATGAAATAAATGCTTAAACATGTATAGCTAGGTGTAATGTTAGACCACAGAAGACATGTAAATATGAAATAAATGCTTACATGTAGCTAGGTGTAATGTTAGAGTCCACAGGAGACATGTAGTCATAGTCTGTTGAATAGTTTTCATTTAGTTTCGTTACGTTTTAGTCACCTGGAATGTTTTAGTGTTAAGTCTTGTTTTAGTCGACTAAATGTCATGCTTTATTTTATATTAGTAGGCTGACAGGAAATGGGGGGGGGGGGGGGGGGGGGGGGGGACATGCCGTCGGGATCCGGAGTCGAACCCGCGGCACTCTGCCAGACTGGGTCACCAGCCAAGGTGCCTGGACCGCTGAGCCACGGCCCAGACCATGTAATGTGATTTTAGTCGACTAAATCTACAGTTGATTTAGTCGACTAAAATGTATTTTGGTGGGCCGTGATGCTGTCGTAAAGACTTTTTACACTGGCTGAAAATAGCCGATCTACAAGCTCACAACGCGCCACTGTGCGGCACGTTTTGAGCTTGTAGATCGGCGATCTTCAGCATGAAACCAAGTGTAAAATTAAGCAATAAGCCACGAGAGGTCTCAGGTTACCGGGTATTTTACACTGCCTGGGAGCGTAGGCAGACCCGAGGCGCAGCTGGAAAAAAAACACAGACGCTCCAACACTGAGGATGTGGCAAAAAGGAAATGATGAACTGTATTGGACTGGAAAGACTTCCGTATATAAGTTAGGGGAAGACAGAATGATTTTGCCCAGCTGTGGGAGACGTATATGAATACTATACAGACTATTGTTTAACCGTTTCAATTCATAGGACGCACCTGTACGTCATAAGGATTGGAACCGAGAGGTACAATGGACGTACCTCGGTACCTGTACGTCCTAGCGCACCCTCAAAGATACGGGGCGAGATAAGAATATTCAGAATTTTTCCTATTTTGTTTTTTTTTGGCATTTCGCTTTTTGCTTGCCGTATGCTAATGCTCTGTGCAACTATTAGCTTGTCATTGACTCCCATGTTAGCGCGGCGGAAAGAATGACTCGTATCTCCTAATCCAGGGCGCTCTCCGTGGTGATGAATGGATCGATATGCTGGCGCTTCATTTCTGCTCCTCATCCGTCTCTCCCGCAAAATATGAACGTTATTTGGAGAGTAAAAAAATTGATTAAGATGATCGGGAATGTGAGGTCACTTAGTCAAGTCAACTTTTTTAGGAAAGTGTTTCCGGGTCATGGCTTTCAGAGTAAAAGCGATCAGACAACTCCGGCACCCCAGAGCTCCTATTTTGAAGCACTTCCGGCACTGATTGTGTTTTAAGAGGAAAAGAAACAGAACTGGAAACTAAAGAACTACACAAATGTTTTATTTTATTTTTTCTTATTTAGATACTTCTTTTTTGTTTTGTTTATACAAGTGCAAGTGTGTGTGTGTGTGTGTGTGTGTGTGTGTGTGTGTGTGTGTGTGTGTGTGTGTGTGTGTGTGTGAACGCACTGTATGTAATGTATGTTATAAAAAAAAGCCAATACAAATATTATTGAAAAGAAAAAAAGTAAGTATTCTCACATCCGTGTTGGTCCGATTCTTTTTTTTTTCTTTTCTTTTCAGCCTCCAATCAGATGTCTGCGTCCGTGGGCTCCGTGGCCAATCAGATCTCCGCCATACAGCTGACCAATGGGCCGGTGCCTTCGTGCCCCTCCCCCCTCCCCGAGGAGCTCGTGATTGGAGGGTGAGTTTCAATTATTGCAAGTTCGGTATAAATTAGGAAAAAAAAACTGTTTTAGACAAAAAAACTGTCTTAGGACATTTGATTTGTTATACGGTAGAGCTAGGATTGATTCTTACTAGTCGACTAGTCGACTTTAACTACTATTATGTAAAGCAAACAAACAATTTTATTTATTTTTTAATGATATTTGTACGTTTAAAAACGGTGCACATTGGTGACTATAATCTAGCATTCTAGCTGATCTACAAAAACTAGTCAGCTATGGATTTACTAGTTTACAATTCGCTTAACCCATTTTGACCTGAGATCAGATAAATGTCTTCTAGTTTTCTGAAAAAGTTATGTTTCTATGTCAGTCGTTCTTCGATAAAATAGCAGACCTACAAGCTCATAGCGCGCCACCGAGTGGCGCGCTACGAGCTTGTAGGTCCGCTATTTTTTCAATAGCTAAAGCATAACATGATGCTAACACCAAAAGGGGTTCCCACCCAAAATAAGTTAAAACCCTAGCATATGGACACTATTATATTTATATATTATCTATATTTAGTTATTAGTTATACAGTTATACGGCCGTTATAGAGCGGCGCAGTCCCTCCCCCTTTCAGAACAACGAACGGCCCAGGAAATGAAAACGCAATGCATTTCCCCATAGGCAGTTTTTATTTAATTTATTTAAAGACCTTTTTAAGCGTTGTACGAAGCCAACTCTTGTCGTGACAAATCATGACAACACACACAATATTTCGGGCCAAACAAAGAATTAGAAAGTAGAAAGAAACGGCAGGTTACAACACTTATTTTGTTGTTTTTCTTCTTTGTAATTATTTAACTATTATTATTTAACTATTATTTAACAGGTATATAAACTGTCTGCTTGCAGGCCTCTAGGCATTATTTAATCAGACCAGTGTGTGTCCAGTGGAAACCTCGTATGAATCTGATCTCAGGTCAGAATGGGTTCATCAGACCAGTGTGTGTCCAGTGGAAACCTCGTGTGAATCTGATCTCAGGTCAGAATGGGATAAACTAAGGTACGGTGACTAAACAGTCTGCTTGCAGGCCTCTAGGCATTATATAAACTACGGGAAGTGCCTGGGGTCGTAATAAGTGATCACTCCTTTTCCGTCCGCGTGTTTGATATTTTTTTTATTATTCCATACGATACGCACTTAGCTTAGCTGCACTGTAGTACAATTTACAATTTAGGCATTTAGCAGACGCTCTTAATCCAGAGCGATTTACATTAAAGGTTTTATGACATTCATTTTCATTTCTTTTTCTTTTTTCTTTTAGGTTTTATGACCTCAATTACACCCAAAAAACCTGAACTTTGAACATTCAGTGGATTTTCTGTGGTCTGAAGTTTTCTTTGGGGTTTTTTGGGCCTTTTGAGCTACAATGAAAACAGGCAACAGTGACATCTGCTGGCAAATCCCATTGACATATATGGGATTTGCAGTAAGTGATGTCACTTACTGCCGGCAAATCAGAGCACCTGTTTGAGCCAGAAAACCCCAGATCACAGAAGATCTACTGAATGTTAAAAGTTCATGTTTTTTGGGTGCAATTGAGATTAGAAAACCTAAAAAAAACAAGAACAATTCCAAAACCTTTTTTTTAATGTCACAATCCCTTTAAGCAAGAACAAAAAGCATGGGAATACATCACATAAAAACATTTATCATGAAACATGCGTAAGCTAAGAAAGTAACAGTGGAATATCTTTATAATGAAACTATACATATAAACTATACATCTATACTACTATGCTATACATATGTACTATGACGTGCTATATGACTACATACAATGCAATTATAGTGCTGTCTACATAACATGCTATAAGTCTGTATCAAATGCTATCTAAGTCTACAGAAATGCTATCTACCCCATTCTGAACGGGAACCCATTTTGGTGTTGGCATCATGTTATGCTTTAGCTATTGAAAAATAGCAGATCTACAAGCTCATAGCGCGCCACCGAGTGGCGTGCTACGAGCTTGTAGGTCTGCTATTTTTGAAAAATCGAAGAACGACTGACATTTTTAGAATCTGATCTCAGGTCAGAATGGGTTCATCAGAACCAGTGTGTGTCCATTGGAAACCTCGTATGAATCTGATCTCAGGTCAGAATGGGCTAAGGTAAAGTAGAGTCCTCTACTCGGCTGTGTTTGGGAGTCTGGGCCATGTCCACTAGTCCCTTCAGTAGAGTCCTCTACTCTGCTGTGTTTGGGAGTCTGGGCCATGTCCATGTCCACTAGTCCCTTCCTAACATTCTAGTCTAGTTTTTACGTTGACGAAGTTGTCAGTGTATTTATTTAGACTTAGTTTTAGTCACCATAGCTTAGTTTTCATGTAGTTTCCATTTAGTTTTCGTCAGTGAAAAAAGGTATGTTTTAGTCGACGAAAACAACACTGGTTTATAGGACTATATTTATATTAGGCTCATGTGATCTACTGCCCTGGTGTGTGTGTGTGTGTGTGTGTGTGTGTGTGTGTGTGTGTGTGTGTGTGTGTGTGTGTGTGTGTGTGTGTGTGTGTGTGTGTGTGTGTGTGTGTGTGTGTGTGTGTGTGTGTGTGTGTGTGTGTGTGTGTGTGTGCGCGAGATTAGTCAGCAGATTGTCGATGAAGAAGAAGATGATGATGATGATTTTGCAGACGAGGAAAATGGCTGCAGTGATGATGGTACACGCACGCACGCACACACACACACACACACACACACACACAC
>NC_139710.1:41599547-41709547 GCF_964188405.1 Protomyctophum parallelum
GTTGCTCCAGACTGTACGACGGAAGCATTTATATTTTACTCGTGATCAGAGCTTCCGTTGCTCCAGACTGTACGACGGAAGCATTTATATTTTACTCGTGATCAGAGCATCCGTTGCTCCAGACTGTACGACGGAAGCATTCATATTTTAGTCGTGATCAGAGCTTCCGTTGCTCCAGACTGTACGACGGAAGCATTTATATTTTACTCGTGATCAGAGCTTCCGTTGCTCCAGACTGTACGACGGAAGCATTCATATTTTACGCATGATCAGAGCTTCCGTTGCTCCAGACTGTACGACGGAAGCATTTATATTTTACTCGTGATCGGAGCTTCCGTTGCTCCAGACTGTACGACGGAAGCATTCATATTTTACTCGTGATCGGAGCTTCCGTTGCTCCAGACTGTACGACGGAAGCATTCATATTTTACTCGTGATCAGAGCTTCCGTTGCTCCAGACTGTACGACGGAAGCATTTATATCTTACTCGTGATCAGAGCTTCCGTTGCTCCAGACTGTACGACGGAAGCATTTATATTTTACTCATGATCAGAGCTTCCGTTGCTCCAGACTGTACGATGGAAGCATTTATATTTTACTCGTGATCAGAGCTTCCGTTGCTCCAGACTGTACGACGGAAGCATTTCTTTTTTTTTTTAAGATATTTTTTTGCGGCTTACGCCTTTATTGATTTTTTAAGGGATAGAAAGTAGGCTGACAGGAAACAGGAGAGAGATGGGGGGATGACATGCGGTAAAGGCCGTGTCGGGTCCGGGAGTCGAACCCGCGGCCCACCGCGACTGGATCACCAGTCCGGTGCCCAGACCGTTACGCTACGGCCTGGGCCGACGGAAGCATTTCTATTTTACTCATGATCAGAGCTTCCGTTGCTCCAGACTGTACGACGGAAGCATTCATATTTTACTCGTGATCAGAGCTTCTGTTGCTCCAGACTGTACGACGGAAGCATTTATATTTTACTCGTGATCAGAGCTTCCGTTGCTCCAGACTGTACGACGGAAGCATTTATATTTTACTCGTGATCAGAGCATCCGTTGCTCCAGACTGTACGACGGAAGCATTCATATTTTAGTCGTGATCAGAGCTTCCGTTGCTCCAGACTGTACGACGGAAGCATTTATATTTTACTCATGATCAGAGCTTCCGTTGCTCCAGACTGTACGACGGAAGCATTTATATTTTACTCATGATCAGAGCTTCCGTTGCTCCAGACTGTACGACGGAAGCATTTATATTTTATTCGTGATCAGAGCTTCCGTTGCTCCAGACTGTACGACGGAAGCATTTCTATTTTACTCATGATCAGAGCTTCCGTTGCTCCAGACTGTACGACGGAAGCATTCATATTTTACTCGTGATCAGAGCTTCCGTTGCTCCAGACTGTACGACGGAAGCATTTATATTTTACTCGTGATCAGAGCTTCCGTTGCTCCAGACTGTACGACGGAAGCATTTATATTTTACTCATGATCAGAGCTTCCGTTGCTCCAGACTGTACGATGGAAGCATTTATATTTTACTCGTGATCAGAGCTTCCGTTGCTCCAGACTGTACGACGGAAGCATTTATATTTTACTCGTGATCAGAGCATCCGTTGCTCCAGACTGTACGACGGAAGCATTCATATTTTAGTCGTGATCAGAGCTTCCGTTGCTCCAGACTGTACGACGGAAGCATTTATATTTTATTCGTGATCAGAGCTTCCGTTGCTCCAGACTGTACGACGGAAGCATTTATATTTTACTCGTGATCAGAGCTTCCGTTGACGGAAGCATTCATATTTTACTCATGATCAGAGCTTCCGTTGCTCCAGACTGTACGATGGAAGCATTTATATTTTACTCGTGATCAGAGCTTCCGTTGCTCCAGACTGTACGACGGAAGCATTTATATTTTACTCGTGATCAGAGCATCCGTTGCTCCAGACTGTACGACGGAAGCATTCATATTTTAGTCGTGATCAGAGCTTCCGTTGCTCCAGACTGTACGACGGAAGCATTTATATTTTACTCGTGATCAGAGCTTCCGTTGCTCCAGACTGTACGACGGAAGCATTCATATTTTACGCATGATCAGAGCTTCCGTTGCTCCAGACTGTACGACGGAAGCATTTATATTTTACTCATGATCAGAGCTTCTGTTGCTCCAGACTGTACGACGGAAGCATTTATATTTTACTCGTGATCAGAGCTTCCGTTGCTCCAGACTGTACGACGGAAGCATTTATATTTTACTCGTGATCAGAGCTTCCGTTGCTCCAGACTGTACGACGGAAGCATTTATATTTTACTCATGATCAGAGCTTCCGTTGCTCCAGACTGTACGACGGAAGCATTCATATTTTACTCGTGATCGGAGCTTCCGTTGCTCCAGACTGTACGACGGAAGCATTCATATTTTACTCGTGATCAGAGCTTCCGTTGCTCCAGACTGTACGACGGAAGCATTTATATCTTACTCGTGATCAGAGCTTCCGTTGCTCCAGACTGTACGACGGAAGCATTTATATTTTACTCATGATCAGAGCTTCCGTTGCTCCAGACTGTACGACGGAAGCATTTATATTTTACTCATGATCAGAGCTTCCGTTGCTCCAGACTGTACGACGGAAGCATTTATATTTTATTCGTGATCAGAGCTTCCGTTGCTCCAGACTGTACGACGGAAGCATTTCTATTTTACTCATGATCAGAGCTTCCGTTGCTCCAGACTGTACGACGGAAGCATTCATATTTTACTCGTGATCAGAGCTTCCGTTGCTCCAGACTGTACGACGGAAGCATTTATATTTTACTCGTGATCAGAGCTTCCGTTGCTCCAGACTGTACGACGGAAGCATTTATATTTTACTCGTGATCAGAGCTTCCGTTGACGGAAGCATTCATATTTTACTCATGATCAGAGCTTCCGTTGCTCCAGACTGTACGATGGAAGCATTTATATTTTACTCGTGATCAGAGCTTCCGTTGCTCCAGACTGTACGACGGAAGCATTTATATTTTACTCGTGATCAGAGCATCCATTGCTCCAGACTGTACGACGGAAGCATTCATATTTTAGTCGTGATCAGAGCTTCCGTTGCTCCAGACTGTACGACGGAAGCATTTATATTTTACTCGTGATCAGAGCTTCCGTTGCTCCAGACTGTACGACGGAAGCATTCATATTTTACGCATGATCAGAGCTTCCGTTGCTCCAGACTGTACGACGGAAGCATTTATATTTTACTCGTGATCAGAGCTTCCGTTGCTCCAGACTGTACGACGGAAGCATTTATATTTTACTCGTGATCAGAGCTTCCGTTGACGGAAGCATTCATATTTTACTCATGATCAGAGCTTCCGTTGCTCCAGACTGTACGATGGAAGCATTTATATTTTACTCGTGATCAGAGCTTCCGTTGCTCCAGACTGTACGACGGAAGCATTTATATTTTACTCGTGATCAGAGCATCCGTTGCTCCAGACTGTACGACGGAAGCATTCATATTTTAGTCGTGATCAGAGCTTCCGTTGCTCCAGACTGTACGACGGAAGCATTTATATTTTACTCGTGATCAGAGCTTCCGTTGCTCCAGACTGTACGACGGAAGCATTCATATTTTACGCATGATCAGAGCTTCCGTTGCTCCAGACTGTACGACGGAAGCATTTATATTTTACTCATGATCAGAGCTTCTGTTGCTCCAGACTGTACGACGGAAGCATTTATATTTTACTCGTGATCAGAGCTTCCGTTGCTCCAGACTGTACGACGGAAGCATTTATATTTTACTCGTGATCAGAGCTTCCGTTGCTCCAGACTGTACGACGGAAGCATTTATATTTTACTCATGATCAGAGCTTCCGTTGCTCCAGACTGTACGACGGAAGCATTCATATTTTACTCGTGATCGGAGCTTCCGTTGCTCCAGACTGTACGACGGAAGCATTCATATTTTACTCGTGATCAGAGCTTCCGTTGCTCCAGACTGTACGACGGAAGCATTTATATCTTACTCGTGATCAGAGCTTCCGTTGCTCCAGACTGTACGACGGAAGCATTTATATTTTACTCATGATCAGAGCTTCCGTTGCTCCAGACTGTACGACGGAAGCATTTATATTTTACTCATGATCAGAGCTTCCGTTGCTCCAGACTGTACGACGGAAGCATTTATATTTTATTCGTGATCAGAGCTTCCGTTGCTCCAGACTGTACGACGGAAGCATTTCTATTTTACTCATGATCAGAGCTTCCGTTGCTCCAGACTGTACGACGGAAGCATTCATATTTTACTCGTGATCAGAGCTTCCGTTGCTCCAGACTGTACGACGGAAGCATTTATATTTTACTCGTGATCAGAGCTTCCGTTGCTCCAGACTGTACGACGGAAGCATTTATATTTTACTCGTGATCAGAGCTTCCGTTGACGGAAGCATTCATATTTTACTCATGATCAGAGCTTCCGTTGCTCCAGACTGTACGATGGAAGCATTTATATTTTACTCGTGATCAGAGCTTCCGTTGCTCCAGACTGTACGACGGAAGCATTTATATTTTACTCGTGATCAGAGCATCCATTGCTCCAGACTGTACGACGGAAGCATTCATATTTTAGTCGTGATCAGAGCTTCCGTTGCTCCAGACTGTACGACGGAAGCATTTATATTTTACTCGTGATCAGAGCTTCCGTTGCTCCAGACTGTACGACGGAAGCATTCATATTTTACGCATGATCAGAGCTTCCGTTGCTCCAGACTGTACGACGGAAGCATTTATATTTTACTCGTGATCAGAGCTTCCGTTGCTCCAGACTGTACGACGGAAGCATTTATATTTTACTCGTGATCAGAGCTTCCGTTGCTCCAGACTGTACGACGGAAGCATTTATATTTTACTCATGATCAGAGCTTCCGTTGCTCCAGACTGTACGACGGAAGCATTTATATTTTACTCGTGATCAGAGCTTCCGTTGCTCCAGACTGTACGACGGAAGCATTTATATTTTACTCGTGATCAGAGCTTCCGTTGCTCCAGACTGTACGACGGAAGCATTTATATTTTACTCGTGATCGGAGCTTCCGTTGCTCCAGACTGTATGACGGAAGCATTTATATTTTACTCGTGATCAGAGCTTCCGTTGCTCCAGACTGTACGACGGAAGCATTTATATTTTACTCGTGATCAGAGCTTCCGTTGCTCCAGACTGTACGACGGAAGCATTTGAACATTGTGAGAGGCAACAGTCTGGCAACGCGATTGTGTGTGTGTGTGTGTGTGTGTGTGTGTGTGTGTGTGTGTGTGTGTGTGTGTGTGTGTGTGTGTGTGTGTGTGTGTGTGTGTGTGTGTGTGTGTGTGTGTGTGTGTGTGTGTGTGTGTGTGTGTGTGTGTGCGTGTGTGTCTGTGTGTGTACGTGTGTGTGTAGTTGCTCTGCTCCCTCCAGATCTCCTGCAGCTGTTGAAGTGGAAGGTGACGACAGTCACCCCCAACGTGGTCAGAAACACCATCGCACGCTCGCACTTCAGAGCTACCAAGAGTCAGTGCACGCACGCACTCACGCACGCACACACACACTGCATTACAGTATGTGCAAATTCAAAACACTTTGAGGGTCGCTGTAGCGCCCCCTATGTCCACAAACTGTCCTAACATACATTAACTCTCTGACGGCTTTACTAACACTCCCATTAGCCCTTCACTAAGTCCCTAACCCCAACCTGTCCTTGTCCAATAGGCACGTTAGCAGCACTAAGTCCCTCCCCCCAACCCGTCCTTGTCCAATAGGCACGTTAGCAGCGAAGAAAGCTTGACCTGCATAGCAACCGTTGCTAAACTATTTGGATTGGCATTGATTGGACAATCGCTTTTTTGGGGTGGGATTTAGGGAAGGGTCATTTACCCTATTCTGAACGGGAACCCATGTTATGCTTTAGCTATTGAAAAACAGCAGATCTACAAGCTCATAGCGCGCCACCGAGTGGCGCGCTACGAGCTTGTAGGTCTGCTAAAAAAAAATTTATCGAAGAACGACTGACATTTTTAGAATCTGATCTCGGGTCAGAATGGGTTAATCAGACCAGTGTGTGTCCAGTGGAAACCTCGTATGAATCTGATCTCAGGTCAGAATGGGTTAAATCATAGCGCCCAGCGATTTATAGCAGCGGAGCACATTTAGCGACGGACAGGCTCAGCAGCCTCGTCAAAGTGGCCAGTAACATTTCTGGGAGAACCCAAAAAGCCCAACTTATAGATCTGTACAAGAGGCAGATGCTTAAAGGGATAGTTCAGATTTTTTGAACTTAAGTTGTATGAAATACCTGCCATTAATATAGTGGTTGCAACTGTATTAATGGATTGCCCGAGTCCCGTGGTGGGAGTTCTGCTCTGGTTTTAGTGAATATTAAGTAGTTCTGGTCATTTTGTGGGGGGGCACTGGGGGCCACGCAGTAAAAGTAAATTAATCCACAAAACGAACCTAATTTGTATTGTTGACCTATTTCTAAAATATTAGCGCGACTTTCGTTCAACTTTGACCCCTCTATCACATGGAACTATTTTTTGGGCGTAGTGATATGGACACAAAAAACATAGTTCCATGTGATAGAGGGGTAAAAAACGAAAGTTGCACTAATATTTTAGAAATAGGTCAACAATACAAATTACATTAGTGTTGTGGATTACTTTACTTTTACTGCGTGGCCCCCAGTGTCCCCCTCAGGTCGTGGGCTGAGGGTGCTCCGCCACAAAGACCAATCGGCGATTCAACAGGCGTTCCCAGGCTGTGGAGCGATGCAACAGGCGTTCCCAGGCTGTGGAGCGATTCAACAGGCGTTCCCAGGCTGTGGAGCGATTCAACAGGCGTTCCCAGGCTGTGGAGCGATGCAACAGGCGTTCCCAGGCTGTGGAGCGATTCAACAGGCGTTCCCAGGCTGTGGAGCGATTCAACAGGCGTTCCCAGGTTGTGGAGCGATGCAACAGGCGTTCCCAGGTTGTGGAGCGATGCAACAGGCGTTCCCAGGCTGTGGAGCGATTCAACAGGCGTTCCCAGGCTGTGGAGCGATGCGACCGGTTGTGATATCAATAATCTTCGTCTTTTGGATAAAACTTCGTCCTGGGCGATTGGGGTGTTTAATGGACACCTTTATTTCAACCAAGGTTCATTTTTTAGGTTGTTACTCTTTTTTTCATTTGCTGCTTTCTTTAGTTTTAGGGATTTTAGCTGTTTTTGACAGGGGGGCGGGGGGGCATTCGAACATGTATTTTATTTTACAAACATATTATGGCGATTTCTATTATTTACTATAATCCTATATTAGACCCCAGGAAATTACATCTGGCCACAAAAGATCACTGGATCTACCACCATGCCAAATGGAGTGCCACCATGTTTGTATTTTTCCAGTTTTTTACGTGAGGTGACAGTACTTCATTAGACACCCTGGAGTCGTTTTCATGTGTCTATGAGGTGACAGTACTTCATTAGACACCCTGGAGTCTACTGTATGTGTCTATGAGGTGACAGTACTTCATTAGACACCCTGGAGTCGTTTTCATGTGTCTATGAGGTGACAGTACTTCATTAGACACCCTGGAGTCGTTTTCATGTGTCTATGAGGTGACAGTACTTCATTAGACACCCTGGAGTCGTTTTCATGTGTCTATGAGGTAACAGTACTTCATTAGACACCCTGGAGTCTACTGTATGTGTCTATGAGGTGACAGTACTTCATTAGACACCCTGGAGTCGTTTTCATGTGTCTATGAGGTGACAGTACTTCATTAGACACCCTGGAGTCGTTTTTATGTGCAATGGTGTATTAACTTTGTATTTAGGGTTTCTTCCTGGAGGCTGATCCCTCAACAGTCAAACGGGCCAATGAAATACACAGTAATATAGTGACATCACACTGTCAGCCCCTCCCCTAACCCCTCCCCCTTTATCATACAACTACAGCTGTGGGTGTGCCTTCAGTTCAGGTGGATCACCACCCATCACCACCCACCAGGGAAACCAGGCACACTTAATGAACTGGTGGGCGTGTCCACATAAAAACGACATTTTAACAAATACTGTAAACACTTTTTTTTTAAAGTGTTTTAGGGTGGGGAAAAAATCACGGCACTCCATCTTTAACCCATTCTGACCTGAGATCAGATTCATACGAGGTTTCCACTGGGACACACACTGGGGCTGATTAACATATAAGAGTATTTGCGCCTCCATGAAAATCCCCCCTGAAAATAGCTCCAACAGCGCCGGCTGCTGGAGTCTAGTTGAAACTACCGTTCACTTGCATGATTAAACTCATTTTCCCAGAAGCCCTTGCAGCCCAAGAGCTTGACACTATGACTGTTTAAATGTGGACTTTTCTGATTGGATGAATGGGCTGTCAATCAGATAGGACCTTTCTGATCGGATGAATGGGCTGTCAATCAGATAGGACCTTTCTGATTGGATGAATGGGCTGTCAATCAGATAGGACCTTTCTGATTAGATGAATGGGCTGTCAATCAGATAGGACCTTTCTGATTGGGTAGTTTCCACCCTAGAATTGACTTAATGAGGGGGGTGTGGTTTTGTGTCCACAGAGAGCCACGATTGGCTAGGATGTTGGGGTCATCACATGAAGTCACCAGGCTTCAAACCACTCAGGGAATACCAGAAGGTAATCATTTACATATCGTTAACATACCATTAACATATCATTGACATATCATTTACATACCATTAACACACACTACATTTAGACTCTCAGAACAGTGCGGTTTTCGTCGACTAAAATGAAGATGCCAGGATGACTAAAACTAAGACTAAATATACTGACAATTTCGTCAACAAATAAAAACTAGACTAAAATGTTAAGAAGGGACTAGTGGACAAGAGATCCAGTATAAGTCATTTTACACTTGGTTGCATGCTGGAAATAGCCGATCTACAAGCTCACAATGTGCCGCGCTGCGACGCGTTGTGAGCTTGTAGATCAGCTATTTTCAGCAAGTGTAAAAAGATTCATTTCGACGGCATCAACGCCCACTAAAACATTCTGGGTGACTAGAATGTGACTAAAACTAAATGGAAGCCATTCAAGAGACTATGACTAAAACTAAAATCAAAATTTGCTGCCAAAAACAACACTGTCTCAGACCCATCTGAGCCACAGACCACCATCTGATGACATTTAGCCTCTCAGACCCATTTGAGCCACGGACCACCATCTGATGACATTTAGCCTCTCAGACCCATCTGAGCCACAGACCACCATCTGATGACATTTAGCCTCTCAGACCCATCTGAGCCACGGACCACCATCTGATGACATTTAGCCTCTCAGACCCATCTGAGCCACGGACCACCATCTGATGACATTTAGCCTCTCAGACCCATTTGAGCCACGGAACCACCATTTGATGACATTTAGCCTCTCAGACCCAGACTATAGAGTAAAGCATACTATCATTTTCACAATAAAGTTCAGCTGACTATCCTCTCACAGTGTGTGTGTGTGTGTGTGTGTGTGTGTGTGTGTGTGTGTGCGTGTGCGTGTGCGTGTGGTAGTTGAACCACTTCCCAGGCTCGTTTCAGATCGGCAGGAAGGACCGCCTGTGGAGAAACCTCCACAAGATGACCACGCGCTTCGGACGGGCGGAGTTCAGCTTCTTCCCTCGAACCTTTATCCTGCCCCAGGTCAATATTAATATTACTATGGTTATATAACCTTTATCCTGCCCCAGGTCAATATTAATATTACTATGGTTATATAACCTTTATCCTGCCCCAGGTCAATATTAATATTACTATGGTTATATAACCTTAATCCTGCCCCAGGTCAATATTAATATTACTATGGTTATATAACCTTAATCCTGCCCCAGGTCAATATTAATATTACTATGGTTATATAACCTTTATCCTGCCCCAGGTCAATATTAATATCACTATGGTTATATAACCTTCATCCTGCCCCAGGTCAATATTAATATCACTATGGCTATATAACCTTCATCCTGCCCCAGGTCAATATTAATATCACTATGGTTATATAACCTTTATCCTGCCCCAGGTCAATATTAATATCACTATGGTTATATAACCTTCATCCTGCCCCAGGTCAATATTAATATCACTATGGTTATATAACCTTCATCCTGCCCCAGGTCAATATTACTATCACTATGGTTATATAACCTTCATCCTGCCCCAGGTCAATATTAATATCACTATGGTTATATAACCTTCATCCTGCCCCAGGTCAATATTAATATCACTATGGTTATATAACCTTCATCCTGCCCCAGGTCAATATTAATATCACTATGGTTATATAACCTTCATCCTGCCCCAGGTCAATATTAATATCACTATGGTTATATAACCTTTATCCTGCCCCAGGTCAATATTAATATCACTATGGTTATTGTTATTAGTAGTATTTATTATTAGAGCTGGGACTCCATTAAAAAAATAATCTAATCAATCAGAGGCTTTGTAATTAATTAATCTTGATTAATCACATTTTAATCGCATATCAATATTTAACCGTGTGTTTTCTTTTTTCATATGTTTTTGGTATCCCAGCGCGTGGAAGGAACACGTTATTCCCATATATATATATATATATATATATATATATATATATATAATAATTATTTTTCTGGGTGCCTGCCATGCAATGGTAGAAACACAGGTTGAAATCCGCAACACATACTTAATCGTAATCGTAATAATTAATAATATTGTTATTATTTCAACAGGACATCAAACTGCTCCGTAAGGCCTGGGAGGACGGAGGCACCAAGCAGAAGTGGATCATTAAGCCTGTACGTATAGACAGACACGCAGACAGACAGACATGCAGACAGACAGACACGCAGACAGACAGACACGCAGACAGACAGACAGACATGCAGACAGACAGACAGACAGACAGACACGCAGACAGACACCCAGACAGACAGACAGACAGACAGACAGACACCCAGACAGACAGACAGACAGACAGACACCCAGACAGACAGACAGACAGACACTCAGACAGACAGACACGCAGACAGACAGACACGCAGACAGACAGACACCCAGACAGACAGACAGACAGACACGCCGACAGACAGACAGACAGACATGCAGACAGACAGACAGACAGACACGCATACAGACAGACAGACAGACACGCTGACAGACAAACAGACAGTCACGCAGACAGACAGACAGACACGCAGACAGACAGACAGACACGCAGACAGACAGACACGCAGACAGACAGACACGCAGACATGTATTTCTGCTCTCCTCTCTCCATCTGTACTAAACTCCATGTATTTCTGCTCTCCTCTCTCCTCCCCTCTCTCCATCTGTACTAAACTCCATGTATTTCTGCTCTCCTCTCTCCTCTCCTCCCTCCATCTGTATTAAACTCCATGTATTTCCGCTCTCCTCTCTCCTCTCCTCTCTCCATCTGCATTAAACTCCATGTATTTCTGCTTTCCTCTCTCCTCCCCTCTCTCCATCTGTACTAAACTCCATGTATTTCTGCTCTCCTCCCCTCCCTCCATCTGTATTAAACTCCATGTATTTCTGCTCTCCTCCCCTCCCTCCATCTGTATTAAACTCCATGTATTTCTGCTCTCCTCTCTCCTCCCCTCTCTCCATCTGTATTAAACTCCATAGCCAAATTCCAATACCCAAAATCTCGGCCACTCGCTCACTCCCACTCGGTCACTCGGGGTCATTCCAGCGTGACCCGGAAATGGTTAACGTACCGATTGTTAAAGTGCTCCATCGAGGAGGAGAGTGGAGTCGAGTGGAGGAGCCGAGTGGGCTCTCCGAGACCGCATAGAGCAAGTGTACATCAGGTGCAGGCTCGGTGGGGTATTTTGTCTCCTCGCAGCGGATTTCCGCATCACGTGTACATGTTCTTTTCCTTCTCCAGTGACATAAGTCCGCCTCCTCCACAAAAACACTGCTTGAAACCCGATACTATGCACCCCCCCCCCCCCCCCCCCCATCCACTAGCTGCCGGCTAGTAAATACCCAGACACAAATCGACCAGAAAAGGAATTACTCCAATTACTAGACTTAAATCTAACCCAGAATGATTTTTCCTTTAACAACAAGTTTTATTTACAAATCAAAGGGACGGCCATGGGAAAGCGATTTGCACCATCTTATGCAAACATTTACATGAGCATATGGGAGCAGACAGTAGGGCTGGGGCGGTATGGGATTTTTATTACCGCGGTTATTGCCGGCCCCCATACCGCCGGTATGGCGGTTATTACCGCTGGAGTGAAATGAATTTAGGTGGACCCTCTTGTAAACAAGTGTGTCCACTCACAGTTAACAGTCTTTGTATTAATTTGAGTTGTGCTTGAAATGTAGTGTAATTCTGCAAACTGTTAATAAATATTTTAATCAATCAATTAATCAATCAATCAATCCTTGTTTGTGCCGAATCTGGGTTGCACATGGTTTTTTTAACTCCCTCTGGTGTTGTTGTGTTGCTGGCATGATTAGACTGACTGAGCGTCAATGTTTATTATGATACACTTTTCATTTAAAAAAAAAAAAAAAAGCATTTCATAATAAAAAATACGCATACCGCGGTAATGAACCCGATACCGCGGTATGCGTTACATACCGGCGGTATGGCGGTATTGCGGTTATTGCACCCAGCCCTAGCAGACAGCACTAGAAAAATGCAGACTTAAACCAACACATTATTATAGGTTTCTGGATGATATTTTTGGAATATGGGAACATAGCAAGGAAGAATTCCAGGAATTTATTGATTTTCTAAATAGCCATCATAGATCCATAATGATAGAATTTGTGACACACACTGAAAGGATTGACTTTCTTGATGTAACAATCTTTAAGGGCCCTAACTTTAATACAAATGGGAAACTAGACTTAAAAGTATTCTTTAAAGAAACAGACACCCACGCCCTATTACACAAAACGTCATTTCACCCGACACACTCTTACACAGGGATAGTCAAATCACAACTACTAAGATTCCACAGGATTTGCACGCAAAGAAGTGATTTCAAAATAGCTTGCAAAACACTATTTAAGGCTCTCAGACTAAGAGGTTACACTAGGACATTCCTCCGGAAAGCTCAAAGTACCTTCTTAGAAGTAAGAGTGCGAGATCCAGGCCCTAAATTAGCCCTGATAACCAGTTATTCAACACAGAGCACACTAGCCAACAACAGAATAAAAAGGAATTTTGAGAACCGAACGGATGATCTTCTAAAAGATTATAAAATTATATCGGCCTACAGAAAAAACAAAAACCTTAAAGATTATCTAGTACACAGCAAGCTAAAAGAAATCAACACACCAGCACGCGAGGGACCAGAATACTTCAAACCCAAACAATTAGTCAAAAATAGAACTACAAAACGCATGTTAGAGATTAAACAACAAATAACAACCAGAACCAGCAACTGCATTTACTTAATCACATGTGACAAATGTGGTTTACAATATGTCGGAGAAACGGGTAAAACAATAGGTACAAGGCTGGGACAACACAGGTACAATATTAACAATGGAAAAAAGACAACCACAAGGTTTGTGCAACATTTCATGGCACATGGCATTGAAGCTCTAAAATGCGCTGGACTTCAACACAATCCCAACTGGACAGTAGGACAAAGATGTTTTAATGAAAAACAGTGGATTAAGAACCTCAACACGGATTTTCCGGGAGGCTTAAACATGCCTAAAATCAGATCTTGAACACAACAAAACCTAAACGCAGGAGAAATCTAAAAATGATTGGATCAGACTTCCTTCAGATACATGGCGAATGCATTTATTCCTTGCATTGTGCCTAAACATGTTGCGACCTGCAGTCGCAACATGTTTAGGCACAGTGCACTGAAGTTTTTTAATTCCCCCCATCCACTAGCTGCCGGCCGGCTGACTGGCTGAAGTCGCTGACCCAACGGCCAACACACACATGCACGCACTAAAAAGCTTTGCCGTTTGTTGAAGAGACACATTTTCGCTGAATGAATAGAGCTTCAGAATGATAAAGTAGCCTATCTATCTAGCCTACTTATGTGAAAGTGAAAGGACCACAACAAGCCACTGGCTTTATTGCGTTGTGTGATTATAAGCATAATAAAAGTAGGATATATAAATTAGGCCGGCTATATTGTGCGCACCAAAAGCTATAGTTAATTTATCTCTGTGCATGCCTGAATGCACAGACTGCTATGAATGACAGTGACAAAAATGTATTTATTTATATGTGGACTGAACTGAATATGTAAGTCAGAGACTATACCTAATTCCTGTTATAGTGTCCGTTATTTGCAAAGACCGTCCGAGGAGGACTGACTGTCGGAGGAGGGGGGGGGGGGGGGGGGGTGATTTATACGAGCCAAAAGGAACGCGGGCTGCGGGCAGGTCAGGAATTCCCTTCACAATCATATAATATAAGTGTGCGCATCCTGGCGCTTATTCACTATTTCAGGAATAAATAGCCTTGCCTTGCACATGTTACCAATACATACACATTGGCCTCGGTTACATGCACAAAATGATGAATTGTCTATTCTGTAGACTGTATATACGGCTCTGTTCGGAGTTCCAGTGATCCAGCTGTGTGACACTGTATTGTTCCACCACTTTTGCTTTGGCAATGTAAACGTATGTTTTCCCAGGCCAATAAAGCCATTTGAATTGAATTGAATTGAATTGAATTGATACACGTCATTAGTGATCGTGGAATGTGCCGTCGCTTTGAAATGACAGCGTAGTACATTCGATTCCGATTCTAGAGGACAATTCACTCCACCACTCTGTCCTCGCATCGAATCCTCTCCTCCTCGCTGGGGGCGGAGCCGAGGAGCGAGTGGAGGACGCGAGGAGAGTGAGCGAGTGTGAAAGTTGTGGTATTGGAATTTGGCTCATGTATTTCTGCTCTCCTCTCCTCCCTCCATCTGTACTAAACTACATGTATTTCTGCTCTCCTCTCCTCCCTCCATCTGTACTAAACTCCATGTATTTCTGCTCTCCTCTCCTCTCTCCATCTGTACTAAACTACATGTATTTCTGCTCTCCGCTCCTCCCTCCATCTGTATTAAACTCCATGTATTTCTGCTTTCCTCTCTCCTCTCCTCCCTCCATCTGTATTAAACTCCATGTATTTCTGCTCTCCTCTCTACTCTCCTCCCTCCATCTGTATTAAACTCCATGTATTTCTGCTTTCCTCTCTCCTCTCCTCTCTCCATCTGTATACTAAACTCCATGTATTTCTGCTCTCCTCTCCTCCCTCCATCTGTATTAAACTCCATGTATTTCTGCTCTCCTCTCCTGCCTCCATCTGTACTAAACTCCATGTATTTCTGCTCTCCTCTCCTCCCTCCATCTGTATTAAACTACATGTATTTCTGCTCTCCTCTCTCCTCTCCTCCCTCCATCTGTATTAAACTCCATGTATTTCTGCT
The DNA here is from genome assembly GCF_964188405.1 of Protomyctophum parallelum. Lineage (NCBI taxonomy): Eukaryota > Metazoa > Chordata > Actinopteri > Myctophiformes > Myctophidae > Protomyctophum > Protomyctophum parallelum. Next base: position 41,615,013 of record NC_139710.1, read on the forward strand.
CTCCTCTCTACATCTGCATTAAACTCCATGTATTTCTGCTCTCCTCTCTACATCTGCATTAAACTCCATGTATTTCTGCTCTCCTCTCTACATCTGCATTAAACTCCATGTATTTCTGCTCTCCTCTCCTCCCTCCATCTGTATTAAACTACATGTATTTCTGCTCTCCTCTCTCCTCTCCTCCCTCCATCTGTATTAAACTCCATGTATTTCTGCTCTCCTCTCTACATCTGCATTAAACTCCATGTATTTATGCTCTCCTCTCTCCTCTCCTCTCTCCATCTGCATTAAACTCCTTGTATTTCTGCTCTCCTCTCTCCTCCCCTCTCTCCATCTGCATTAAACTCCATGTATTTCTGCTCTCCTCTCTCCTCCCCTCTCTCCATCTGTACTAAACTCCATGTATTTCTGCTCTCCTCTCCTCCCTCCAGCTGCATTAAACTCCATGTATTTCTGCTCTCCTCTCTCCTCTCCTCCCTCCATCTGTATTAAACTACATGTATTTCTGCTCTCCTCTCCTCCCTCCATCTGTATTAAACTCCATGTATTTCTGCTCTCCTCTCTCCTCTCCTCCCTCCATCTGTATTAAACTCCATGTATTTCTCCTCTCCTCTCTCCTCTCCTCTCTCCATCTGTATTAAACTCCATGTATTTCTGCTCTCCTCTCCTGCCTCCATCTGTACTAAACTCCATGTATTTCTGCTCTCCTCTCCTCCCTCCATCTGTATTAAACTACATGTATTTCTGCTCTCCTCTCTCCTCTCCTCCCTCCATCTGTATTAAACTCCATGTATTTCTGCTCTCCTCTCTACATCTGCATTAAACTCCATGTATTTCTGCTCTCCTCTCTACATCTGCATTAAACTCCATGTATTTCTGCTCTCCTCTCTACATCTGCATTAAACTCCATGTATTTCTGCTCTCCTCTCCTCCCTCCATCTGTATTAAACTACATGTATTTCTGCTCTCCTCTCTCCTCTCCTCCCTCCATCTGTATTAAACTCCATGTATTTCTGCTCTCCTCTCTACATCTGCATTAAACTCCATGTATTTATGCTCTCCTCTCTCCTCTCCTCTCTCCATCTGCATTAAACTCCTTGTATTTCTGCTCTCCTCTCTCCTCCCCTCTCTCCATCTGCATTAAACTCCATGTATTTCTGCTCTCCTCTCTCCTCCCCTCTCTCCATCTGTACTAAACTCCATGTATTTCTGCTCTCCTCTCCTCCCTCCAGCTGCATTAAACTCCATGTATTTCTGCTCTCCTCTCTCCTCTCCTCCCTCCATCTGTATTAAACTACATGTATTTCTGCTCTCCTCTCCTCCCTCCATCTGTATTAAACTCCATGTATTTCTGCTCTCCTCTCTCCTCTCCTCCCTCCATCTGTATTAAACTCCATGTATTTCTCCTCTCCTCTCTCCTCTCCTCTCTCCATCTGTATTAAACTCCATGTATTTCTCCTCTCCTCTCTCCTCCCCTCTCTCCATCTGCATTAAACTCCATGTATTTCTGCTCTCCTCTCTCCTCTCCTCTCTCCATCTGCATTAAACTCCATGTATTTTTGCTCTCCTCTCTCCTCTCCTCTCTCCATCTGTATTAAACTCCATGTATTTCTCCTCTCCTCTCTCCTCTCCTCCCTCCATCTGCATTAAACTCCATGTATTTCTGCTCTCCTCTCTCTTCTTCCCTCTCTCCGTCTGCATTAAACTCCATGTATTTCTGCTCTCCTCTCCTCTCCTCTCCTCTCCTCTCCTCTCCTCTCCTCTCCTCTCCTCTCCTCTCCTCTCCTCTCCTCTCCTCTCCTCTCCTCTCCTCTCCTCTCCTCTCCTCTCCTCTCCTCTCCTCTCCTCTCCTCTCCTCTCCTCTCCTCTCCTCTCCCCTCTCTCCATCTGTATTAAACTCCATGTTAACTGTCCTCTCCTCCCCAGCCTGCCTCTGCTAGGGGTATTGGCATCCAGGTCATTCATAAATGGAGTCAGATGCCTCGGAAGCGCCCTCTGCTGGTGCAGAAGTAAGTATGATGATATTGATTTTAACCTGAGACCAGATTCTACAGATCAACATAATATGGAATGAATTCTGTACTGGCCATATATGGAGTGTGTCTTGAGTGTACAGGGTTTGATGAGGTCAGATCAACCTGATTGGTGGGAATAGATCTATAGATGGATAGATGGATGGATGGATGGATGGATGGATAGATAGATCTATAGATGGATAGATAGATAGATAGATAGATAGATAGATGGATAACAGATCTATATTGTGTGTTTCTAGGTATCTACACAAGCCTTTCCTGATTGGTGGGAATAAGTTTGACCTTCGTATCTACGTCTACGTGACCTCCTACGACCCTCTGAGGATCTACATGTTCTCCGACGGACTCGTCCGATTCGCCAGCGTCAAGTAAGGACACGCCCACTTCCTGTTAGCGACGCGCCATATAGAGCGTAGCAGTCCCGCCCCCTCCAGAGACCCGGAAAAGAAATTGCCGTTCATTTTCCCTCATAGGCTTTTCTAAACCCATTCTGACCTGAGATCAGATTCATACGAGGTTTCCACTGGACACACACTCGTCTGATTAACCCATTCTGACCTGAGATCAGATTCTAGAAATGTCAGTCGCTCTTCGATTTTTCAAAAATAGCAGACCTACAAGCTCGTAGATCTGCTATTTTTCAATAGCTAAAGCATAACATGATGCTAACCCCAAAATGGGTTCCCGTTCAGAATGGGTTAAAGTATTTATTTAAAGACGGTTACGTCGCGGACAAAGCCAACTCGGATCGTGACAAATCATGACAATGAACACAATATTTTGGGGCCGATCAAATCATTAGAAAGAAGAAAATAAAGGCAGGAGACGACACTATTTGTTTTGTTTTTCTTCTTATAAATTATTTGATCGGCCCAAAACATTCTGTTCATTGTCATGATTTGTCACGATCCGAGTTGGCTTTGTCCGCGGCGTAACCGTCTTTAAATAAATACTTTAAGAAATGCCTATGGGCAAAATGCATTACAATTTACAATTTACAATTTTGGCATTTAGCAGACGCTCTTAATCCAGAGTGACTTACATTAAGCAAGAACAAACAAGCATGGGAATACATCACATAAAAACATTTATCATGAAACATGCGTAAGCTAAGAAAGTAACGGTGGAATATCTATATAATGAAACTATACATAACTATACATATATACTATACTATGCTATACATATGTACTATGACGTGCTATGACTACATACAATGCAATTATAGTGCTGTCTACATAACATGCTATAAGTCTGTATCAAATGCTATCTAAGTCTACAGAAATGCTATCTAAGGGGGTAGGGTAAGTGCTATGGGCCATGATGGAGTCTGAAAAGGTGGGTTTTCAGACTACGGCGGAAGATTGGGAGTGATGCTGCAGTTCTGACTGCAATGGGAAGTGCATTCCACAGTTTTGGAGCCAGAAGGGAGAAGAGTTTGGGACGTGTGGAGCGTTGTCCCGGCATTTTTAGTGAGGGTACTTCCAGCTTCCCTGCGTTGGCTGATCTGAGTTCGCGGGAGGGCATTGCGATTAATTTCCTGTGCCACTCGTCGTTCTGAAAGGGGGCGGGACTACGACGGTCTATAAGTGCGTAGAGGACACGCCCCCTTCCCTTTTTATATATATATTTTCACCCAGTGTCAAATATTTAATGTACTCCTGGGCGCTACACTTCCTCTGCCAACCTGGGGAGAGCAACGGACTGACCGCATGGTGTCGCACAATGAATTAGGCTTATAATAAAACAGCGATATAGTAGAGAGGAGCGCATACTTGGATTGGTCTTTAATGTAACAATTAGAGTAGCGCGGCTGAGCTTGTAGATCTGCTATTTTTCAATAGTTAAAGTACAACATAATGCTTAAAACACCAAAAGGGGTCGCCGCCCGAAATGGGCTACACAGGGCCTGAAACAGGCATTACCTCTCAATCAAATAAGAAAAATATATAATCCAAAGCCTCTTGTCAATTGTAAACGAACGGTAACATGGAGGAACTCTTAACCCATTCTGACCTGAGATCAGATTCTACAAAATGCTCTTCTACATCCTGACAGTTTTCTGAAAAAGCTATGTTTCTATGTCAGTCGTTCTTCGATTTTTCAAAAAATAGCAGACTTACAAGCTCGTGTAGATCTGCTATTTTTCATGCCGCATGCGCTACTGGTCGATGAAGAATTACAATCCAAGGTTTCTCAATCATAATTATTATGGTTTATGGTTGAAAGTATTAAACCATAATAGAGATCTGGTCATCTTGGTGCTGCAGAGTGAGAGCAGCCAATTGATCTGACTACACTACCCACAATGCAACTTGACTGGCATTACAGTAATTAGTTATTTGCCAGCACCTGCTCCGATATAGGCCAATCAAATCGAATCAAACTTTATTTATATAGCACATTTAGCCCATTCTGTGCGGGAACCCCTTTTGATGTTTCAAGCATTATGTTATACTTTAGCTATTGAAAAAAAAATAGCAGATCTACAAGCTACATAGCGCGGCACCGAGTGCCGCACTATGAGCTTGTAGGTTCTGCTATTTTTGAAGAATCGTGAAAATGTGGCGCAAATCTTTGAATATATGTTCTTTCTCAGAGCGAACATTTTCAACTCAAATCTTTTCTTCTGGGGAAGTCTCTGGAACAGGGGGGTCGGCGGCCCATAATTGCATATCTTTTTTGGGGTCCTTTACATATATATTGAGCACCTACATATATATTGAGCACCACTGATACAGACACGTAAGGTTTTCCAGAAAACTGTCAGGATTTTGAAGACATTTTCACTCAAATAGTAGTTAGAATAATACGATCAGTATTGAGTTGTGCTTGAAATTTACTGTAATTCTGCAAACCGTTAATCAATCAATCAATCAATCAATCAATCAATCAATCAATCAATCAATAATGTCCTGTGATTGACAGGTACTCGTCCTCCATGAGGACTCTGGGTAATAAGTTCATGCACCTGACCAACTACAGCGTCAACAAGAAGAACGTTGAATACGAGAGCAACTCTGACGACACCAAGTGTCAGGGACACAAGTGGTACGCACTACACTACCCACAATGCACTACACTGCCCACGATGCACTACACTGCCCACGATGCACTACACTACCCACGATGCAACAGTGACGACACCAAGTGTCAGGGACACAAGTGGTATGCACTACACCAGGGGTCCTCAACTAGAAATGATGAAGGTCCACAAATATTTTTTTGAATAAGACCGAGGTCCGGTCCCATGCGCGGCGTCCATCGGAGAGCGGGGCTCTATGCCCGTTTAGTATGGTCAAGCCAAGCTTATACAAATCAGATCCCCTTCCAACCAACCAATAATGGGGTGCAGAGTGCAGGCCCGGAGTGGAACTCCAAATCAGGCCGGGACGCCCTGGCAGGCCACACTGTGCACGCGCATAGCGCGCGCCAGAATTTTGGGGGACATTTTGGGGGCCTTTGCAGCAATTTCACATGAGAAATGTACCATCTGATGTTATTTATATTATTAACTTAAAAAAAGAAAAAAAAAAAAAATAACGTTTTTTTTTTTTTTTTTTTTTTGGGTGGTCCGCAAAGAGGTGGTCCGCGGTCCGGTCGCGGACCGCGGTCCGCCAGTTGAGTACCCCTGCACTACACTACCCACAATGCACTACACTGCCCACGATGCACCACACTACCCACGATGCACTACACTACCCACGATGCAACAGTGACGACACCAAGTGTCAGGGACACAAGTGGTACGCACTACACTACCCACAATGCACTACACTGCCCACGATGCACCACACTACCCACGATGCAGTACACTACCCACGATGCAACAGTGACGACACCAAGTGTCAGGGACACAAGTGGTACGCACTACACTACCCACAATGCACTACACTGCCCACGATGCACCACACTACCCACGATGCACTACACTACCCACGATGCAACAGTGACGACACCAAGTGTCAGGGACACAAGTGGTACGCACTACACTACCCACAATGCACTACACTGCCCACGATGCACTACACTACCCACGATGCAACAGTGACGACACCAAGTGTCAGGGACACAAGTGGTACGCACTACACTACCCACAATGCTCTGTATTCCATGTACAGATATGTTCCACTGTTTGATGGATATGTTGGGGTTCTTAATGCTTACATATGATTCTTGATGACTATTGTTTATTGTATGCTCATTAATGGTCTATGTGTGTGCGTGCGTGCGTGTACGGTGTGTGTGCGGGCATGCGTGCATGCGTGCGTGCGTGTGTGTGTGCGTGCATGCGTGCACGGTGTGTGTGCGGGCGTGCGTGCATGCGTGTGTGTGCCTGCATGCGTGTGTGTGAGTGTGTGTGTGCGTGTGTGCGTGTGCGTGCGTGTGCGTGTGTGCGTGTGTGTTTGTGTGTGTGTGTGTGCACAGGGCGCTGAAGGCCTTATGGAAGTACCTAGAGGAACAGGGCGTCGACACTGAGGTCATCTGGGAGAAGATCAAAGACATCGTCATCAAAACCATCATCGTGTGAGTTCTGTTATCACTCTACAAAACCATTTGGTCTTTTTTAATCGACCTCAGACCAAAATGGGTTAACAGTTTTACTCCATGAAACGCGTTGCCCGCTATTTCATCAAATATGCTACGCTGCCGAGATTGTTTTATTACCTTTAGAGCAAACGCTGAAGTATTTGCAGCTTTCAACGACGAAAATCCGGGGAAAAATGTTCCGTCGGCCTGTTAGGATCATCATCACCATGTTATGATCATCATCACCAGCGGCCATTACAATGCGCTACAGGATCCGCCTCGTTGTAGTCCAAACAAACCCCCCCCCCCCCCGTCCACTTACATTAGGCTCAATTTTCCAGAAGCCCTAGCAGCACGGATGATGACTTGATTTCCGCTTTCGTCGTCATAACGCGACGGCCTCGTCGTCAGGTTTCTTTTTAAAACAGTGAATTAAAAGCATTAAACAAATGTCGGGTATAGCGTTTTTACTCGCGGTGGAACACTGGATTAAACAATTAGTGTCCGTCAAACTTTTAATAACCCACACGGATGTGTATATTACAGGAAACTCCCGCTAAACTTTCCAACTAACTGTTGGAAAAATGATAATAATTTTGTCCATTCTGAAAAATCCATGTAACAGAACAGGCTTATAGGCAAGTCAGATTTAACTTTAATACCTTTTTTTATATTTAATATTGTGAGCTTGTAGATCTGTTCAAGCTGCTTATCAGTAAAGACTGACCGATTAATCGGACAGCATAATTAATCGGTCTGATTGATTGATCGAAACCGATTAATCTAAAAACAACTAGAATGGGCCGATACTGATACTGTGTTTGCCCACTAATTAATTACTTCTGGTCATTATTTAATTTATTATTTATTATTATATTTATTATTTAATCTCCCATCACAGCTTACTTCTGGTCATTATTTAATGTATTATTAATTATTATATTTATTATTTAATCTCCCATCACAGCTTACTTCTGGTCATTATTTAATGTATTATTAATTACTAGCCCTTACCCGTTGTGAGATATTTGCCCCCCCTGGTGGCCGTGGGGGGTACTGCGCCCGGTGCGTTTTTAATTCACTAATAAATTCATTATTAATAATTAATGTGTCAAATTGAAAAAAGGGCTCCGTTAAGACCTCCATATTCATATGGTCAATGCCTATGTGAATGATTGGTGCAGGCAATGAGGAGATAAGTGTTTGTTTCTGACAGACAGACAGACAGACAGACAGACAGACAGACAGACATTGTTAGAATTATAGTATGATTATATTTATTATTTAATCTCCCATCACAGCTTACTTCTGGTCATTATTTAATGTATTATTAATTATTATATTTATTATTTAATCTCCCATCACAGCTTACTTCATTATTTAGGAGCGCACACATATTTGGAATGCCAAGGACTTAATTAACTTATTTTTTATCAACTCCCACAGCGCCAACAACGCCATTAACGCCTTTTTGAAACGTGTATAACGTTGGGCAAAAAAATAAACTGGCAGTCAGGGCCTTTTTGCGCCCCCTAGTGGCGATGGAAGAGTTTTAATAATCATGATAAAATGGCACGATTTTTTCCCTACTCAGTCTGTGTCTCATAGGAGGGCTGTGGGCAGTTTAGAAACCGTCCTACAGTGACATCATCATTAGGCAGATTATTTTTTAAACAAGATTTTTTTACAAAAATGTTTAGATTTTCATTATCGTGAGAACGATGGCTTCCATTTTTGCATTGCAACTTTTCAGGACTAGAAAGCCTGCGGTTTCTATTAGCTTGTATTCCCCATCGATGATGTCACTGTCCACCAGTGACATCATCGATGGGGAATACAAGCTAATATGGAGTAAGTCTTGACTAGTGTACAGGGTTTGATGAGGTCTGGCCATATATGGAGTGTCTTGACTAGTGTACAGGGTTTGATGAGGTCTGGCCATATATGGAGTGTGTTGACTTTATTTGTATAGTACCTTTCATGACATGAAATGCAGCTCAAAGTGCTTTACAGAACAATGGAGAATAAAAGAAAAGCAAGGCAACGACATTAAAAAACAAGCAGTAATGCAATACAGTGAGGACATGAATAACAAAAAAATTAAATATCAATTAAAAGCAATGTTGTAGAAGTGGGTCTTGAGCTAAGCTTTAAAAATGTCTACAGAGGCTGCCTGACGAAGGTACAGTGGGAGCTTGTTCCATGCCGTCGGCCCGTAGGAGCAGAAAGCTGCTTCCCCGTATTCTTTAGTTGACATTTCTTTAGGCAAAGCGAGCAGGCCAGCAGTGGAAGACCTTAGGGGGCGGTTTGGGACATATTTAGGCAGGCAGTCATGTAGGGAGGAAGGTTTGGGACATATTTAGGCAGGCAGTCATGTAGGGAGGAAGGTTTGGGACATATTTAGGCAGGCAGTCATGTAGGGAGGAAGGTGCGAGACCATTGAGAGCTTTATAGACAAGTAAAATAATTTTAACCCATTGGTGGGAACCCCTTTTGGTGTAAGCATTATGTTATTATAGCAGATCTACGAGCTTGTAGGTCTGCTATTTTTGAAAGATCGAAGAACGACTGACAACGAAACATAGCTTTTTCAGAAAACTGTTGGGATTTAGAAGACATTTTTAGAATCTGATCTCAGGTCAGAATCACTCCAGGATTGCAGTGAGATTAATCGAGATTAACCAATTCTGACCTGAGATCAGATTCATACGAGGTTTCCACTGGACACACACACACTGATCTGATTAACCCATTCTGACCTGAGATCAGATTCATACGAGGTTTCCACTGGACACACACACTGGTCTGATTAACCCAGTCTGACCTGAGATCAGATTCATACGAGGTTTCCACTGGACACACACTGGTCTGATTAAACAAATGAATCTATGCCCACCAGTAGTACAGTAAATAACCCATTCTGACCTGAGATCAGATTCTAAAAAATCTCTTCCACATTCTGACAGTTTTCTGAAAAAGCTGTTTCTATGTCAGTATTCCTTTGATTTTTCAAAAATAGCAGACCTACAAGCTCGTAGCGCGCGACTCGGTGGCGCGCTACGAGCTTGTAGGTCTGCTATTTTTCAATAGCTAAAGCATAACGTAATGCTAACACCAAAATGGGTTAAAACGTATAAATATACAGAGTAAATGTAATATAAATTAATGGAGTAAATGTACTAATATTAAAACGTACTTGTGTTTCAGATCTGACCCCTACGTGAACTCCCTCGTTAAGGCCAACCTTAGCTCCGCCTCCAGCTGCCACGAACTGTTTGGATTCGACATCATGTTGGACGAAAACCTGAAGCCATGGTTACTGGAAGTAAACATTTCACCAAGGTACGTTGTCATTAGGGCTGCGAATCTTTAGGTGTCCCACGATTCGATTCCGATTCTTGGGGTGACGATTCGATTCAAAAATGATCTTTTCGATTTTTCCGATTCTCGATTCAAAAAAGATTTTTTCTTTTATTCTAAAGCAGTTTTTTTTTTTTTTTTTTTTTTTAAACAATTAAATAGAATTTTAGCATGATCTACTCCAGTCTTCTGGCGTGAAAGCAGAGTACATTTAGTAAAAAGCTTGTATAATTGTAAAGGTTTTATCAACTGAATGATTTCAACACACAAAGGTTAAATCCAAGAGTAAATGTCTCATTTATTTAGCTTGCACAAATTTTAACCAGTACAAAAGTTACAAAATGTCTTCTCACTCAATACCAGAACAATACATTAGTATTAAAACAGGTGTAAAATAAATACAATTGGCAGGCTTAGCTTAGCTGGTAGTAAATGCACTATGCAGAAACCCAGGCCATAATGCATTGCATGCACAGGTACATTTGTGCAAGAAAAAGAACAAAAATAAAGATATTTTTTTGGAAAATGAGAATCGTTTCTGAATCGGACGGCATTAGAATCGTGATTCTAACTCGAATCGATTTTTTTGGACAGGCCTAGTTGTCATGGTTACTGGAAGTAAACATTTCACCAAGGTACGTTGTCATTAGGGATGCACCGAAAACTCGGCCACCGAAAATATTCGGCCAAAAATGGCTAAAAATGTATTTTCGGCCTGTTCGGTTTTGGCTCAAATAGGCCGAAAAAATATCACCGATTATTAGTAGTAGTGGTCCTAAAGTTGTGAATCGATATAATTCAACAAAACTGCGGTGAAAACACAGATGTACAAGCCCAACGTGCTGTGCATTGCGACAAGTATAGATAACTTGTAGATCTGCTACTTCCAGCGCAGGAAGGGCGCATGCTTATGGCGCTCTTTAAACCGTTTAAATGCGGGAACGGGAGATTCACGTGGTTCGATTCCCAGTGCTTCGATGCGGGAAAGGGAGATTTACGTTTACTGCATGTTTTTATTGATAACTTTCAATGGCCTTTCTACACACCCAAGCACTTTAATCAGACCAGTGTGTGTCCAGTGGAAACCTCGTATGAATCTGATCTCAGGTCAGAATGGGTTAATCAGACCAGTGTGTGTCCAGTGGAAACCTCGTACTTTTGCGGGGCCCGCTCCCCCGACCCCCCCCCCCCCCCCCTCCCAGATTCGCTCCCCCCCCCTCCCAGATATTATTATTATTATTACTACTACTATTGCACCTGATTTTCACCACCATCATCTCCAGCATTATGTCCACAGAGAACATATATTTTCTAATTAAATTAACCTTTTTAAATTATAGGGTATACCACAAAGGCCATTCATTTTATAATCAATTTATTTTATTTCATGTTTAGATATGTTTTATGTTTAATCTCTTTCTTGTGGGTTTTTTTATAGTCTTATGGTCATCGGTGTGGGACATAGTATGATGCCAGTAGCCTATATGTTCACAGTGCTTCAGCCTCCCTTTCTTTATGATGTCGAGTTCCTTGCTCCATTGCTCATTAAATGTAGTTTTTCATTTCGGAATATTTGGTTTATTTATCTCTGCATTAACTATCGTAAAGTGATTGTGAGAGCACACATTCCACAACAAACAAACCGACCGTCCCACTGGCAGTGTTGCCAGGTTTTGGAAGAGAACAAGCCCAAAAGAAGCCTGACTAGGCTTAGTAGGCTATTTTATAAAACAAGCCCAAAGTCGCTTATAATTAAGCGGGCATGGCAACACTACGAACGTCTCCTCTCTCTTGACAGAGGGAGTGTGGCCGGCTCCCTGCGGAGTTGAGAAGCGCTGCGGAGATTTTAATACCCAGACGACGTAAATGACAGTTATGACACAAGCATTGTATATCACAAAAAAACGGACAATTATGTGTCCGGCCGGAGGTTGAGGTGGGAGGAGGACAGGTGGGTCTAAAACCGGACTGTCCGGCGTGAAACCGGACGTCTGGCCACCCTATATGAATCTGATCTCAGGTCAGAATGGGTTAACTACTAGCACTGGATGGTAGCACAACACTCCCTTTCTACACACCCAAGCACTTTACCTACTAGCACTTGATGGTAGCACAACACTCCCTTTCTACACACCCAAGCACTTTACCTACTAGCACTGGATGGTAGCACAACACTCCGATCACGTGATCACAAAAAAATAAAATAAAAAGATGCCTCTTCCCCCTCCCTTCCTGAAAACTCAGGACGGGAGGGGCTCAAATGCTCACTATCACACAATGGCGGCCCCGCATTGCGAGCGTAGCTACTATAGCTAGCCCTTAGCCAGATCACATTTCATGACATCCGATCGTATCTAGCTAGGCAGAGCTGTTTCTCACTCCCCCCTGCATGTCTCATAAATAATGACAATGGATAAATAATGGATGGATAAACAGTGCAACAGTTGCTCACTTCACAGGGGTGTGATTTTTATTATGATTACAGTATTAGTTTGTTTTTCTTATGAAAGCAGAGAGTCTTCTGTTTCATACGGTATATAGCAGGGGTCCTCAACTGGCGGACCTCTCTGCGGACCCTAGGCAAAAAAAAAAAAAAAAGGTCAGGCCAGCAAAAAAACAACTCTCCTAAGCTCAGGCCAGGCCAGCCACAGTCAATTTCAATTCAATTCAGGCAGTGTTGCTGCAGCACAACTACATTGTGTGTCTTATGTTAATGGAGGGAAGAATTTAATAATATAAATAACATCAGATGGTACATTTCTCATGTGAAATTGCTGCAAAGGCCCTCAAAATGTCCCCCAAGGGCCCCCAAAATTCTGGCGCGCGCTACGTGCGCGCGCAGTGTGATTTGGATTTGGAGTTCCACTCCGGGCCTGCACTCTGCACCCCATTATTGGTTGGTTGGAAGGGGATCTGATTTGTATAAGCTTGGCTTGACCATACTAAACGGGCATAGAGCCCCGCTCTCCGATGGACGCCGCGCATGGGAGCGGACCTCGGTCTTATTCAAAAAAATATTTGTGGACCTTCATCATTTCTAGTTGAGGACCCCTGGTATATAGTATGTCACTCATTCTTGAGATGAGGGACAAAAGTGGAAAAAACATGTCCCACACATAAGAGCCTTATTATTGTTAAAAATAAATTAATTTAATAAAAATAAAAGCACTTGCAAAGTTACATGTAATACAGTTGTGCATTATTATGCCATTCATTTCATTATAATTGTTTTCATATGCCATCTGAATTAGTTAAAAGCAGGCACTGTACCCAAAAACGCCTGTATTTAGCCTGTCCCCAGCAAGTGGTCATAATTTCAAACTGCTAAAAAAGTGTCTAATACTGTCACAATCACATAAATATACATACTAAATTAAAGTAGATTGTCAACAACATAGCAAACAATATACACAATAATTTTAATTTATTTTTTCCATTAGTTATCTCATATCAAATGTGTGTCCCACGTCTCCCGTCAACTCCGTCAGGTTTTTTAAAAGTCTTAAATTAATCAGAAAATATTGTCGACAGATTTAGCCTGAAGACTCCTTTTCCAAGTCCCGTTTGTATTTGTTGCAACAGTGGAGCACCTGGTCTGACAAGCATTCAATTGTTTGATATTTTAAACAAACAATGTTGATATCAGGGTGGTCACAGCTTTTACATGTCAACTCCGTCAGGACATTATTATGATCTTTGTTAAGAATTCCAAAATAATGTTTATTATTTTAGTTTAGGGTTAGGTTTAGCTAACAAATGAAGCAAAAACAAAATGGCTACATTGTACTACAGAGGGTTAAGATGAAAACAAATGACATTTTGTCAACTCCGTCAGACGTCAACTCCGTCAGGTTTTGTGTCTGACGGAGTTGACATGTATCTGACGGAGTTGACAAAAGTGTTCCTAAAACAATAAAGTTATAGTTTTTGAATAATGGGACGTATTCTAATTTGGCACACAGTTAGAGCATGCCTTAAGGAACATTTTTGGCTATAGGGCCATCACAGATTTGTCTCGTGGTGACCATGGCAGCCATTTTCCAAAATTGCCGCCACCTGATGTTATTTTACAATAACTCAAGTTCTACACCACCTAGGATCTTGATTCTGGTGACTAAGACTACATTTTCAAGGATGAGGGATACAGTGGTACAATTTAGATTTTCCCTGTGACCATGGCAGCCATTTTTCAAAATGGCCGCCACCTGCTGTTATTTTACAATAACTCAAGTTCTACACCATCTAGGATCTTGATTCTGGTGACTAATCATACATTTTCAAGGATGTGGGATACATTGGTACTATTTAGATTTGTCCTGTGACCATGGCAGCCATTGTTTTTCAAAATGGCCGCCACCTGCTGTTATTTTACAATAACTCAAGTTTTAGACCACCTAGGATGTTGATTCTGGCGACTAATAATACATTTTTAAAAGATGAGGAATACAGTGGTACTATTTAGATTTGTCCTGTGACCATGGAGGCCATTGTTTTTCAAAATGACCACCAACCTGCTGTTATTTTACCAATAACTCAAGTTTTAGACCACCAAGGATCTTGATTCTGGTGACTAATCATTACATTTTCAAGGATGAACTTTCTCTGGGAGGGGTCAGGGCTTATTTCAGCTGCAGGTTGAGTTGCTACTGACAGGACATTAAAAGGAGGTGGGCTTTCTGGCCTTTGACTTGTCCCTTTCAGGTACACAAGACGCACAGTTTGACTTCACTGGCCACTGCAGTGTGGCGTTGTATCTTGGTGGCCTCCTGCCAGTGTTTCTCCATCCTTCTCATGAGCTCTGTGTTCTGGGGCTCTGTTATAGTCAACTTACATTGTCTTGGCTGGAGATTGCTTTCCTGCAGGGTCCAGCCCAGTCTTGTGCAGATGGCTGCTGGCCCACCTGGAGGCCCCAACCTCACTTGTTCGGTTGGTGTGATTAGGTGGGGTGGTCTTCCCCAATCAGGATGAAGGGTTTGACCCTTTCAAACGGCAGTCTGGCCAAGTGTCTGTATTTAGTTGTGAGGCTAGATACAGGATACGATTGCTCACCCAGCCCCAGGTGACTTGAGGTGAAGGCTCCTTTGATTTGGTAACATTGCTTTGGTTGACATGCTGGGGACACAGAACGACACTGATGCCTTCAGTGTCTGCACATCCTGCCTGATAGTCCTGAAGGCAGATCTTCTGTCTTCAGTCTTTCGCTCACTGTTCACTGCTCACTGTTCACCTCAAGCAGGTCTTCAAGGTGTTTGCCTTTGCACAGGCTATATGGCTAGGACTCGTGCTTCAACCACTCAGAGAACTCCAACATGGTGTTGGTTGCTCCTGGGCCGCAGAGCATTGTGCGGCAGAATTCAGCTCTCATCTCTGGTGGCAGCTTTTTGAGGAGTCGTGCAACATTTGAGCCGCATCAAAGTTCTGTGTCTCCCTCTGGGCCTAGGGTAGACACTTGCTATTTTCCGTAACACTAATTGGTGGGGCTGTCCAAACTTGTTGTTTAGGTGTCAATCGGGTCTCTGTTGGTGAAGTCGGATCTAGGTGGTCTAGAAGATGAGTTAGTCAGGGGATTATTAATACAATCTGGTAATAAATTCCTTATCAAGAATTTTCTTCACCAATGTGTTTGGAAGGGTGTCTACTAACATATCCGCTGAAAGTTGGGGTACCATCAACAACCTATATAAGGCAAAATGTTCATTATGCTTTAAGTAGCATGTGACATGTCAAACTAGGGAGTTTGCATGATTCTGAATGCATTCCAAGCATTAGCTATGCACGAAGAACACTCCTTGGGCTGAAAACGGCCATAGCCGTCATCACAAAATGAGGTCAGCACATTTGGGCCAGTGGATATATGGCCGAATTTAGCCGAAGGGGTTTGACCCCTAGTTTGGCCATAGACTCCCTAGTTTGGCCATAGCCACTTGGTATGGTACCCAACTTTCAGCAGCTGTCAAAAATGCCCCTAGGGTGGTTCAATAGAAACCAATGTGGGATATGTTAGTAGACACCTTTACAAACACATTGGTGAAAAAATTCTTGGTAAGAAATGTAATCACAGATTTGACATTATTCTGATAATATTCCCTGACTAAATTGGTAAAATAATAGCAGGTCCACCATTTTTGAAAATGGCTGCAATTGTCACAGGATAAATCTAAATAGTACAACTGTATTCCTCCTCCTTGAAAATGTAGCATTAGTCACCAGAATCAAGATCCTAGGTGGTGTAGAACTTGAGTTATTGGGAAATAACAAAAAGTTGGCGGCCATTTTTAAAAATGTCTACCATGGTCACAGGACAAATCTAAATAGTACCAATGTATCCCACATCCTTGAAAATGTATGATTAGTCACCAGCATCAAGATCCTAGGTGGTGTAGAACTTGAGTTATTGTAAAATAACAGCAGGTGGCGGCCATTTTGAAAATGGCTGCCATGGTCACAGGGCCAATATAAATAGTACCACTGTATTCCTCATCCTTGAAAATGTGGGATTAGTCACCAGAATCAAGATCCTAGGTGGTCTAGAACCTAAATCAGTTAAACTTGTCAACTCCGTCAGATGTTCGTCAACTCCGTCAGACGTTCGTCCCGTGATGTTTTTGTTAATTTCCAAAGAAATAGAAAATTCGATGTTAAATATTTTGTGCATATGTATTGAAACACCAACTGAAATGATACGTAATGATGATTTTTTTTTTTTTTTACATGGTTTTCATGTTATAATATTGAAAATAGAGGTTGAAATGACGGATTTGAGAAATTGGATATTTCATAATAGTGTGATATTGGAAAAAAACAATATTAAAATAATTGTATTACTTAACTTGATTACTGAAAGCCAGTATAAGATAACTGAGGACTTTATATTATTGTTGAAATTATCAAATTCAATTAAAAAATATTTTAGTGTGTCTGACGGAGTTGACATGAATCAGGTATTAAGTGCATAAATGTCCCATTTTAGAAAGAAATGTTATGCGAAAAACCTGTTCCTTCTCAATATTGGTAGTTGAGACCTGTGTCTACAAATACATCCATTTGATTTGAATGTATCTTAAAAAAAAAAAAAATCCAGTTTGAAAAAAGTTTTGTCCCTTATCTCAAGAATGGGTGATGTACATGTCGCTATATAGGCCTTATTTTGTGAATAATAGTTGTTCAGGTCCATGCCTTCTCTAAAGTTCTCTCTGGTGGGCGCAAGCTGCATTCAATAGCCAATTACTGACAAACTGTACATGGGATCAATGTGTATATTGTTTTCCTCCTAAAAGTAGACATTCAGGGCTTTCATTCAGTGTATGGTATGTATATGATATTATTTGTGTTCATTTTTATATCTGTCTGTCAATGTCTGTCAACTTCAACCTTCCATATCTCTGCTGTTCTTTCAAGCGAGCAGCGTGCAGGCAAAAGCAGGTGTTAGGTCAAGGTCAATATCTCCAGAATGGAAGATGGTAAAGTTGGGCTTTCTTTTGATGTATGCGGTGTGATTCTCGCTATAAGAGTTTCGTGGCAGTTTGCTGTGGGCCCCGAAACAGTTCCTTCGTCCAATGTTAATCCCTTAGCATAGCCCAAGACAGCCAAGCAGAATAGGCTAGCAGCAAGAGTGTTAACCCTTGGACTACCAATCCCAATTTTTTAGTTTGGGTAACAAATTGGCATATTTTTAATTCATCATTTTCACATTAATAGAAATATCTGGTGGTTTGAACAGATGTTTTTTTTTTCTTTTTTCATTGCTAGTGTATTCTCTCGAATTGCCACCAAATGGCGGGAACGCACCAATATGCTGATTTTGGCCAAAATAGACGAATCTTCCTAAGTCACTTCCGGTTCAACGATCGACAACATCCGGTAGTATTTTGACCCTAGTCACTAGCTTGGCTGGTCCGGATTGCTAAGCTAATGCTATATTTTTCATAACTAAGTCAAATTAACCTCAAATCAACCCCAAAACATCGCAAAATATCACATCTTTTACAGCGACGCACATAGAGACGGTGCGCGTGCACGATAGCGCACGGTCACGCGGATTTCGGCCGTTTTTTGGTAAATTACATCCAACATTAGGGATATTAGCGAAAAAATACAAATTTTTGCTCCGTTGAACCCTAGATAACTGACATTTATTGACATTCCGTTAATTCCGTGAACGGGAGGTTTGTATTTTTTAGCAATAATCCGTTTTTTCCGTTAATTGTAGCCCAGGGGTTAACTATGCATCAGCAGCCAGCGACGCTGCGACAGTCACAACACACGAGCAGCAGACGCATCCGACACAACTTTATTGCACACATCTGTGCTTTCATCCACGCTTCCATAGCCTTTTAAATCGTATTTCCCATCCACGGGCACGAGCAGTGATATCAGCAGCTTCCACCCGATCTGTGGTGGTGTTCTGTTGTCTGACGAGGGGAGCTACCAGCTAGTAGCTAGCATGGGAGCTAACGTTCCATATAGTTAGGAGTCCTCCTTATAACACTATACTTTCCGTTCCCCAACCCCTCACACTCGCTGCTGCGTTTACACGGGCAGACACAAAGACGAATGGGAATATTATTTGGAGCTTTAACAATGAATCGTTGCATCTGCCCGTGCTTAATGGTCAGGGTTTCACTGCCCACAGCAGGCAGACCTGTCAAAACTATGCACTTCCCAAAACTCAGATTCATGCCACCACCTATACATTCAAACCCACCTCTGGAATATTGCTATCTCATTTTACTTTAACCCTCTAAGACCCAGCGTTGCTTTTTAGCAACAATTTTATTTTAATTGATTACTATTTTTATTTATTTTTCTGTTCTTTTTTCACCTAAACGTCATCAGTGATGTTCATTGCAATGCCATTGGTCATGATATTTGCATATAAATACCCCCCACAGAGGCTGAAATTCACACGAATTAAAAATGTCTGGACTTTTGAAATTATTTTAACATAAGACTTTTGACCTTTACCCTAATAAAAGTAGGTAAAATAATTGTAATATATGTTTTTTTGTGATCATTAGAATGTCTAGAACATGTTTTATTCATTATTGTGAAAGATATCCCCCAAATGTAAATTATTAATTTATTATATTATTATATAATTATTATACATTTTTCATCAAACTTATTTTTGAACATATTTTTTAGTCTTAGTCCTAGTAGTACGAAGTAGTAGGTTGAAATCAATTTTTTGCAAGTAGAAATTAATGCGGGTCTTAGAGGGTTAGTTCATTTATTTTATATTATTCCATAGTCTTAGTTTTTCTCTAATAAAGTTGTTTTTATTTGTTTTCTCCTCCTTGAAAAGTGTCTTTAAGTACTCAGAGAAGCATTATAACTATTAGTATTACTACTTGTTTTATTGCCTATGCTTATGTAGAAAAAAAAGCTCACTGCTCAGGTCAAATAGGCCTATTGATATGCGATTAAAATGTTCTTAATTGAGATTAATTAATCACAAAGCCTCAAATTAATTAGATGTTTTTTAACACTAGGAAGTCTGAGCAGCCGTTCTGACCGAATTTGAAATTTCAACGTTTATTTTCTTAGCCCATGGAGTCCAGAGAAAGTTCCCCTTGCATGACTTTGTCTAAATATTCGGTTGAAATCATCTCTGTTTTTTTTTCCATTTGAAACATTTTGTAAATATGATTTTAGGCATATATCTCTTACTCAGTCTGACTATAATCGGCCCAATCGACCGCCGTCACCCTTTCTCCCCCTCTCATCTTTTGTTTGCGCTGCTTGATAATGGTGTTAATGGTGATTCCCCGACATTTACTTTTCACTTGATATCGTTTCGTAGAGAGCGCCTACACAACCGATTTATATACCAAATGAAAGCCCCAATTCCATAGTTTACATGGTATTTTGTTTTTTTTAAAATGAGCAAAAAATGAGCGAGTTACGGTGGTTATGGTGGTAGGGGTGGAGAAAAAAAAAGAACACACAAAAGACAGCTGGAGACGGCATTGTTGTTGTTCAAGCCTGCATTCCATGTCCAACGAATTAAATCATATACGTTTGGCTGGTTAATTAACTTGGAATTTGTTTATTATTTTGATAAGATAATAGGAATATGAATACAATGATTATTATCATTGTTATTATTATTATTATTGAATGCTCGGTTAGACTCGACCCGACATTTACTTTCCATGAAGCGAGAACGCTTGCCGATGCGCGATACAAAATAAAAAGTGTTTGAATAATTCCAACCAGATAGACCTCCCGAACCGCTAAATGTTTTGTCAGTCAAAAGAACAGTTCTTTCTGCAAGCGACGTGGAACTTATGTAGGCATGCTGCTGTGGATTAATTTGTTCTGGCATATAGGCTCAATATCGCCAGCTCTTTGTCAGTCAAAAGAGTTCAGCCTCTGTCCGTCCTTCTTTATCTGTAAACTTTTTCTCTCTCTCTCCCTCTCAGGGAAGCATGCAAATGTTCATGAATTCAATAACTGCACGATGTTTTATAAACAGCAGCTGAGCTGGTGTTTCTCCTCAACATGCAGTGCATTTCACGTGTGGAGTTTATTTTTTGTATCACCAGGCTGCAGGCTTTCTATTTAGTGTCTATTTAGTGTGCAAGGCTTACATCCGGTAAGCCACTGTATGCGCTGAGTTCCATACACAACACATACACGAACCGTATCCTCTCCTCACCGGATGTTGAATTCACAGTGCTAACGGCCGTATTCTGAACGATGTTTTTTTATTAATTAAACTGATATAACAACATAACGTGGCTAATAATTGTTTATTTGGAATGTACTTTGGCTGGTAATTTAGGTAAATATAACGCGACTCACTTGTATAAGTAATTTACCGCGGACAGGCCGCATTTAATGCAATACATTGGCTTTAGTAATGTTGTTAGCTTATAATATTAGCAACTGTAAGCTAACGGCTGGAGGACTACGGACAATCCGGTCAATAACATAATTACACTTAAACATTAATACAATTATGTCATGTTTACATGCCTAGTCAAGCAGTCTGTACATCGCGTGGGGTGACATATATTAATTACATCGATAACACACAAGAAAAGACAAGTGATCTTGCTCTTTTGGAAGGAAAAAAATTACAACAAAAGGCAGCAACGTGACACTCTTCCATGGCTATGTTGCAATATAGTACTAACGGGCAACGGCAAAATATATATTTTTCACATGTATTATTAGTTTTATACATTTTAGGAGTGAAAACATGTGTTAAGAAACATATTATGATTTAATTCGTTGGAAATGGGATGCAGGCTTGAACAATGTCTTCTCCAGCTGGAGAGGGACGTGTGGGGGAGAGAATGGCCAATCAAATCGCACCAAAAACACGGTCCCCCTGACCCCCAGCCGACTGAGTAGTAGTGATTTTTTTTCAGACTTCGTAGTGTTAATGGACCCATAAGTGTTTATTAATTAAGTTAGCGTTTTCCAGGGTGTTCTAGAGAAGGGAGAAGAGTCTGGGACGTGTGGAGCGTTTTCCAGGGTGTTCTAGAGAAGGGAGAAGCGTCTGGGATGTGTGGAGCGTTGTCCAGGGTGTTGTAGAGAAGGGAGAAGAGTCTGGGATGTGTGGAGCGTTGTCCAGGGTGTTTTAGACAAGGGAGAAAAGTCTGGGACGTGTGGGGCGTTGTCCAGGGTGTTCTAGAGAAGGGAGAAGAGTCTGGGACATGTGGAGCGTTGTCCAGGGTGTTCTAGAGAAGGGAGAAGAGTCTGGGACGTGTGTAGCGTTGTCCAGGGTGTTTTAGAGAAGGGAGAAGAGTCTGGGACGTGTGGAGTGTTGTCCAGGGTGTTTCAGACAAGGGAGAAAAGTCTGGGACGTGTGGAGCGTTGTCCAGGGTGTTTTAGAGAAGGGAGAAGAGTCTGGGACGCGCAGAGCGTTGGCAAGGGTGTTTTTGAGAAGGGAGAAGAGTCTGGGACGTGTGGAGCGTTGTCAAGGGTGTATTTTCGGGGCGCTAGCCGCCTTTCCTATATTCAGCTTCTAGTGCAAAATGTACGTAAACTTTGTCCTTCACAAACATTAAATTCCAAGTTGACAACTTGCATGTCACTGTTTTAAACATGTTTTTGTAATAACAAATTACAAACAAACCTGCGTGTGCACTGTGCGTGTGCGCGCGTGCGTGCATGTGTGCGCGTGTGTGTGTGCGTGCGTGCGTGTGTGTGTGTGTAGCCTCCACTCCAACACAGCTCTGGACGTCAGGGTCAAAGGTCAGATGATCAGAGACCTGCTCAACCTGGCCGGCTTCCACCTGCCAATCAAAGAGGAGCCGGTCACGCCCCCCTGCAGTGCCTCTGGCTCCACCTGCAGGTAGGAGGACGCTACTGCAGCTACGCTACGCTACTGCAGCTACGCTACGCTATGCTACTGCAGCTACGCTACGCTATGCTACTGCAGCTACGCTACGCTACGCTACGCTACGCTACTGCAGCTACGCTATGCTACGCTACACTACGCGCAGCTACGCTACTGCAGCTACGCTACTGCAGCTACGCTACTGCAGCTACGCTACTGTAGCTATGCTACGCTACTGCAGCTACGCTACTGTAGCTACGCTACGCTATGCTACGCTACGCTACTGCAGCTACTGTAGCTACGCTATGCTATGCTATGCTACGCTACTGCAGCTACGCTACGCTACTGCAGCTACGCTACTGTAGCTACGCTACTGTAGCTACGCTACACTACGCACAGCTACGCTACTGCAGCTACGTTATGCTACGCTACTGCAGCTACGTTATGCTACGCTACTGCAACTACGCTATCCTACGCTACGCTACTGCAGCTACGCTATGCTACTGTATCTATGCTACGCTCCTGCAGCTACGCTACGCGCAGCTACGCTACGCTACTGCAGCTACGCTACGCTACTGCAGCTACGCTATGCTACTGCAGCTACGCTACTGCAGCTACGCTATGCCATGCTACGCTATGCTACGCTACGCTACTGCAGCTACGCCTAGAATAAATAAAGAGGATAGGGCACAGAGGCGTGGCCTAGGCTCCTGCGGGAGGTTTGCACATGCTCAGTGTAAACAGGAACTGCGATGATGGAGTGTTCCAGCAGAGGTGCTATAGCTAGAAAGCTCATAACTTGTGATCTAAATAATGAGATCCAGAACAGTTGAGAATTAAACAGCAGCCACCCTTCCCTTTTCAAATGTTTTGTATCATCCACAGCACTTGAATGAACAGTATCCATGTTCCTTTGTCATTTCACAACGTACTACATGTACTAAAGAACATGGAAAATTCACAAAAGAAAATATACAAAAACATTAACATTTAGTAAATGTACTTGACCTTTATCTTTCAGTTTGTTATACACAACATTCTTTCCACAGTTATGAAATTGATTAAAATCAAATGATTTAAAATAAAAACAAAATCAACTTTGTACTATTCTCTTTTTTTATATCCCTTTTATTATTTCAGTTCAGGGTCAGCAACTCTCATGCACCTCTAGCCCCTCTGCTGGAACACCCCAACATCGCAGTTCCTGTTTACACTGCACATGTGCAAACCTCCCGCAGGTGCCTAGGCCGCGCCTCTGTGCCCTATCCTCTTTATTTGTCCTAGAGCTACGCTATGCTACGCTACGTTACGCTATGCTATGCTACTGCAGCTACGCTATGCTACTGCAGCTACGCTACGCTACTGCAGCTACGCTACTGCAGCTATGCTACGCTATGCTACTGCAGCTACGCTATGCTACTGCAGCTACGCTACACTACGCCTCTGCAGCCTCTATAACACTGGACAGACAGGCAGGCAGGCAGACGGACAGAGCTTTAATATTGTGATAGAAATAATTGCTAGTGTTACAGTGTGTAGTTGTGTGTGTGTGTGTGTGTGTGTGTGTGTGTGTGTGTGTGTGTGTGTGTGTGTGTGTGTGTGTGTGTGTGTGTGTGTGTGTGTGTGTGTGTGTGTGTGTGTGTGTGTGTGTGTGTGTGTTTTCCATTAGTGTCTATGTGGTGTGTTACAGAGTGTAGTAATGTGTGTGTGTTTTCCATTAATGTCTATGTGGTGTGTTACAGTGTGTAGTAATTACAGTGTGTAGTAATGTGTGTGTGTGTGTGTGTGTGTGTGTGTGTGTGTTTTCCATTAGTGTCTATGTGGTGTGTTACAGTGTAGTAATGTGTGTGTGTCTCCCATGCAGTGTCTATGCGGTGCGCGCCGGTCGGGGGGGAACAGGAACAGGAAGGAGTGAATTGTCGACGGACGAGAAAGTGAAACGAGCTTTCTACCTCACGCAGCGCACGGAGGAGGTGCACGCACACACACGCACGCACGCATGCACACACGCACGCATGCACGCACACACACACACTCTGTATCAAAAAGAGTCACAGTGTGTATGTTTATATATTCTATTTCTATATGATCCTATTTCTATGTTTATATATTCTATTTCTATATGATCCTATTTCTTTGTTTATATATTCTATTTCTATATGATCCTATTTCTATGTTTATATATTCTATTTTTATATGATCCTATTTCTATGTTTATATATTCTATTTCTATATGATCCTATTTCTATGTTTATATATTCTATTTCTATATGATCCTATTTCTATCTTTATATATTCCTATTCTCAAGAGCGTCTGATGAATGGCTACATTGTAACCTGTGACTTCCTGTGTCTCCATATAAGGACTTTCTGTGTAACTGTGACTTCCTGTGTCTCCACATAAGGACTTCCTGTGTAACTGTGACTTCCTGTGTCTCCATATAAGGACTTCCTGTGTACGGTGCTAGACGTGCTGACTCCGTCCGACGTGCAGGTGTTGGCGGAGAGCGAGGACGAGCTGAGCCGCCGTGGGGCGTTCGAGAGGGTGTTCCCGTCCGCACGACGTCCGTCTGGGACCGCACGAACCCCGCCGGCCACCGCGCGATACCTTCGCTTCTTCAGTGTCCCGCGATACCTCAACCTGCTGCTCAACCAATGGGAAGCCAGATACTCTGGATGCAGGATCAATGGTGGGGTCTGCGCTCACGTGCGTTGCGTTGCGTTGCGTTGCGTTGCGTTGCGTGCGTGCGTGCGTGCGTGCGTGCGTGTGTCTTGTTGTGAACTTTAGTTTAGCACGTTTAGTTTTCATCATAAAAACCTGACAGACAGTAAAGGGTGTTTCCATTGGTTCAATATGTTCATTACAACACACAGACGTAAAGGGTGTTTCCATTGGTTCAATATGTTCATAACAACACACAGACGTAAAGGGTGTTTCTATTGGTTCAATATGTTCATAACAACACACAGACGTAAAGGGTGTTTCCATTGGTTCAATATGTTCATAACAACACACAGACGTAAAGGGTGTTTCCATTGGTTCAATATGTTCATAACAACACACAGACGTAAAGGGTGTTTCCATTGGTTCAATATGTTCATAACAACACACAGACGTAAAGGGTGTTCAGTAGCATCGATTTATGAAAAGAAATCTAAAACCTGAGGTGTGAGGTTTTGTTGTTTATATATATTATATTATACTGTGAGATAGATTTGTTTATATATATTATATTATACTGTGAGATTGATTTGTTTATATATATTATATTATACTGTGAGATAGTTTTGTTTATATATATTATATTATAGTGTGAGATAGAGTTGTTTTAGAGTTGTTTACATATATTCTATATACTGTGAGATAGAGTTGTTTACATATATTCTATATACTGTAGTTGTCAGTAATCTGATCTCTCAGAAAACAGTTTAAATGAACGAAATTGCAATTCCACAGAAATACGAGTAAAAGAAACAAAAGGCTTGTCGTTCGGCTTGTCTACGGAATGGAGATATGGTTCATATATATTATATACATAGTGAGATAGTCTACAGAATGGAGATATGGTTATATATTATATGCATAGTGAGATAGAGTCTACAGAATGGAGATATGGTTATATATATTATATACATAGTGAGATAGAGTCTACAGAATGGAGATATGGTTATATATATTATATACATAGTGAGATAGAGTCTACAGAATGGAGATATGGTTATATATATTATATACATAGTGAGATAGAGTCTACAGAATGGAGATATGGTTATATATTATATGCATAGT
This sequence comes from Protomyctophum parallelum, assembly GCF_964188405.1. Taxonomy (NCBI): domain Eukaryota; kingdom Metazoa; phylum Chordata; class Actinopteri; order Myctophiformes; family Myctophidae; genus Protomyctophum; species Protomyctophum parallelum. The sequence goes on from NC_139710.1 coordinate 41,641,021, forward strand.
GAGATAGAGTCTACAGAATGGAGATATGGTTATATATATTATATACATAGTGAGATAGAGTCTACAGAATGGAGATATGGTTATATATATTATATACATAGTCAGATAGAGTCTACAGAATGGAGATATGGTTCATATATATATTATATACATAGTGAGATAGAGTCTACAGAATGGAGATATGGTTATATATTATATACATAGTGAGATAGAGTCTACAGAATGGAGATATGGTTATATATATTATATACATAGTGCGATAGAGTCTACAGAATGGAGATATGGTTATATATATTATATACATAGTGAGATAGAGTCTACAGAGATATGGTTCATATATATTATATACATAGTGAGATAGTCTACAGAGATATGGTTATATATATTATATACATAGTGAGATAGAGTCTACAGAATGGAGATATGGTTATATATATTATATACATAGTGAGATAGAGTCTACAGAATGGAGATATGGTTATATATATTATATACATAGTGAGATAGAGTCTACAGAATGGAGATATGGTTATATATATTATATACATAGTGCGATAGAGTCTACAGAATGGAGATATGGTTATATATATTATATACATAGTGAGATAGAGTCTACAGAGATATGGTTCATATATATTATATACATAGTGAGATAGTCTACAGAGATATGGTTATATATATTATATACATAGTGAGATAGAGTCTACAGAATGGAGATATGGTTATATATATTATATACATAGTGAGATAGAGTCTACAGAATGGAGATATGGTTATATATATTATATACATAGTGAGATAGAGTCTACAGAATGGAGATATGGTTCATATATATATTATATACATAGTGAGATAGAGTCTACAGAATGGAGATATGGTTATATATATTATATACATAGTGAGATAGAGTACAGAATGGAGATAAGGTTCATATATCTCTTAAGTATATTATCAGATACTTGCATGTGTCATTATATTATTATCACCACTTTTACCCGGATGCAGCTCAAGTGGAGTAAGGTGGTTTTCTCTCAGTTCTTATCAATGACGGAGAAACCTCTTAACTCCACTGAACATGGATCTCCGAGTTTGATTATCACACATACACGCACGCACACACACACGCACGCACACACACACAGACACACTTCGTTATTTTTGTTAATCTTCCGTCAGTGCTGTCAGTGCACCCCCCCCCCCCCCCCACACACACACACACAGAGCAGAGTTAAGTGTTTCTACTGACAGTTTGAGGATGAAATGGAGTTAAAGGAGAATTCCATACTAAAAGGCTTTCTTACCTTTCTTTGTAGTTGTTACGTCCCCACCAAAGAGGTCCAGGTGTTATTTTGTGAAAAAGCTCCTTATTGGCTATTTCCCCTACCATAAGCCCTCAATGAATTGCATTGAATTGAATGGGGCTATGGGGTGTTGTGCTAATTCACTGATTCCCATCGCTCAAAATTATAATTTCTTTGTATATATCCTCTCTTCATAATGTGAATAATATCCCAAGCGGCAACACTTTACTACTTCTTTCGATGGAAATAAGCAAATTAGCATAACACCCCATAGCCCCATTCAATTCCCATTCAATGCAATGCAATTCATTGAGGGCTTATGGTAAGGGAAATAGCCAATAAGGAGCTTTTGCACAAAAAAACACCTGGACCTCTTTGGTGGGGACGTAACGACTACAAAGAAAGGTAAGAAAGCATTCTAGCATGGAATTGTCCTTTAAGAGGTTCTTTCAGAAGCTCTTTTTGATACTTTCCATTGGTAACTTCAATATGTTCATAACAACACACAGACGTAAAGGCTGTTTCTATTGGTTCAATATGTTCATAACAACACACAGACGTAAAGGGTGTTTCTATTGGTTCAATATGTTCATAACAACACACAGACGTAAAGGGTGTTTCTATTGGTTCAATATGTTCATAACAACACACAGACGTAAAGGGTGTTTCTATTGGTTCAATATGTTCATAACAACACACAGACGTAAAGGGTGTTCAGTAGCATCGATTTATGAAAAGAAATCTAAAACCTGAGGTGTGAGGTTTTGTTGTTTATATATATTATATTATACTGTGAGATAGATTTGTTTATATATATTATTATAGTGTGAGATAGAGTTGTTTTAGAGTTGTTTACATATATTCTATATACTGTGAGATAGAGTTGTTTACATATATTCTATATACTGTAGTTGTTCATATATATTATATTATAGTGTGAGATAGAGTTTGTTTACATATATTCTATATACTGTTAGATAGGGCTGTTCATATATATATTATATATATATATTGTGAGATAGGGTTGTTCATATATATTATATATATATACTGTGAGATAGGGTTGTAAAACAGGACTATTTTAGTCATTTGAAATGTTTTACTTTTAGTCTAGGTTTTACATTTTAGTCGACTACATCTACAGTTGATTTGTTGACCACGAGTACGTGTTAATACAAACTGTGTGTGTGCATGTCTGCGCGTGTGTGTGTGTGTGTGTGTGTGTGTGTGTGTGTGTGTGTGCGCGTGTGCGTTCTGTGCATGTAGGTATTGAGCTGTTGAGGTCTCTCTGCCAGAAAGGAGTTCATCTGGGGACAACCGACCCTCTCTACATGGTGAGACTTTATTATTAATAGTTATTACTATTATTATTACTATTACTATTACTATTATGATACCTGACAATATAAAGAGACACCACTGGAGTTTGCATGTCCCCTAGGGTAGGTACCCTCACATGTTCTCCCCGTGTCCCCTAGGGTAGGTACCCTCACATGTTCTCCCCGTGTCCCCTATAGGGTAGGTACCCTCACATGTTATCCCCGTGTCCCCTAGGGTAGGTACCCTCACATGTTCTCCCTGTGTCCCCTAGGGTAGGTACCCTCGCAAAAACATACCGTAATCGTGGTCTCTAAACTGCCTCCCCCTGGCCAGCCGGGGTGCCTGATGGAGGGGAAAGGAACTGGTCGGAATAATGTGTTCCTTCCTGGGTTGCAAAATCATGGGATAAAAATTATATGAAAAAAGAAAAGCGGGGGTTCTGGGTAATGGAGTCCTTCTATGGAGAGTCATGGCGGCGAGCATGGGATTCTGGGTAATGGAGTCACAATGCAATCCTATTGGTCCCCTCCTCAAGGACCACAGGTGGTCACGGGACCACTGGTTGAGAACCACTGGTCTATTGTAATCCTGGGTTACGTGTGTGTGTGTGTGTGTGTGTGTGTGTGTGTGTGTGTGTGTGTGTGTGTGTGTGTGTGTGTGTGTATGTGTGTGTGTGTGTGTGTGTGTGTGTGTGTGTGTGTGTGTGTGTGTGTGTGTGTGTGTGTGTAGTGGTCCAAGTGCAGCTACGTCTCCAGATTTGAACACAGACCCTGTCAACCCTACAGACCCACATCAAGGTACGTGCACACACACAGACACACACACACACACACACACACACAGACAGACAGACAGACAGACAGACAGACACACACAGATATACACACACAGACACACACACAGACAGACGGACAGACGGACGGACAGACAGACAGACAGACAGACAGACAGACACACAGACAGACACACAGACACGTGCCACGCTACGAGCTTGTAGATCTGCTATTTTTCAAGTCTAACATAAAGCTTGTAAAACACCAAAAGGGGTTCCCGTCCTGAATGGGTTAACTAACGTTTGTTGTCCCCTGTTGATGATGTCACACTAACCGTTGTTGTCCCCTGTTGATGATGTCACAGTGTTGTGGTGAGCCGCTGGTCTCGGTCCCGCCTCCTCGACTCGGACAACGATGACACCATCGATGACTCGGACGAGGAAGAGGAAGTCCACTCCGTGTGTTCCAGCATACCCAGCCCCGCCTCTAGTCCCGCCCCCAGCCACCAGCACACCCAATGAGAGCCAAGCCCTTAATACTTAAGCCAATGAGAGCCAAGCCCTTATTACTTAATGTAAATGAGCTAAATTATTCGCCTCTGGGTTGACGTTCCTCCATTGGCGAATAATTTCGCAAATTCATCTTTTAATAGAACTGGAGGTTACTTCCGTAACCGTGGTTCTGTAAGGAAACGAGCAAAGTCATTTATTTAGCGAATGAAACTTGGTTTGAACCATGGTTACTTTGTAGGTTACGTTGTAACTAGGGATGGACTTCGAAACCCGATACTCAAAGAAATTATCGATAAGCTTTGGGCTTATCCAGTACCCGGTATCGATAAGCTATGGGCTTATTGAGTACCCGGTATCGATAAGCTTTGGGCTTATCCAGTACCCGGTATCAATAAGCTTTGGGCTTATCCAGTACCCGGTATCAATAAGCTTTGGGCTTATTGAGTACCCGTTATCAATAAGCTTTGGGCTTATCCAGTACCTGTTATCAATAAGCTTTGGGCTTATCCAGTACCCGGTATCAATAAGATTTGGGCTTATCCAGTACCCGTTATCAATAAGCTTTGGGCTTATCCAGTACCCGGTATCGATAAGCTTTGGGCTTATCCAGTACCCGGTATCGCTTATCCAGTACCCGGTATCGATAAGCTTTGGGCTTATCCAGTACCCGTTATCAATAAGCTTTGGGCTTATCCAGTACCCGATATCAATAAGATTTGGGCTTATCCAGTACCCGTTATCAATAAGCTTTGGGCTTATCCAGTACCCGGTATCGATAAGCTTTGGGCTTATCCAGTACCCGGTATCGATAAGCTTTTGGCTTATCCAGTACCCGGTATCAATAAGATTTGGGCTTATCCAGTAGCTGGTATCGGTACATACTCGATAATAAATAGTGCAGATCCATAAGAACCCGTCTCGATAAGCCTGATCCATAAGACTGATCGATCTGCCTGATCGATCAGGCTGATCGATAGATAAGACTGATCGATAGATCAGGCTGATCGATAAGGCACTCGTTCATCAATAAAAAATTACGAACTCCATCCCTAATTATTGTAACCGTGGTTACACAGTAACCGTGGTTACACAGTAACCTTTTGCTGCTAACGGTTGGTTTGAACATTTTGATTGACTGCAGTTTCTTAGAACTGATAATACTTGATATGTTAATGAGTTTATTACAGTTAATTACATTATTATCTACACAGGCGACGAGCCAGCGTTACCACGGCGACAGTGTTGTTTTCGTCGACTAAAACTATGACGAAAAGTGTTCGTCAACGACCTTTTTCCACTGACGAAAACTACATGGAAACTTAAATGAAAACTAAGCTATGGCGACTAAAACTAAGACTAAATATACTGACAATTTCGTCAACAGATCCAGTATAAGTCATTTTACACTTGGTTGCATGCTGAAAATAGCCGATCTACAAGCTCACAAGAGCTTGTAGATCTACTATGTTCAGCAAGTGTGAAAATCAGTCATTACGACGGCATCAAGGCCTTTAGGTCGACTAAATCTGCCGTAGATTTAGACATTCCAGGTGACTAAAATGTGACTAAAACTAAATGAAAACTATGTGACTAAAACTAAAATAGAAACCTGCTGTCAAAAACAACACTGCGCGGCAACGAGCGAAAGGGGGGCGCAGCTGTCTCGTGGTCATGAAAGTGGGCGGGGCTTATCGTCATGTATTCTAATGAGATTAAAATGTTCACGTACTCTAATGAGATTCAAATATTCACGTATTCTAATGAGATGCCATGGTTGACGATGTAATAATGTAATTAACTATTAATAACGGTAACTTTATTAGCAATGTGATTGGTTGTTGCTTTCTTTTGAAGTTGTAATGATTTAATCGATATGTTCTAATTGTCTATAATAGATTTATTGGTTTAATCTATATTTTCTAATGTTTGATAAAAAGGGCTATAATATATCATAAAACGCTCAGGTTTCCAGACGGGTTTTCACAATAAAAGCTGACGTATGAAGTTATTGTTCAGACATGTTTTCACAATAAAAGCTGGCGTATGAAGCTTATGTTAAACTACGTTTGTGATCGTGAGTTTTCATTGGTTGAATGGAAATCATCGGTTTAACATGGTTGTTTTTCATTGGTCGATTGGAAATCATCAGGGGGCGGTGTTGTGTGGATATAGGAGGTTAATGTTTAGTATTTAAATAATAATATACACTAATAGCTCTTATTTTACAGTTTCCTGTCTGCCTGCCTGCCTGCCTGCCTGCCTGTCTGCCTGCCTGCCTGCCTGCCTGTCTGCCTGCCTGCCTGCCTGCCTGTCTGCCTGCCTGCCTGCCTGCCTGTCTGCCTGCCTGCCTGCCTGCCTGCCTGCCTGCCTGCCTGCCTGCCTGCCTGCCTGCCTGCCTGCCTGCCTGCCTGCCTGTCTGCCTGCCTGCCTGCCTGTCTGCCTGCCTGTCTGCCTGCCTGTCTGCCTGCCTGTCTGTCTGCCTGTCTGTCTTCATAAGGGATTATTTCACTGTTGTGTGATCCTAATTCGACTGTGACTTGACTGACATGAAGGCGTGTGCGTGTGCGTGTGTGTGTGTGTGTGTTAAGGGTGTGTATAAAGTAAACGCATACAACATCCTGTTCAGTGACACCTGACACTGTCCTGTCATCAGGGTTCTCAACATGTGGCTCTGGACCCCTCAGAGGGTCCTATAGACCCCTCTGTCCTCACAGAGGGGTCAACATGTGGCTCTAGACCCCTCTGTCCTCACGACCCCAGCTTCAGGGTAGGGTCGCTCAGTGGACGACCCCAGCTTCAGGATAGGGTCGCTCAGTGGACGACCCCAGCTTCAGGGTAGGGTCGCTCAGTGGACGACCCCAGCTTCAGGGTAGGGTCGCTCAGTGGACGACCCCAGCTTCAGGGTTAGGGTCGCTCAGTGGACGACCCCTGCTTCAGGGTAGGGTCGCTCAGTGGACGACCCCAGCTTCAGGGTAGGGTCGCTCAGTGGACGACCCCAGCTTCAGGGTAGGGTCGCTCAGTGCGGGCACTCTGCACACCCGGTGTTATTATTATTATTTGCCAGTTTTAGCTCTTTTTTTAGCTCATTTTCCAGACTTCCGGAACTGATCATGAACTCGGAAGTTGGACAATGCGTGTTTATGTATAGAATTGCATTGTATATTTCCCATAGACATTTTAAAAAGTATTTATTTAAAGACCTTTTAAGCGTCGTACGAAGCCAACTCTTGTCATGACAACTCATGACAACAAACAATATTTTGGACCAAACAAATAATTACAAAGAAGAAAAACAACAAAATAAAGTGTTTTCTTCTACTTTCTAATTCTTTGTATGGCCCAAAACGTTGTGTTTATTACAAGAGTTGTCTTTGTCCGCGGCGTAAACGTCTTTAAATAAATACTTTTTGAAAAGTCTATGAGGAAAATGAACAGGGATTTCTTTTCCGGGTCTCGAGGGGGCGTGGCTGCGACGCTCTATTGTACATCTGTATAATATAGTATGTATAGTTTATATCCATCCATCCATCTTCAACCGCTTATCCGTAGTCGGGTCGCGGGGGCAACAGCTCCACCAGAGAGCTCCAGACTTCCCTCTCCAGAGCAACATTAGTGACTTCCTCCTGGGGGATCCCGAGACGTTCCAAGGCCAGTGAGTCGATGCGTTTCCTCCAACTGCGCCTTGATCTGCCTCGGTCTCGATCTAGCTCAAGGACACTTCGACACTGACTCTGGGGGAGCACACAGGGATCGAACCGGGAACCTTGCGGTTCCCATCCGGCCACTCTACCGCTGATCCACCGCAGCCCCCTAGTGGCCACTCTACCGCTGATCCACCACCACCCCTCTCTCACACACATGCAGGGACATTATGCCATAATGCATCATCATACATAAACACACACACACACAATAAAGCTTATGTAAAGTTGGCAGCTGGCCATCAGGTGTGTGAGTCACATGGTCAATATTAAAACAGGACACACACGTACGCACGCACATGCACACACACACACACACACGATGAGCTACAGATGAGGTGATGAGCTGTCATCGACACGTCTACTGAAACATGTATGTGACATTTTCATTATTAATTATTATTTATTATTATCATTTTTATTGTTATTATTATTCTATTGTGTTTATTATTATTCATTACGTGTAGTTTAAATGTTTGCTTCATTTGCTTCATTTTGGCGATACGATACAATTCAATGATTTGAAATCGATACAGTAACTATTTAAAATACATTGAAATTATTTTAAACTAAGTAATTAAACCCCTCTTTTTATTTATCTTCTACAAATTGCTAAATACCACGCACAAAAATATAGTATTGATTCAATCGATTATTTCCATTGCAAAACGATACACGATGTTACTGTGTTCATTTATATAACGATACGATACACGATGTTAATGTGTTCATTTATATAACGATACGATACACGACGTTACTGTGTTTATTTATATAACGATACGATACACGATGTTACTGTGTTCATTTATATAACGATACGATACACGACGTTACTGTGTTTATTTATATAACGATACGATACACGATGTTACTGTGTTCATTTATATAACGATACGATACACGATGTTACTGTGTTCATTTATATAACGATATGATACACGACGTTACTGTGTTTATTTATATAACGATACGATACACGATGTTACTGTGTTTATTTATATAACGATACGATACACGACGTTACTGTGTTCATTTATATAACGATACGATACACGATGTTACTGTGTTCATTTATATAACGATACGATACACGATGTTACTGTGTTCATTTATATAACGATATGATACACGACGTTACTGTGTTCATTTATATAACGATACGATACACGATGTTACTGTGTTTATTTATATAACGATACGATACACGACGTTACTGTGTTTATTTATATAACGATACGATACACGATGTTACTGTGTTCATTTATATAACGATACGATACACGATGTTACTGTGTTCATTTATATAACGATACGATACACGATGTTACTGTGTTCATTTATATAACGATATGATACACGACGTTACTGTGTTCATTTATATAACGATACGATACACGACGTTACTGTGTTTATTTATATAACGATACGATACACGATGTTACTGTGTTCATTTATATAACGATACGATACACGATGTTACTGTGTTCATTTATATAACGATATGATACACGACGTTACTGTGTTCATTTATATAACGATACGATACACGATGTTACTGTGTTTATTTATATAACGATACGATACACGACGTTACTGTGTTCATTTATATAACGATACGATACACGATGTTACTGTGTTTATTTATATAACGATACGATACACGATGTTACTGTGTTCATTTATATAACGATACGATACACGATGTTACTGTGTTCATTTATATAACGATACGATACACGACGTTACTGTGTTTATTTATATAACGATACGATACACGATGTTACTGTGTTCATTTATATAACGATATGATACACGATGTTACTGTGTTCATTTATATAACGATACGATACACGATGTTACTGTGTTCATTTATATAACGATATGATACACGATGTTACTGTGTTCATTTATATAACGATACGATACACGATGTTACTGTGTTCATTTATATAACGATACGATACACGATGTTACTGTGTTCATTTATATAACGATACGATACACGATGTTACTGTGTTCATTTATATAACGATACGATACACGACGTTACTGTGTTTATTTATATAACGATACGATACACGACGTTACTGTGTTCATTTATATAACGATACGATACACGATGTTACTGTGTTCATTTATATAACGATACACGACGTTACTGTGTTCATTTATATAACGATACGATACACGACGTTACTGTGTTTATTTATATAACGATACGATACACGATGTTACTGTGTTCATTTATATAACGATACGATACACGATGTTACTGTGTTCATTTATATAACGATACACGATGTTACTGTGTTCATTTATATAACGATACGATACACGATGTTACTGTGTTCATTTATATAACGATACGATACACGATGTTACTGTGTTCATTTATATAACGATACGATACACGATGTTACTGTGTTCATTTATATAACGATACACGATGTTACTGTGTTCATTTATATAACGATACGATACACGATGTTACTGTGTTCATTTATATAACGATACGATACACGATGTTACTGTGTTCATTTATATAACGATACGATACACGATGTTACTGTGTTCATTTATATAACGATACACGATGTTACTGTGTTCATTTATATAACGATACACAATGTTACTGTGTTCATTTATATAACGATACACAATGTTACTGTGTTCATTTATATAACGATACGATACACGATGTTACTGTGTTCATTTATATAACGATACACAATGTTACTGTGTTCATTTATATAACGATACACAATGTTACTGTGTTCATTTATATAACGATACACAATGTTACTGTGTTCATTTATATAACGATACGATACACGATGTTACTGTGTTCATTTATATAACGATACGATACACGATGTTACTGTGTTCATTTATATAACGATACGATACACAATGTTACTGTGTTCATTTATATAACGATACGATACACGATGTTACTGTGTTCATTTATATAACGATACGATACACGATGTTACTGTGTTCATTTATATAACGATATGATACACGATGTTACTGTGTTTATTTATATAACGATATGATACACGACGTTACTGTGTTCATTTATATAACGATACGATACACAATGTTACTGTGTTCATTTATATAACGATACGATACACGATGTTACTGTGTTCATTTATATAACGATACGATACACGATGTTACTGTGTTCATTTATATAACGATACGATACACGATGTTAATGTGTTTATTTATATAACGATACGATACACGATGTTACTGTGTTTATTTATATAACGATACGATACACGATGTTACTGTGTTCATTTATATAACGATACACGATGTTACTGTGTTCATTTATATAACGATACGATACACGATGTTACTGTGTTTATTTATATAACGATATGATACACAATGTTACTGTGTTCATTTATATAACGATACACGATGTTACTGTGTTCATTTATATAACGATATGATACACGATGTTACTGTGTTCATTTATATAACGATATGATACACAATGTTACTGTGTTCATTTATATAACGATACGATACACGATGTTACTGTGTTCATTTATATAACGATACGATACACGATGTTACTGTGTTCATTTATATAACGATACGATACACGATGTTACTGTGTTTATTTATATAACGATATGATACACGATGTTACTGTGTTCATTTATATAACGATACGATACACGATGTTACTGTGTTCATTTATATAACGATACGATACACGACGTTACTGTGTTCATTTATATAACGATACGATACACGATGTTACTGTGTTCATTTATATAACGATACGATACACGATGTTACTGTGTTCATTTATATAACGATATGATACACGATGTTACTGTGTTCATTTATATAACGATACACGATGTTACTGTGTTCATTTATATAACGATACGATACACGATGTTACTGTGTTCATTTATATAACGATATGATACACGATGTTACTGTGTTCATTTATATAACGATACGATACACGATGTTACTGTGTTCATTTATATAACGATATGATACACGATGTTACTGTGTTCATTTATATAACGATACGATACACGATGTTACTGTGTTCATTTATATAACGATACGATACACGATGTTACTGTGTTTATTTATATAACGATACGATACACGACGTTACTGTGTTTATTTATATAACGATACGATACACGATGTTACTGTGTTTATTTATATAACGATATGATACACGATGTTACTGTGTTTATTTATATAACGATATGATACACGATGTTACTGTGTTTATTTATATAACGATACGATACACGATGTTACTGTGTTCATTTATATAACGATACGATACACGATGTTACTGTGTTCATTTATATAACGATACGATACACGATGTTACTGTGTTCATTTATATAACGATATGATACACGATGTTACTGTGTTCATTTATATAACGATACGATACACGATGTTACTGTGTTCATTTATATAACGATACGATACACGATGTTAGTGTGTTCATTTATATAACGATACGATACACAATGTTACTGTGTTCATTTATATAACGATACGATACACGACGTTACTGTGTTTATTTATATAACGATACGATACACGACGTTACTGTGTTTATTTATATAACGATACGATACACGACGTTACTGTGTTTATTTATATAACGATACGATACACGATGTTACTGTGTTCATTTATATAACGATACGATACACAATGTTACTGTGTTCATTTACATAACGATACACGATGTTACTGTGTTCATTTATATAACGATACGATACACGATGTTACTGTGTTCATTTATATAACGATACGATACACAATGTTACTGTGTTCATTTATATAACGATACACGATGTTACTGTGTTCATTTATATAACGATACGATACACGATGTTACTGTGTTCATTTATATAACGATACGATACACGATGTTACTGTGTTCATTTATATAACGATACGATACACAATGTTACTGTGTTTATTTATATAACGATACGATACACGATGTTAGTGTGTTCATTTATATAACGATACGATACACAATGTTACTGTGTTTATTTATATAACGATACGATACACGATGTTAGTGTGTTCATTTATATAACGATACGATACACGACGTTACTGTGTTTATTTATATAACGATACGATACACGACGTTACTGTGTTTATTTATATAACGATACGATACACGACGTTACTGTGTTTATTTATATAACGATACGATACACGATGTTACTGTGTTCATTTATATAACGATACGATACACAATGTTACTGTGTTCATTTATATAACGATACACGATGTTACTGTGTTCATTTATATAACGATACGATACACGATGTTACTGTGTTCATTTATATAACGATACGATACACAATGTTACTGTGTTCATTTATATAACGATACACGATGTTACTGTGTTCATTTATATAACGATACGATACACGATGTTACTGTGTTCATTTATATAACGATACGATACACGATGTTACTGTGTTCATTTATATAACGATACGATACACGATGTTACTGTGTTTATTTATATAACGATACGATACACGACGTTACTGTGTTCATTTATATAACGATACGATACACGATGTTACTGTGTTCATTTATATAACGATACGATACACGATGTTACTGTGTTCATTTATATAACGATACGATACACGATGTTACTGTGTTCATTTATATAACGATACGATACACGATGTTACTGTGTTCATTTATATAACGATACGATACACGATGTTACTGTGTTCATTTATATAACGATACGATACACGATGTTACTGTGTTCATTTATATAACGATACGATACACAATGTTACTGTGTTTATTTATATAACGATACGATACACGATGTTACTGTGTTCATTTATATAACGATACACGATGTTACTGTGTTCATTTATATAACGATACGATACACGATGTTACTGTGTTTATTTATATAACGATATGATACACGATGTTACTGTGTTCATTTATATAACGATACGATACACGATGTTACTGTGTTCATTTATATAACGATATGATACACGATGTTACTGTGTTCATTTATATAACGATATGATACACGATGTTAGTGTGTTCATTTATATAACGATACGATACACGATGTTACTGTGTTCATTTATATAACGATATGATACACGATGTTACTGTGTTCATTTATATAACGATATGATACACGATGTTACTGTGTTCATTTATATAACGATACGATACACGATGTTACTGTGTTCATTTATATAACGATACGATACACGATGTTACTGTGTTCATTTATATAACGATATGATACACGATGTTACTGTGTTCATTTATATAACGATACGATACACGACGTTACTGTGTTTATTTATATAACGATACGATACACGATGTTACTGTGTTTATTTATATAACGATATGATACACGATGTTACTGTGTTTATTTATATAACGATATGATACACGATGTTACTGTGTTTATTTATATAACGATACGATACACGATGTTACTGTGTTCATTTATATAACGATACGATACACGATGTTACTGTGTTCATTTATATAACGATACGATACACGATGTTACTGTGTTCATTTATATAACGATATGATACACGATGTTACTGTGTTCATTTATATAACGATACGATACACGATGTTACTGTGTTCATTTATATAACGATACGATACACGATGTTAGTGTGTTCATTTATATAACGATACGATACACAATGTTACTGTGTTCATTTATATAACGATACGATACACGACGTTACTGTGTTTATTTATATAACGATACGATACACGACGTTACTGTGTTTATTTATATAACGATACGATACACGACGTTACTGTGTTTATTTATATAACGATACGATACACGATGTTACTGTGTTCATTTATATAACGATACGATACACAATGTTACTGTGTTCATTTATATAACGATACACGATGTTACTGTGTTCATTTATATAACGATACGATACACGATGTTACTGTGTTCATTTATATAACGATACGATACACAATGTTACTGTGTTCATTTATATAACGATACACGATGTTACTGTGTTCATTTATATAACGATACGATACACGATGTTACTGTGTTCATTTATATAACGATACGATACACGATGTTACTGTGTTCATTTATATAACGATACGATACACAATGTTACTGTGTTTATTTATATAACGATACGATACACGATGTTAGTGTGTTCATTTATATAACGATACGATACACAATGTTACTGTGTTTATTTATATAACGATACGATACACGATGTTAGTGTGTTCATTTATATAACGATACGATACACGACGTTACTGTGTTTATTTATATAACGATACGATACACGACGTTACTGTGTTTATTTATATAACGATACGATACACGACGTTACTGTGTTTATTTATATAACGATACGATACACGATGTTACTGTGTTCATTTATATAACGATACGATACACAATGTTACTGTGTTCATTTATATAACGATACACGATGTTACTGTGTTCATTTATATAACGATACGATACACGATGTTACTGTGTTCATTTATATAACGATACGATACACAATGTTACTGTGTTCATTTATATAACGATACACGATGTTACTGTGTTCATTTATATAACGATACGATACACGATGTTACTGTGTTCATTTATATAACGATACGATACACGATGTTACTGTGTTCATTTATATAACGATACGATACACGATGTTACTGTGTTTATTTATATAACGATACGATACACGACGTTACTGTGTTCATTTATATAACGATACGATACACGATGTTACTGTGTTTATTTATATAACGATACGATACACGATGTTACTGTGTTCATTTATATAACGATACGATACACGATGTTACTGTGTTCATTTATATAACGATACGATACACGATGTTACTGTGTTCATTTATATAACGATACGATACACGATGTTACTGTGTTCATTTATATAACGATACGATACACGATGTTACTGTGTTCATTTATATAACGATACACGATGTTACTGTGTTCATTTATATAACGATACGATACACGATGTTACTGTGTTCATTTATATAACGATACGATACACGATGTTACTGTGTTCATTTATATAACGATACGATACACGATGTTACTGTGTTCATTTATATAACGATACGATACACAATGTTACTGTGTTTATTTATATAACGATACGATACACGATGTTACTGTGTTCATTTATATAACGATACACGATGTTACTGTGTTCATTTATATAACGATACGATACACGATGTTACTGTGTTTATTTATATAACGATATGATACACGATGTTACTGTGTTCATTTATATAACGATACGATACACGATGTTACTGTGTTCATTTATATAACGATACGATACACGATGTTACTGTGTTCATTTATATAACGATATGATACACGATGTTACTGTGTTCATTTATATAACGATATGATACACGATGTTACTGTGTTCATTTATATAACGATACGATACACGATGTTACTGTGTTCATTTATATAACGATACGATACACGATGTTACTGTGTTCATTTATATAACGATATGATACACGATGTTACTGTGTTCATTTATATAACGATATGATACACGATGTTACTGTGTTCATTTATATAACGATATGATACACGATGTTACTGTGTTCATTTATATAACGATACGATACACAATGTTACTGTGTTCATTTATATAACGATACGATACACGATGTTACTGTGTTTATTTATATAACGATACGATACACGATGTTACTGTGTTCATTTATATAACGATACACGATGTTACTGTGTTCATTTATATAACGATACGATACACGATGTTACTGTGTTTATTTATATAACGATATGATACACGATGTTACTGTGTTCATTTATATAACGATACGATACACGATGTTACTGTGTTCATTTATATAACGATACACGATGTTACTGTGTTCATTTATATAACGATACGATACACGATGTTACTGTGTTCATTTATATAACGATACGATACACGATGTTACTGTGTTCATTTATATAACGATATGATACACGATGTTACTGTGTTCATTTATATAACGATACGATACACGATGTTACTGTGTTCATTTATATAACGATACGATACACGATGTTACTGTGTTCATTTATATAACGATACGATACACGATGTTACTGTGTTCATTTATATAACGATACGATACACGATGTTACTGTGTTCATTTATATAACGATACACGATGTTACTGTGTTCATTTATATAACGATACGATACACGATGTTACTGTGTTCATTTATATAACGATACGATACACGATGTTACTGTGTTCATTTATATAACGATACGATACACGATGTTACTGTGTTCATTTATATAACGATACGATACACGATGTTACTGTGTTCATTTATATAACGATACGATACACGATGTTACTGTGTTCATTTATATAACGATATGATACACGATGTTACTGTGTTCATTTATATAACGATACGATACACGATGTTACTGTGTTCATTTATATAACGATATGATACACGATGTTACTGTGTTCATTTATATAACGATACGATACACGATGTTACTGTGTTCATTTATATAACGATACGATACACGATGTTACTGTGTTTATTTATATAACGATACGATACACGATGTTACTGTGTTCATTTATATAACGATACGATACACGATGTTACTGTGTTTATTTATATAACGATATGATACACGATGTTACTGTGTTCATTTATATAACGATACGATACACGACGTTACTGTGCCTTTATATATATATATATATATAGATATACTTTGATTCTTGAAATTAAAATAGATTTTTCGATGCAGTTACTATATCGTTACACCCCTATGTGACAGTAATCATTGCTATAGAGTGTGTTCAGTCAGTGTTAAATAGCTCTATATTGTGACAGTAATCATTGCTATAGAGTGTTCAGTAACAGTGTTAAATAGCTCTATATTGTGACAGTGATCATTGCTATAGTGTGTTCAGTAACAGTGTTAAATAGCTCTATATTGTGACAGTAATCATTGCTATAGAGTGTGTTCTGTAACAGTGTTAAATAGCTCTATATTGTGACAGTAATCATTGCTATAGAGTGTGTTCAGTCAGTGTTAAATAGCTCTATATTGTGACAGTAATCATTGCTATAGAGTGTGTTCAGTAACAGTGTTAAATAGCTCTATATTGTGACAGTAATCATTGCTATAGAGTGTGTTCAGTAACAGTGTTAAATAGCTCTATATTGTGACAGTAATCATTGCTATAGCGTGTGTTCAGTAACAGTGTTAAACATTACATTTTCAATTCCATACTTTTACATGTAACGAAGTAGTTCTAAATTGCAGTGTCACGGGGCAACCCGTGCCCTATAGACACTAGAAGACTCCACAATGTGAAACTGAACATTACAAACGCACACTGCACAGCTGCTCCCATTAATTGACTGTCATCAAGCTCCTTGGAGGTGTGGCTATGTGTAGCGTCATATACTGTACTACTTATCGGTGTTGCCTAATGCTATCATAATTGTTTTGTGTTTGATGTGATGCCTTGGAAAACATTCAGACTCTAAATGTGTAATTGTATAGTTGGTCTAACTCATGGGTCATGGTTTACCTTGTTTGAGTAGATTGGTCCAATTACTAATCATTGTGGGTGGGGTCTCACCTGGTATATAAGGGAGGCTTGTGGAAATGTTTGGGAGGGGAATCAGTTTAGCTTGAGACTAACAAAGGAGACAACTCCAGGGGAGAGCTGCCAGGGCCAGGAAGGCATTGCCTGTTTTCAGTTTCTTAAGTTCTTGGTTTGTTGTTTTTCCTTAGTTGAGTGGTCAAGTGTTTTCTTACTTTCGGTTATTTGAAAGTGTATTGTCAGTCTTATTTCGGGCAACTTTACATTTTACTTTTACCGAAGTAAAACAACTGAGTACTTTTCCCACCACTGCCGTTTCTATAGTAACCATTGAGCATGTTTACGCAGGGTAACTGGACTAAGGAAAGGAAAGGTACTATGTTTACCCAGGGTAACTGGACTAAGGAAAGGAAAGGTACTATGTTTAACTAGGGTAACTGGACTAAGGAAAGGAAAGGTACTATGTTTACCCAGGGTAACTGGACTAAGGAAAGGAAAGGTACTATGTTTACCCAGGGTAACTGGACTAAGGAAAGGAAAGGTACTATGTTTACCCAGGGTAACTGGACTAAGGAAAGGAAAGGTACTATGTTTACCCAGGGTAACTGGACTAAGGAAAGGAAAGGTACTATGTTTACCCAGGGTAACTGGACTAAGCTCAAGAACTTGTTTACAGCCAGGCCCTGCTCATAGAACATTTCATGGTAGGGGGTTCAATGCCTTGCTCAAGGGCACTTTGGCGGTGGTAATTTTAACGTGCCGGTCCGGGGATATGAACTAGCGACCTTCCGATATCAAGACCGCTCCGCAAACCGTTCGGCCACCGCTGCCACACTAAGGTTGTCACGGTCCGATCACGGGGTGGTAAATTGGTGCCGATCGATCAGGTGATTTTCCAAAGATCGGAATCGGGGGGTGAAATATGGGCCGCCGTGTGTCTTAACCATGTTCATTACAACGGTTTTTAGAATGGGCCAGATGTTGTGATGTCATCAACAGGAGAGCCAATAGGATGTTTGGTCTCAAGGGGAAGAAGAAGAAACAGGAAGTTGACCTGGTGCTGAGGAACCCCGGAGCCGTGCACGGTGAGACGCACACACACACACACACACACACACACACAAACGTATGCACGCACACATGCATGCATGCATGTTCTAGAAATACTCTAACGTGTGTGTGTGTGTGTGTGTGTGTGTGTGTGTGTGTGTGTGTGTGTGTGTGTGTGTGTGTGTGTGTGTGTGTGTGTGCGTGCGTGCGTGCGTGCGTGCGTGCGTGCACAGACAGCGACACCGAGACTGTCCCAGATGAAGGTTCTTCTCTGCTGGAGGTCTTGACCTCTGACCTTCAACGAACTTCTGGGGTCAAACCCACCAAGAGGTAACTTCACCTTACCTACCAGCAGGGGGGGGGAGCAGAGTAGAGGTGAATCACATTAATAACCATTCTGGGCGGGAACCCCTTTTGGTGTTTTAAGCCTTCTTTTATACTTTAGCTGTTGAAAAATAGCAGATCTACAAGCTCATACTTGGTATTACTTAGTGAGGAGCAATTAATGGAAGACAAGTTAAAAAGTGGTGAAGTGCTCCTTTAATCTATTCTATACCATCTATATCTGTGTTTAATCTATTCCATCTATATCTGTGTTTAATCTATACCATCTATATCTGTTTAATCTATTCCATCTATATCTGTGTTTAATCTATTCCATCTATATCTGTGTTTAATCTATTCCATCTATATCTGTGTTTAATCTATTCCATCTATATCTGTGTTTAATCTATTCCATCTATATCTGTGTTTAATCTATACCATCTATATCTGTGTTTAATCTATACCATATATAACTGTGTTTAATCTATTCCATCTATATCTGTGTTTAATCTATATCATCTATATCTGTGTTTAATCTATTCTATTCCATCTATATCTGTGTTTAATCTATACCATCTATATCTGTGTTTAATCTATACCATCTATATCTGTGTTTAATCTATACCATCTATATCTGTGTTTAATCTATTCCATCTATATCTGTGTTTAATCTATACCATATCTGTGTTTAATCTATTCCATCTATATCTGTGTTTAATCTATTCTATTCCATCTATATCTGTGTTTAATCTATTATATTCCATCTATATCTGTGTTTAATCTATACCATCTATATCTGTGTTTAATCTATTCTATTCCATCTATATCTGTGTTTAATCTATACCATCTATATCTGTGTTGAATCTATTCTATTCCATCTATATGTGTTTAATCTATACTATACATACTATAATATATTCTATTCCATTCCATTCCATATATTCTATATTCTATTCCATCTATTCCATCTATTCCATCAGGTCAAAGCTGAAAACATGCATCCAACCCGGGGAGAGCAAACCTCAGACCTTCCAGGTACCCTGTCTATGTGTTCTATAGCTATGTTCTATAACCCTGTCTATGTGTTCTATATCTATGTTCTATAACTGTCTATGTGTTCTATATCTATGTTCTATAACTGTCTATGTGTTCTATATCTATGTTCTATAACCCTGTCTATGTGTTCTATATCTATGTTCTATAACTGTCTATGTGTTATATATCTATGTTCTATAACCCTGTCTATGTGTTCTATATATATGTTATATAACTGTCTATGTGTTCTATATCTATGTTCTATAACTGTCTATGTGTTCTATATCTATGTTCTATAACTGTCTATGTGTTCTATATCTATGTTCTATAACTGTCTATGTGTTCTATATATATGTTCTATAACTGTCTATGTTTTCTATATCTATGTTCTATAACCCTGTCTATGTTTTCTATA
Source organism: Protomyctophum parallelum (assembly GCF_964188405.1). Classification (NCBI taxonomy): domain Eukaryota; kingdom Metazoa; phylum Chordata; class Actinopteri; order Myctophiformes; family Myctophidae; genus Protomyctophum; species Protomyctophum parallelum. Next base: position 41,662,159 of record NC_139710.1, read on the forward strand.
TATATGTTCTATAACTGTCTATGTTTTCTATATCTATGTTCTATAACTGTCTATGTGTTCTATATCTATGTTCTATAACTGTCTATGTGTTCTATATCTATGTCCTATAACTGTCTATGTGTTCTATATCTATGTTCTATAACTGTCTATGTTTTCTATATCTATGTTATATAACTGTCTATGTGTTCTATATCTATGTTCTATAACTGTCTATGTTTTCTATATCTATGTTCTATAACCCTGTCTATGTGTTCTATATCTATGTTCTATAACTTTCTATGTTTTCTATATCTATGTTCTATAACTGTCTATGTTTTCTATATCTATGTTCTGATTCTATCATGATAGAATGTGTCTGTCTGTCTGTGATTGGCAGGTGTCTCTGTGTGATTGACAGGTGTCTCTCTGTGTGATTGACAGGTGTCTCTCTGTGTGATTGACAGGTGTCACTCTCTGTGTGATTGACAGGTGTCTCTCTGTGTGATTGACAGGTGTCTCTCTGTGTGATTGACAGGTGTCTCTCTGTGTGATTGACAGGTGTCACTCTCTGTGTGATTGACAGGTGTCACTCTGTGTGATTGACAGGTGTCTCTCTGTGTGATTGACAGGTGTCACTCTCTGTGTGATTGACAGGTGTCACTCTGTGTGATTGACAGGTGTCTCTCTCTGTGTGATTGACAGGTGTCACTCTGTGTGATTGACAGGTGTCTCTCTGTGTGATTGACAGGTGTCCATCAACGTGACAGAAGCGAGGTCTCTGATTGGTGAGAACATCGACCCCAGCGTCCTCCTGGAGATCGGAGAGGACAGGAAACAGAGCAGTGCCAAGGAGGGAACCAACGCCCCCTTCTGGAACGAGGTAGAATTACACCCTCTGTGGCCCAAACTGGTGAAAATAGCAGATCTACAAGCTCACAACACGTCGCGACGCATTGTGAGCTTGTAGATCTGCTATTGTCATTACATCTTAAATGACCTATAACATACAATTCAACTTGTTTTTTGAGCCCCTGTGTATTTTCTATCCCCCATGGGGGGGAGGGGCTGCTGTACTTTATACCTCATACTTTAATGCTTAGTATGAGGTCTAAAATACAGCAGCCTTGTGTTCATAAAACAGAAAGATTGGGTATTGGGTAAGACTGACGTTATGTATCTTTCAGGACCTTTCACTTCTTTGTCTCAACCATTACTATATGGCTCTGGTCTCAGCCATTACTATATGGCTCTGGTGTCAGCCACCGCGGTGGATATTTTGACATTCCGTTTTTTGCCACTACTGTTGGAGCAGCCATAAACTACACAGGTTCATCTCTACTGTTGGAGCAGCCATAAACTACACAGCCTCTAAGACCCAGCGTTGCTTTATAGCAACAAGTTATATTTTAATTAATTACTTAATTATACAAAAAAATCTGTTCTTTTTTCACCTAAACGTCATCAGTGATGTTCATTGCAATGCCATTGCAATGCCATTGGTCATGATATTAGCATATAAATACCCCCCACAGAGGCTGAAATTCACACAAATTAAAGGTTTCTGGACTCATGTGCAATTTTGAACATTTTTTAACTTGTGACTTTTGACCTTTAACCCTAATAAAAGTAAGTAAAATAATTGTAATATATGTTTTTTTGTGATCATTAGAATGTCTAGAACATGTTTTATTCATTATTGTGAAAGATATCCCCCAAATGTAAATTATTAATTTATTATATTATTATATAATTATATAATTATTATACATTTTTCATCAAACTTTTTTTTTTTTTTTTTTTTAACATATTTCTTTTTTTTAGTCTTAAGGTCATTACACACTGGCGAATTAGCGACGCGATGCGAATAAGCGATCTGAAAATGCGAATATTGCATGTTGCAGTTCGCCTGCGAATCTCTGCAAAATACGACACCAGAGCGAACAAATAAAAGCGAAAACGGTCGCATTTTCGCACATTCGCACATTCGTCACTGATGTGGAAGCTTGCATGGACTTCAATAGTTTATTTTTAAATGCGAATTATTCGCACGGATATATCGCGTCGCCAATTCGCCAGTGTGTAATGACCTTTAGTCCTAGTAGTACAAAGTAGTAGTAAGGTTGAAATTAATGTTTTGCAAGTAGAAATTAATGCGGGTCTTAGAGGGACCAGTAGGGGCGCTGTTGCCAGAAACAGAGAGAGAGATAGAATTAGTGCTGCAGGCACTGTTGCCTGCTAATGAGGGAGAGAGAGAGAGAGAGAGAGGGAGAGAGAGAGAGAGAGAGAGAGAGAGAGAGGAGGGGGGGGGGAGGGGAGTTGCACCTCTCAGTTCACACGGGTGTGATTGTTTTTATTCGGCTGGCTTTTTTATGCATATATGCTCGGAGGTGTATAGAGCACCGAAGTCCTGACGTAACTCGCTCATCCCTTCGATTCCCCTGGTTTGCGGAAGTAATTTCTCTATGGAGAATAACATGGGGTGATCTTAATATCGTCTACTATAAGCGTTGTGGTCCAAAAATAAACAAGCTGTCTCGGTGTTATTGTCAGGGAGGTGTCTCTGTATCGTTTGCAACAGTCAGTCACTCATATATGATACAGTCTGCTTCTAGCGAAAATGTAACTAATTCAGTAGCAGTAACATTAGCGTTTTCTCTCAGTCAGTTGATTCTTCATATCCATATGAGTGAATCGGCCGGGATGACATGTTTATTTTTCAAACACAGTTCTTATATGAAGCAATCTAAAAATCCTCCTATGGCGATTTCAATGCAACTAAAAAAATACATGAACCTGGGGACTGACGCCCTCTACTGAAAGTGACGTCAGACTTCGGTGCTCTATATATATACTGATGTTGATGTTGACGTAATTTAGATATGTATCAATGTCGGGTTATGACTGGCTTTTGATGGTGACGTAATGAAGATATGTATCAATCAGTGTTGTTTTCGTCGACTAAAACTAAGACGAAAAATGTTCGTCGACTACCTTTTTTCACTGACTAAAACTAAATAAAAACTAAATAAAAACGAATCTATGGTGACTAAAACTAAGACTAAATATACTGACAATTTCGTCAACAAATAAAAACTAGACTAAAATGCGACGCGTTGTGAGATTGTAGATCTGCTATTTCAGCATGCAAACAAAGTGTAAAATATGTAATTACAACGACATCAAGGCCTGTCAAAACACATTTTAGTCGACTAAATCAACTGTAGATTTAGTCAACTAAAATCGTATGACATTTAGTCGACTAAAACTAGACTAAACACTAGAACATTCCAGGCGACTAAAATGTGACTAAAACTAAGTGAAAACTATTCAAGAGACTAATGACTAAAACTAAATTTGCTGCCAAAAACAACACAGGTATCAATGTCGGGTTATAACTTACTTTTGATGGTGACATAATGAAGATGTGTATCAATGTCAGGTTATGACTTACTTTTGATGGTGACGTAATGAAGATATGTATCAGATTACATACACTAGCCCTTACCCGTTGTGGCCGCAGGGGGGGTACTGCTCCCTGGGTGCGTTTCCGCATTTTTAATTCACTAATAAATTCATTATTATTAATTCATAATGTGTTAAATTGGGAAAAAAAGGGTTTAGTTAAGACCTCCATATTATTATGGTCAATGCCTGTGTGAAAAGTGGGAGTGTTTGTTGCAGGCAGTGAGGAGATACGGCAGTGTTTCTGACAGACAGACATTCAGACAGACAGACATTGTCAGAATTATAGTATGATGATGATGATGATTTATAGATACAGACATGACCTTTATAGTCCAGTAATAATGTAATTTGACCTCAAACTAATTGCAAAAAAAACAAACTCAGCTGATTGTGTATCTTACATATGTCCTGAATAACATACAAAAAGTTGCCTGGAATTGTCTGAGGGGAAAGTGTTGAAAATGACCTGTACAGTATGGCCACCATAGACTGTGGGGGCGACTGTGGCTCAGGAGGTAGAGCAGGTCGTCCAATGATCCATGGGTCAGCGGTTCGAATCCCGGCTCCTCCTGTCTACATGTCGAAGTGTCCTTGGGCAAGACACTGAACCCCCAATTGCTCCCGATGTGCTGGTTGGTACCTTGCATGGCTTCCGCCGCAATCGGTGTATGAATGGGTGAATGTAATGCACAATCTATGTAAAGCGCCTTGGATAAAGGCGCTATATAAATGCACCATTTACCATTTATTTATTTTTACATCCAATATAAGGCAAATCATTTCAAATTTTCCTTTTGCTGTACCGGCCAAATGTGCTGACCTCATCACATTTGTGATGACGGCTATGGCCGTTATTAACCCAAGGAGTGTTTTTATGCAAAACTAATGTGGACTCAGCATCGTGAAAACACCCTAGTTTGACATGTCACATGCTACTTAAAGAATGGACTCAGCATCATGGAAACACCCTAGTTTGACATGTCACATGCTACTTAAAGAATGGACTCAGCGTCATGAAAACACCCTAGTTTGACATGTCACATGCTACTTAAAGAATGGATTCAGCATCATGAAAACACCCTAGTTTGACATGTCACATGCTACTTCAAGAATGGACTCAGCATGGTGAAAACACCCTAGTTTGACATGTCTTAAAAAAAAACTTTAAAAACACTTAACTTCAAAAAACTTAACTTAAAAATAAAATCTTAAAAAACACAAAAAGAGAACTTTAAAAATAAAACCTTAAAAAAGTATGTAATTTATTCTAATTGTTGTTATTGCCATTTACGAGCTGCGTTCGCTTCCCCCGTTTGCGCGTCTTACTTGTAATAATAATAATACTAATAATAATAAAGTTGTCTCTCCCCAACAGTACTTTGTCTTCGATGTCTTCGCCCATCAAGAGGTCTTCTTTGACAAAGTCATCAAGCTGTCGGTAAGATATTAATATCATTATTAATAATATTAATTAATTAATTATTATAGAAGTCATCAAGCTGTTTCCATTGTGGTCCCATGCCTGGGGGGGGGGCTGTGTTTCCATTGTGGTCCCATGCCTGGGGGGGATGTGTTTCCATTGTGGTCCCATGCCTGGGGGGGGGGGTGTTTCCATTGTGGTCCCATGCCTGGGGGGATGTGTTTCCATTGCGGTCCCATGCCTGGGGGGGATGTGTTTCCATTGTGGTCCCATGCCTGGGGGGGGGGGGTGTTTCCATTGTGGTCCCATGCCTGGGGGGATGTGTTTCCATTGTGGTCCCATGCCTGGGGGGGATGTGTTTCCATTGTGGTCCCATGCCTGGAGGGTCCATTGTGGACAGGACTTTAGACAGGCAAAAGAAGGGGCAAAAGACAGGCAAAAGAAGGGCAAAAGACAGGCAAAAGAAGGGCAAAAGAAGCGGCAAAAGAAGGGCAAAAGACAGGCAAAAGAAGGGGCAAAAGAAGGGCAAAAGAAGGGGCAAAAGACAGGCAAAAGAAGGGCAAAAGAAGGGGCAAAAGAAGGGCAAAAGAAGGGCAAAAGAAGGTCAAAAGACAGGCAAAAGAAGGGCAAAATAAGGTCAAAAGAAGGGCAAAAGAAGGGGCAAAAGACAGGCAAAAGAAGGGCAAAAGAAGGGGCAAAAGAAGGGGCAAAAGACAGGCAAAAGAAGGGGCAAAAGACAGGCAAAAGAAGGGCAAAAGAAGGGGCAAAAGACAGGCAAAAGAAGGGCAAAATAAGGGCAAAAGACAGGCAAAAGAAGGGTCAAAAGAAGGGCAAAAGAAGGGGCAAAAGAAGGGCAAAAGAAGGGCAAAAGACAGGCAACAGAAGGGCAAAAGAAGGGGCAAAAGAAGGGCAAAAGAAGGGCAAAAGAAGGGCAAAAGACAGGCAAAAGAACAGGCAAAAGAATGGCAAAAGAAGGGGCAAAAGACAGGCAAAATAATGGCAAAAGAATGGCAAAAGAAGGGCAAAAGACAGGCAAAAGAATGGCAAAAGAAGGGCAAAAGAAGGGGCAAAAGACAGGCAAAAGAATGGCAAAAGAAGGGCAAAAGACAGGCAAAAGAATGGCAAAAGAAGGGCAAAAGAATGGCAAAAGAAGGGCAAACGACAGGCAAAAGAATGGCAAAAGAAGGGGCAAAAGAATGGCAAAAGAATGGCAAAAGAAGGGCAAAAGACAGGCAAAAGAATGGCAAAAGAAGGACAAAAGACAGGCAAAAGAAGGGCAAAAGACAGGCAAAAGAATGGCAAAAGAAGGGCAAAAGAAGGGCAAAAGACAGCCAAAATAATGGCAAAAGAAGGGCAAAAGACAGGCAAAATAATAGTAAAAGAAGGGCAAAAGACAGGCAAAATAATGGCAAAAGAAGGGCAAAAGACAGGCAAAAGAATGGCAAAAGAATGGCAAAAGAAGGGCAAAAGACAGGCAAAATAATGGCAAAAGAAGGGCAAAAGACAGGCAAAAGAAGGGCAAAAGACAGGCAAAAGAATGGCAAAAGAAGGGGCAAAAGACAGGCAAAAGAATGGTAAAAGAAGGGCAAAAGACAGGCAAAAGAATGGCAAAAGAATGGCAAAAGACAGGCAAAAGAATGGCAAAAGAAGGGCAAAAGACAGGCAAAATAATGGCAAAAGAAGGGCAAAAGAAGGGGCAAAAGACAGGCAAAAGAATGGCAAAAGAAGGGCAAAAGACAGGCAAAAGAATGGCAAAAGAAGGGGCAAAAGACAGGCAAAATAATGGCAAAAGAAGGGCAAAAGACAGGCAAAAGAATGGCAAAAGAAGGGCAAAAGACAGGCAAAAGAATGGCAAAAGAAGGGGCAAAAGACAGGCAAAAGAATGGCAAAAGAAGGGCAAAAGACAGGCAAAAGAATGGCAAAAGAAGGGCAAAAGACAGGCAAAAGAATGGCAAAATAAGGGCAAACGACAGGCAAAAGAATGGCAAAAGAAGGGCAAAAGAAGGGCAAAAGACAGGCAAAAGAATGGCAAAAGAAGGGCAAAAGAATGGCAAAAGAATGGCAAAAGAATGGCAAAAGAAGGGCAAAAGACAGGCAAAAGAACTCTAACCACAAGGCCACTGAGCTGGTGAGTTAGGAACCAAATGGACCCTGAGAGAGTGTATACAGTACATACTATGGGTATACCAATTCCCCTATACATTTGTACACACTTTGATTTTGCAATATACAGTTGGGGTCCCAGAGATATAAATGGACAACGGTAGCCTAATTCAGGTCAAACTGGGGGTCCTTGAAATGAAAATGGCTGAAAATCACTGCAGAGACGTAAACATCTTATCTTATGGGGGTCCCTGAATCACTGCTAGAGACGTACAAGGCTTCTCTTATGTGGGTCCCTGAATCACTGCTAGAGCCGTACAAGGCTTCTCTTATGGGGGTCCCTGAATCACTGCTAGAGCCGTAAAAATCTTCTCATATGGGGGTCCCTGAATCACTGCTAGAGCTGTAAAAGTCTTCTCTTATGGGGGTCCCTGAATCACTGCTGGAGCCGTAAAAGTCTTCTCTTATGGGGGTCCCTGAATCACTGCTAGAGCCGTAAAAGTCTTCTCTTATGGGGGTCCCTGAATCACTGCAAGAGCCGTAAAAGTCTTCTCTTATGGGGGTCCCTGAATCACTGCTAGAGCCGTAAAAATCTTCTCTTATGGGGGTCCCTGAATCACTGCTAGAGCTGTAAAAGTCTTCTCTTATGGGGGGTCCCTGAATCACTGCTAGAGCCGTAAAAGTCTTCTCTTATGGGGGGTCCCTGAATCACTACTGGAGCCATAAAAATCTTCTCTTATGGGGGTCCCTGAATCACTGCTGGAGCCGTAAAAGTCTTCTCTTATGGGGGTCCCTGAATCACTGCTAGAGCCGTAAAAGTCTTCTCTTATGGGGGTCCCTGAATCACTGCTAGAGCCGTAAAAGTCTTCTCTTATGGGGGTCCCTGAATCACTGCTGGAGCCGTAAAAATCTTCTCTTATGGGGGTCCCTGAATCACTGCTAGAGCCATACAAATCTTCTCTTATGGGGGTCCCTGGCATATATTTTCAAATGGGGGTCCATGGGCTAATGAGTGTCAATTTGGGGGTCCTTGACATGAAAACGTTTGGGGACCACTGTTGTAATACCAATAATGGATGTAAAAGAAAGCACAAATTACATATTGGTGCTCGTTACATTTTGGTGGGTGCTCCTAATTTCTTTCTGGTGCTCCTTCATTCATTCTGAATTTGGGAGCACCAGTGCTACCAAGTAAGTTAATTTCGAGCCCTGCATAGGGACACATGCATCAGTAACTGGGGATGGCAATGAAGGACCGGGAAGTCTGGCGTAATATTGTTTCCGTTGCTCCAGACTGTATGACGGAAGCGTTTCTATTTTACTCATGATCAGAGCTTCGGTTGCTCCAGACTGTACGACGGAAGCATTTATATTATTCTGTCTGTCTGTCTGTCTGTCTGTCTGTCTGTCTGCCTGCCTGCCTGCCTGCCTGCCTGCCTGCCTGCCTGCCTGCCTGCCTGCCTGCCTGCCTGCCTGCCTGCCTGCCTGCCTGCCTGCCTGCCTGCCTGCCTGCCTGCCTGCCTGCCTGCCTGCCTGCCTGCCTGCCTGCCTGCCTGCCTGCCTGCCTGCCTGCCTGCCTGCCTGCCTGCCTGCCTGCCTGCCTGCCTGCCTGCCTGCCTGCCTGCCTGCCTGCCTGCCTGCCTGCCTGCCTGCCTGCCTGCCTGCCTGCCTGCCTGCCTGCCTGCCTGCCTGCCTGCCTGCCTGCCTGCCTGCCTGCCTGCCTGCCTGCCTGCCTGCCTGCCTGCCTGCCTGCCTGCCTGCCTGCCTGCCTGCCTGCCTGCCTGCCTGCCTGCCTGCCTGCCTGCCTGCCTGCCTGCCTGCCTGCCTGCCTGCCTGCCTGCCTGCCTGCCTGCCTGCCTGCCTGCCTGCCTGCCTGCCTGCCTGCCTGCCTGCCTGCCTGCCTGCCTGCCTGCCTGCCTGCCTGCCTGCCTGCCTGCCTGCCTGCCTGCCTGCCTGCCTGCCTGCCTGCCTGCCTGCCTGCCTGCCTGCCTGCCTGCCTGCCTGCCTGCCTGCCTGCCTGCCTGCCTGCCTGCCTGCCTGCCTGCCTGCCTGCCTGCCTGCCTGCCTGCCTGCCTGCCTGCCTGCCTGCCTGCCTGTCTGTCTGTCTTACAGGTGGTGACCTCCAAGAGGTTGAGGAGTTTGTGCGTCGGGACGTTTAAACTGGACGTGGGCACAGTTTACAAACAACCTGGTAACCTTTTATTACTCTAGTCTAGTGTGTGTGTGTGTGTGTGTGTGTGTGTGTCTGTCATAACATCCCGCTTCAGTTCTCTATTTAATATTTACTCAGAGATTTAAGGCTGTTCTTTAGCATTTATATTATTCTGTCTGTCTGTCTGTCTGTCTGTCTGTCTGTCTGTCTGTCTGTCTGTCTGTCTGTCTGTCTGTCTGTCTGTCTGTCTGTCTGTCTGTCTGTCTGTCTGTCTGTCTGTCTGTCTGTCTGTCTGTCTGTCTGTCTGTCTGTCTGTCTGTCTGTCTGTCTGTCCGTCCGTCCGTCCGTCCGTCCGTCCGTCCGTCCGTCCGTCCGTCCGTCCGTCCGTCCGTCCGTCCGTCCGTCCGTCCGTCCGACTTTGGAAAAACATTTTTTTTTATATTACTCCTCCAGATTCTGTCCAAAAATCCCGCACATCGTTACACACTATATATCTCTATAGTCATGTGTTCAAGACGGATCCGTCCCATATTTCATATTCCATCCTGATTGGCGAACACTGGCTTTCAAAGTTTGCAGGATTGGCCCGTTTTGAACAAAAAGCCTCAAATCATGAACCCAGTGTTTAACCCATTCTGAACGGGAACCCATTTTGGTGTTGGCATCATGTTATGCTTTAGCTATTGAAAAATAGCAGATCTACAAGCTCATAGCGCGCCTACGAGCTTGTAGGTCTGCTATTTTTGAAAAATCGAAGAAGAGCGACTGACATTTTTAGTATCTGATCTCAGATCAGAATGGGTTAATCAGACCAGTGTGTGTCCAGTGGAAACCTCTGATCTCAGGTCAGAATGTGTTAATTCACGTGAAATCTTTCACAGACTTTCCTACTATAGGCCGAGGGATATATCCCACCCTTTTCACATTGGCCTGTTACAGCGCCACCAACAGGTGGATTTTTGCAAGCACATTTTTCTCCGCCTCCTCCTCCTCCTCCTCCTCATTGGTCATCTTTGTCTCCGCCTCCTCCTCCTCCTCCCCCTCCTCATTGGTCATCTTTGTCTCCGCCTCCTCCTCATTGGTCATCTTTGTCTCCGCCTCCTCCTCCTCATTGGTCATCTTTGTCTCCGCCTCCTCCTCCTCCTCCTCCTCATTGGTCATCTTTGTCTCCGCCTCCTCCTCCTCCTCCTCATTGGTCATCTTTGTCTCCGCCTCCTCCTCACAGGTCACCAGTTCATCAATAAGTGGGCGGTGCTTACGGACCCCGCGGACCACGGCGCCGGGGTCAAGGGTCACGTGAAGGTGGACATCAGTGTGTGTGGGAAAGGAGAGGTCAACCCGCCGGGTCACAAGGTCACCGACACCGAGGAGCAGATCGACAAGTACGACCTGTTGACCTATGACCTCACGGTCCGGGGACCCCCAGGGGTCCCTGAGAGAGTTCCAGGGGTGGTCCCCAGCTAAATGATAGTTTGGAACCAGTGTTGTTTTTGGCAGCAAATTTCTATTTTAGTTTTAGTCATAGTCTCTTGAATAGTTTTCACTTAGTTTTAGTCACATTTTAGTCGCCTGGAATGTTCTAGTGTTTAGTCTAGTTTTAGTCGACTAAATGTCATACGATTTTAGTCAACTAAACCTACAGTTGATTTAGTCGACTAAAATGTGTTTTGACATTGTAATGACATATTTCACACTTTGGTTGCATGCTGAAAATAGCAGATATACAATCTCAACCCAGCTTAAAACTGGATCTTTTGTCCACTAGTCCCTTCCTAACATTTTAGTCTAGTTTTTATTTGTTGACGAAATGTTCAGTATATTTGGTCTTAGTTTTAGTCATCATAGATTCGTTTTTATTTCGTTTTTATTTCGTTTTTGTCAGTGAAAAAAGGTAGTCGACGAACATTTTTCGTCTTAGTTTTAGTCGACGAAAACAACACTGTTTGGAACCAAAATTGGTCTGTAACTCTGAGAGTGTAACACATGGAATCAAAATGGACCCTTATGGGTCTGTAACTAATTGATTTTAAGATTTTATTCTACACCCAGGAAACTCTGCCAAATTAAAATACTACAAAGTCCTCTATGCTCACTATGTCCGCTACGACCCAGCTGGACATTCTTACACACGATGTGGGAATGCCCAGAGGAGTATTAGCCCTTAAGCATTATTTCTGTCCGATATACTCGAGACAAACATACCGTGTTTACCACACATCCTGTCACTAAATGACGATTCATCTCTAAGCCTAACACTTCACACGAAGAGAGTACTATTATTATATGCCGCTGCAAAAAAAGATGCTGGTAATGAGATGTAAACCACCCCATAACCTCAGGCCTCTTTTAGACGGCGACCATCTCCATATAACACGTCAAAGTCCCATTGCGTTCTCATTTTTTTGGACCATTTACACGAGAACGCACACTTGAATGAACACGCTACAAAGTGCATGCATATATATGCCAGGTCGCTAGGTGGCACGAGTCCTTGTGTGGTCCGTGTGACGCAGCGCTTATATAAACCATAGACATAAGTCACGCATGCGTAGAACTACTTCCGTTCTACTACACAGGAAGTAAACAAACGTCGCGTGAATAACCCTTAGTAACCCTAGTAACCGCATCATCAACCGTATTATATGTATACTAATACAATAAACAATCAAACAATACATGAATAATACGTGTACCGTGGTCCCGACTCCTCATCACACCTCCAGCAAACCGGACTATCCGACATGGTTGTTGTTGTTCGTTTCCCCTAGCAACTGACGCATGCCTATGACACCATGTAAAAACGTAGGACACGGGGCGAGCCGACCAGAGCTGACGTAAGCCATGATGTCACAAGTTTTGCGGATCCACCGTTTTGCCTGTTTACATGGAGACCATAGGAAACGGCGTTCTCAAAGATTTCCACTCTGGGAGGTGGTTTCACTTCGTTGCGTTTTCACCTCCTGAGAACACGGTTCTCGTCTAAATGACAGCAGCAAACAATGCTTTATTTTGCCGTTTTATATGAACACCATCCTCATGTAAATAGCACCTTAGTATCCACCGTTGGAAGCTATCCTACTATGACGTCTTGAGTTTGGAGGCTTCCAGTGCTCGAGCACATGCAGGGCCGGTTTGGGCCCTAGGTGGCGCTATAAGGCTCGAGTACAGGGAGCAGAAGGACAGACTCCATCCAAGCCCTACTCACAGCGGCACAGAAGGTTAAACCAGGACTCCGATAGGTCGAATGCTTGTACTCCTGTAAACAAAGTCTGACCCATTCATGTTTTGTCTGTTTCAACATCAATGCCACGTTTTGTTTTGGTTTCCATCATATTTGTTTTGTTAGAAAAATAAATGTATTATGTTATACGTATAAACCCATTGTTGTTTCCCTCTCCTGTAATGTGTCTGTGCTAACACGGGGTTCTTTAAAAACATTAAAAGCATCAATGGGTTGGATTGGGGGGGGGGGGTCAGTCCCTGCTTGGCACTCAGCATCAATGGGTTGGATTGGGGGGGTCAGTCCCTGCTTGGCACTCAGCATCAATGGGTTGGATTGGGGGGGTCAGTCCCTGCTTGGCACTCAGCATCAAGGGTTGGATTGGGGGGGTCAGTCCCTGCATGGCACTCAGCATCAATGGGTTGGATTGGGGGGGTCAGTCCCTGCTTGGCACTCAGCATCAATGGGTTGGATTGGGGGGGTCAGTCCCTGCTTGGCACTCAGCATCAATGGGTTGGATTGGGGGGTCAGTCCCTGCTTGGCACTCAGCATCAAGGGTTGGATTGGGGGGTCAGTCCCTGCTTGGCACTCAGCATCAATGGGTTGGATTTGGGGGGTCAGTCCCTGCTTGGCACTCAGCATCAATGGGTTGGATTGGGGGGTCAGTCCCTGCTTGGCACTCAGCATGGTGTGGTGTGTGTGTGTGTGTGTGTGTGTGTGTGTGTGTGTGCGTGTCTGCGTGTGTGCGTGCGTGCGTGCGTGCGGGTGTATGTCCTCCCCTCCAGGAACCTCCTCCTCCCCCCCTCCTTCCCCCCAGAGCGACCTTGGGCCAGGTTCAAGGTCAAGGTCTTCAGAGCAGAAGGTCTGCCCAGAAACTCCTCCTCCATCATGGGTCACATGACCAAGGCCTTCATAGGAGACAGCGCCGCCCTGGTGGATCCCTATGTGGTGGTCAGCTTCTACGGGGTTAATGTAAGACATTAGCATGTCATTAGCATGTCATTAACATGTCATTAACATGTATTGCCCTGAGGTTATTTAATCCAATTAATACAATGTGCCCACCGTTTATAGCGCCCGGAGCACTTTTACCGACGGACCGGATGTTGTCCCGGATGTGGTTAAATGTAGCAGCTAAATGTAGCAGCTAAATGTAGCAGATAAATGTAGCAGATAAATGTAGCAGCTAAATGTAGCAGATAAATGTAGCAGATAAATGTAGCAGCTAAATGTAGCAGCTAAATGTAGCAGATAAATGTAGAAGCTAAATGTAGCCGATAAATGTAGCAGATAAATGTTGCAGCTAAATGTAGCAGCTAAATGTAGCAGCTAAATGTAGCCACAACACTGGAGAGGCGATCGCTATCACGGGAGGTATAATTAAATATAACGCGACTAGCGACGGGACCGCGGTGGGCCGTCTAACACAGAATCTTTTTTTTTTGATCGGGATGATTTAGATCAAGAGTTAGCGATTATTAAGTAGCGGTATTTTCGGGTTGTGATATCAATAATATCCGTCGTTTTAATCAATCTCCGTCTCGTACTAATAACCGTACGAAGTACCCAGACGGACACCTGGGCCCTCAACATGGTCATTAGCATGTCATTAGCATGTCATTGTCTCCACCAGGCCGACTTTTGTAAAACAATTTTGATATCACTCCTCCATATTTTGTCCACAAATCCCACAAATCGTTACACAGTATCTCTATAGTCAAACATGAACGCAGCCTGCAATTTACGTGAAATCTTTCACAGACTTTCCTACTAGGCTGAGGGATATATCCACCCTTTTCACATTGGCCTGTTATAGCGCCACCAACAGGTGGACTTTTTTACAAAATGCCTCAAATCATCCAATTGCCATCCGAGGCGTATGAAGAAATTTCACCCTTTTCACATTGGCCTATTATAGCGCCACCAGGAGGCCACAACCTGACCTGCCCTGGTGGAGACCTGTCCTGTTATAGCGCCACCAGGAGGCCACAACCTGACCTGGCCTGGTGGAGACCTGTTCTATTATAGCACCACCAGGAGGTCACAACCTGACCTGGCCCCTGTTGGAGACCTGTCCTATTATAGCGCCACCAGGCGGTCACAACCTGACCTGCCCTGGTGGAGACCTGTCCTGTTATAGCGCCACCAGGAGGCCACAACCTGACCTGGCCCCTGGTGGAGACCTGTCCTATTATAGCGGCACCAGGAGGCCACAACCTGACCTGGCCCCTGGTGGAGACCTGTCCTGTTATAGCGCCACCAGGAGGCCACAACCTGACCTGGCCCCTGGTGGAGACCTGTCCTATTATAGCGCCACCAGGAGGCCACAACCTGCCCTGCCCTGGTGGAGACCTGTCCTATTATAGCGCCACCAGGAGGCCACAACCTGCCCTGCCCTGGTGGAGACCTGTCCTATTATAGCGCCACCAGGAGGCCACAACCTGACCTGCCCTGGTGGAGACCTGAGGGGCACTTTATCTAGTTACCACATAATTGACATAGTATGGATTACCATCTCATTACCATCTCATTACCATCTCATTAACAGGGTAGGACGTCCACCCAGAAGTCAACAGCTGATCCCGTGTGGAACGAACAGATTGTTTTCACTGAGATGTTTCCTCCTCTCTGTCGACGAATCAGGATCCAGGTAGGAGTTATATACCAATTAGAGTATAGATATTATTTAGACCAATCAATTCACTCACAATACTTTAGAATGATAGATTATACATATATACCAGAGGGCCAGTTCTAATACTAATTAAATATCATCCCGCGGGCCAAAGATAATTCATTCACAGGCCTGATTTGGCCCCTGGGCCTTGAGTTTGACATATATGATTTAGAGACCAATTAATTCACTTACAATACTTTGACAGAAATGTAGTGGCAGCAGCAGCATTGGTCTTCAGTACAGTGTAAAGTACAGTATTGGTCTTCAGTACTGTCATGCCTCTTGACGGAAAAGAGTATTTAGCATCATCTAGTGGTTGCTTTGAAGACTGCTGTCAGCTAATGTGTTCTAGTTTCCCTGTGTTCTTATTGGTAGTTGTGATCACATGTCACAAGGCCTTTACTACTTCCTGGTCAGCCATTGTTTTGAGAAAACACACAGTATGTTCTACAGAATATTTAATCAGACCAGTGTGTGTCCCAGTGGAAACCTCGTATGAATCTGATCTCAGGTCAGAATGGGTTAATCTCTTGTAAGTAATGATGCATATTTTTCTGTATTAATAAAGTACAGTATGGGGGGTATGAATCGTTTCCGCCATCCTCTCCAGGTATGGGACGAGGGGAGCATGAATGACGTTGCCATAGGAACGCACTACATCGATCTGAGGCAGATATCCAATGAGCAGGACGGCGATAAAGGTAGATGTGGATGGATGGATGGATGGATGGGGCGGTGGAAATATACACACTAACCATCGTCTTGTCGTTTATTCACTGTCCATCTCTCCATTCCATTCCATCTCTCCATTCCATCTCTCCATTCCATTCCATCTCTCCATTCCATTCCATCTCTCCATTCCATCTCTCCATTCCATTCCATCTCTCCATTCCATTCCATCTCTCCATTCCATTCCATTCCATCTCTCCATTCCATTCCATCTCTCCATTCCATTCCATCTCTCCATTCCATCTCTCCATTCCATTCCATCTCTCCATTCCATCTCTCCATTCCATTCCATTCCATTCCATCTCTCCATTCCATTCCATCTCTCCATTCCATCTCTCCATTCCATCTCTCCATTCCATTCCATCTCTCCATTCCATCTCTCCATTCCATTCCATCTCTCCATTCCATCTCTCCATTCCATTCCATCTCTCCATTCCATCTCTCCATTCCATTCCATCTCTCCATTCCATCTCTCCATTCCATTCCATCTCTCCATTCCATTCCATCTCTCCATTCCATTCCATCTCTCCATTCCATTCCATTCCATTCCATCTCTCCATTCCATTCCATCTCTCCATTCCATTCCATCTCTCCATTCCATTCCATCTCTCCATTCCATTCCATCTCTCCATTCCATTCCATCTCTCCATTCCATCTCTCCATTCCATCTCTCCATTCCATTCCATCTCTCCATTCCATCTCTCCATTCCATTCCATCTCTCCATTCCATCTCTCCATTCCATTCCATCTCTCCATTCCATCTCTCCATTCCATTCCATCTCTCCATTCCATCTCTCCATTCCATTCCATCTCTCCATTCCATTCCATCTCTCCATTCCATTCCATCTCTCCATTCCATTCCATTCCATTCCATCTCTCCATTCCATTCCATCTCTCCATTCCATTCCATCTCTCCATTCCATTCCATCTCTCCATTCCATTACATCTCTCCATTCCATCTCTCCATTCCATTCCATCTCTCCATTCCATCTCTCCATTCCATTCCATCTCTCCATTCCATCTCTCCATTCCATCTCTCCATTCCATCTCTCCATTCCATTCCTTCTCTCCATTCCATCTCTCCATTCCATTCCATCTCTCAATTCCATCTCTCCATTCCATTCCATCTCTCCATTCCATCTCTCCATTCCATTCCATCTCTCCATTCCATTCCATCTCTCCATTCCATCTCTCCATTCCATCTCTCCATTCCATTCCATCTCTCCATTCCATTCCATCTCTCCATTCCATCTCTCCATTCCATTCCATCTCTCCATTCCATCTCTCCATTCCATTCCATCTCTCCATTCCATCTCTCCATTCCATTCCATCTCTCCATTCCATTCCATCTCTCCATTCCATTCCATCTCTCCATTCCATTCCATCTCTCCATTCCATTCCATCTCTCCATTCCATTCCATCTCTCCATTCCATCTCTCCATGCCATCTCTCCATTCCATTCCGTCTCTCCATTCCATTCCATCACTCCATTTCATCTCTCCATTCCATTCCATCTCTCCATTCCGTCCGGCTCCACTCCAGGTTTTCTGCCAACCTTCGGTCCGGCCTGGGTAAACCTCTATGGCTCCACCCGGAACTTCTCATTGGTCGACGACAATCCAGAGCTTAACGAGGGCATCGGAGAGGGCGTGTCTTACAGGTGAACGATGATGATGGTGATGATGATGATGGTGATGATGGTCTCACCGCTAGAAGGTGCTGGACAAACTGCATTGTCTATATTTATTGATTGATTGATTGATTGATTTAATACTTTATTGGCAGAAATGTAATCAGTCAGACATAAATGTAACCAGTACAGGGTACAGTCAGACATAAATGTAATCAGTACAGGGTACAGTCAGACATAAATGTAATCAGTACAGGGTACAGTCAAACAGAAATGTAATCCGTACAGGGTACAGTCAGACAGAAATGTAATCCGTACAGGGTACAGTCAAACAGAAATGTAATCCGTACAGGGTACAGTCAGACAGAAATGTAATCAGTACAGGGTACAGTCAGACATAAATGTAATCAGTACAGGGTACAGTCAAACAGAAATGTAATCAGTACAGGGTACAGTCAGACAGAAATGTAATCAGTACAGGGTACAGTCAGACATAAATGTAATCAGTACAGGGTACAGTCAGACATAAATGTAATCAGTACAGGGTACAGTCAAACAGAAATGTAATCCGTACAGGGTACAGTCAGACAGAAATGTAATCAGTACAGGGTACAGTCAGACATAAATGTAATCAGTACAGGGTACAGTCAGACATAAATGTAATCAGTACAGGGTACAGTCAGACAGTAATGTAATCGGTACAGGGTACAGTCAGACAGAAATGTAATCAGTACAGGGTACAGTAAACAGAATGTAATCAGTACAGGGTAAAGTTCTCAAACTCTGCCCGATCGGTACCGACTTGACCCGACGTTATCGGGCCGAGCCGGGCCCACAAATTATGTGTGTTTACAACAGGATATACTAATTCAAATGTTACGTCCGTTGTTTAATAGTCTCGTTACCAGACTGTTGCCTCCGCGATTTCCAAACGTTCCATCATACAGTCTGGGCCAACGGAAAAGGTCTCATGAGTATCATTACAGTACGTTACAGTAACATCATACAGTAACGTAACATTCCAGCATACAGTCTGCTGTCTGGGCTAACGGGAAAGGTCTCCGCAGTATCCGGATACAGCGGAAGTGGAGCCTCCTCGCCACTTCCGTTTCGTCTTTACAGTCACGCATAATATCTATCCTAATATAAATAGAAAACATCTAAGGCTATAGCTTGTTGCTTAGCAGAAAAGGAAATTAAAATATATATTTTTGTGAACGGAAATGGAAGCTTCCGTTACACAGCTCATGGGGCTGTAGTCCCAGACTCTATATAACATTCAGTTACTCAGCTCATGGGGCTGTAGGTCCAGCTCATGGGGCTGTAGGTCCAGACTCTATATAGCATTCAGTTACTCAGCTCATGGGGCTGTAGGTCCAGCTCATGGGGCTGTAGTCCCAGACTATATATAGCATTCAGTTACTCAGCTCATGGGGCTGTAGGTCCAGCTCATGGGGCTGTAGTCCCAGACTCTATATAACATTCAGTTACTCAGCTCATGGGGCTGTAGTCCCAGACTCTATATAACATTCAGTTACTCAGCTCATGGGGCTGTAGGTCCAGCTCATGGGGCTGTAGTCCCAGACTCTATATAGCATTCCTTACTCAGCTCATGGGGCTGTAGGTCCAGCTCATGGGGCTGTAGGTCCAG
The DNA here is from genome assembly GCF_964188405.1 of Protomyctophum parallelum. Lineage (NCBI taxonomy): Eukaryota > Metazoa > Chordata > Actinopteri > Myctophiformes > Myctophidae > Protomyctophum > Protomyctophum parallelum. The sequence goes on from NC_139710.1 coordinate 41,681,185, forward strand.
ACTCTATATAGCATTCAGTTACTCAGCTCATGGGGCTGTAGGTCCAGCTCATGGGGCTGTAGTCCCAGACTCTATATAGCATTCCTTACTCAGCTCATGGGGCTATAGGTCCAGACTCTATATAGCATTCCTTACTCAGCTCATGGGGCTGTAGGTCCAGCTCATGGGGCTGTAGGTCCAGACTCTATATAGCATTCAGTTACTCAGCTCATGGGGCTGTAGGTCCAGCTCATGGGGCTGTAGTCCCAGACTCTATATAGCATTCCTTACTCAGCTCATGGGGCTATAGGTCCAGACTCTATATAGCATTCCTTACTCAGCTCATGGGGCTGTAGGTCCAGCTCATGGGGCTGTAGGTCCAGACTCTATATAGCATTCAGTTACTCAGCTCATGGGGCTGTAGGTCCAGCTCATGGGGCTGTAGTCCCAGACTCTATATAGCATTCCTTACTCAGCTCATGGGGCTATAGGTCCAGACTCTATATAGCATTCCTTACTCAGCTCATGGGGCTGTAGGTCCAGCTCATGGGGCTGTAGGTCCAGACTCTATATAGCATTCAGTTACTCAGCTCATGGGGCTGTAGGTCCAGACTCTATATAGCATTCAGTTACTCAGCTCATGGGGCTGTAGGTCCAGACTCTATATAGCATTCAGTTACTCAGCTCATGGGGCTGTAGGTCCAGCTCATGGGGCTGTAGTCCCAGACTCATTATAGCATTCGGAGATTGTGGAATAGTTGTCTGGTAACGCGACACTAGTCGTTTAATGAACTACAAAACTACAAAACTACTACTTCCTGGTTTGAAATGTCTTCCTGGTTCCAGGGGGCGTGTCTACTTGGAGCTGGCGGTGGAGATCCAATCGGGTGGGCCCAGGGCCGACTCCAAGCTGTCCCGATTGGTCAAGCCTCCGAAGGCGGGAGGGAAGGAGGGCAAAGTCCCGCCCACTGGAGGTGGAGCTTCGGGAGGAGACGAGGACAGGAAGTCGGCTGGCGCCGAGGTCATGTCTGTGGAGGCCCCGCCCCAGGTATGATGTCATGATGAAATCACCGCCCCGGGTATGATGTCATGATGAAATCACCGCCCCGGGTATGATGTCATGGTGACATCACTGTGTCGTTGCTTCCAGGAGGACGGTGTCAACTTCCTGTTGTTCGGGGCGGTGTTCGAGGCCAGCTTGATTGACAGGAAGATCGGAGACAAGCCAATCAGCTTTGAGTTCTCTATTGGTGAGCCAATCAGCTTTTGTTCTACATATAGTAGTTCTTAGGGTGGTTGTATTCCATTCTTATTTATATATCCACATACTAATAAACCTTTCCCTTAAAGAACCTGCTCTATCCACATTATGTTTCACACATATTTAATGTATATATATATATACTATAGTATATATACTATTTGAGGTAGGACCCAAAATATAACACAAATATAAGTTATGGATTATGTAAGGTTATACTTATTTTTTTCTTTCTTTGTTAAATAACGCGATTTATATTTGAATATGTTCGAAAGAAAGAAAGAAATGAATTCATGTATTTGCTAAATAATTACTGTATCGATTTAAAGTCATTGAATCGTATGACACAGGTTACGTAACAGGGTAGGTAACGTCGTCGTCGTCGTCCCCCCCCTCCACAGGTTGCTATGGCAACGTCCTAGAGTCGTCTGGTCCAATCAGCTCGTCCTCCTCGTCTCCTACTTCCAGCTCCGCCTCCTCGCCGCTATTGGCTCACCGCGCGGGAGCGGTCGGAGGTCACGGAGGTCACGACCCCGGAAGCCCCTCCCCCTCCCAGTCGACCACGCCCCCCGAGAGGCCCCTCCTCGCCGACGGGAACCGGTAAGATTTTAGTCGACTAAATGTCATGAGATTTTAGTCGACTAAATGTCATGAGATTTTAGTCGACTAAATGTCATGAGATTTTAGTCGACTAAATGTCATGAGATTTTAGTCGACTACATGTCATGAGATTTTAGTCGACTAAATGTCATGAGATTTTAGTCGACTAAATGTCATGAGATTTTAGTCGACTAAATGTCATGAGATTTTAGTCGACTAAATGTCATGAGATTTTAGTCGACTAAATGTCATGAGATTTTAGTCGACTAAATGTCATGAGATTTTAGTCGACTAAATGTCATGAGATTTTAGTCGACTAAATGTCATGAGATTTTAGTCGACTAAATGCCATGAGATTTTAGTCGACTAAATGTCATGAGATTTTAGTCGACTAAATGTCATGAGATTTTAGTCGACTAAATGTCATGAGATTTTAGTCGACTAAATGTCATGAGATTTCAGTCGACTAAATGTCATGAGATTTTAGTCGACTAAATGTCATGAGATTTCAGTCGACTAAATGCCATGAGATTTCAGTCGACTAAATGCCATGAGATTTTAGTCGACTAAATGTCATGAGATTTTAGTCGACTAAATGTCATGAGATTTTAGTCGACTAAATGTCATGAGATTTTAGTCGACTAAATGTCATGAGATTTTAGTCGACTAAATGTCATGAGATTTTAGTCGACTAAATGTCATGAGATTTTAGTCGACTAAATGTCATGAGATTTTAGTCGACTAAATGTCATGAGATTTTAGTCGACTAAATCTACAGTTGATTTAGTCGACAACATGCGTGCGTGTGTGTGTGTGTGTGTGTGTGTGTGTGTGTGTGTGTGTGTGTGTGTGTGTGTGTGTGTGTGCAGGTTCTACATGCACATCCCCATGGACAGACAGAAGCCATGTGTGTGTGTGTGCAGCCAGTGGGAGAACAGAGCGTACAGACTGGTCCATTCTAACATGCTGGAGTCCATCTGTCTGCTGTTTGTATGTACATGCATGCACACACACACACACACACGCGCACACACGCACACGTACACACGCACACACGCGTGCACACACACACACATGCGCACACGCACGAACACACAATGTCACATATCAATCAAGCAATCAATCAATCAACTTTATTTATTCAGACTCAGGTCTGTCTGTCTAAAAACAGACAACATGAAATCCCACATACAAACAGGAACACCCCTACCCCTTAAAACCAGCTGTTCTATAGCAAACAGTCATACCAGTGCTTATAGTTTCATAGCAAACAGTCATACCAGTGCTTATAGTTTCATAGCAAACAGTCATACCAGTGCTTATAGTTTCTTTGTAAACAGTCATACCAGTGCTTATAGTTTCATAGTAAACAGTCATACCAGTGCTTATAGTTTCTTAGTAAACAGTCATACCAGTGCTTATAGTTTCATAGCAAACAGTCATACCAGTGCTTATAGTTTCATAGCAAACAGTCATACCAGTGCTTATAGTTTCTTAGTAAACAGTCATACCAGTGCTTATAGTTTCTTTGTAAACAGTCATACCAGTGCTTATAGTTTCATAGTAAACATTCATACCAGTGCTTATAGTTTCATAGTAAACAGTCATACCAGTGCTTATAGTTTCATAGTAAACAGTCATACCAGTGCTTATAGTTTCATAGTAAACAGTCATACCAGTGCTTATAGTTTCATAGTAAACACTAAACAGTCATACCAGTGCTTATAGTTTCATAGTAAACAGTCATACCAGTGCTTATAGTTTCATAGTAAACAGTCATACCAGTGCTTATAGTTTCATAGTAAACAGTCATACCAGTGCTTATAGTTTCATAGCAAACAGTCATACCAGTGCTTACAGTTTCATAGTAAACAGTCATACCAGTGCTTATAGTTTCATAGTAAACAGTCATACCAGTGCTTATAGTTTCATAGTAAACAGTCATACCAGTGCTTATAGTTTCATAGTAAACAGTCATACCAATATAGTTTCATAGTAAACAGTCATACCAGTGCTTATAGTTTCATAGTAAACAGTCATACCAGTGCTTATAGTTTCTTAGTAAACAGTCATACCAGTGCTTATAGTTTCATAGTAAACACTAAACAGTCATACCAGTGCTTATAGTTTCATAGTAAAAAGTCATACCAGTGCTTATAGTTTCATAGTAAACAGTCATACCAGTGCTTATAGTTTCATAGTAAACAGTCATACCAGTGCTTATAGTTTCATAGTAAACAGTCATACCAGTGCTTATAGTTTCATAGTAAACAGTCATACCAGTGCTTATAGTTTCTTAGTAAACAGTCATACCAGTGCTTATAGTTTCATAGTAAACACTAAACAGTCATACCAGTGCTTATAGTTTCATAGTAAAAAGTCATACCAGTGCTTATAGTTTCATAATAAACAGTCATACCAGTGCTTATAGTTTCATAGTAAACAGTCATACCAGTGCTTATAGTTTCATAGTAAACAGTCATACCAGTGCTTATAGTTTCTTAGTAAACAGTCATACCAGTGCTTATAGTTTCATAGTAAACACTAAACAGTCATACCAGTGCTTATAGTTTCATAGTAAACAGTCATACCAGTGCTTATAGTTTCATAGTAAACAGTCATACCAGTGCTTATAGTTTCATAGCAAACAGTCATACCAGTGCTTATAGTTTCATAGTAAACAGTCATACCAGTGCTTATAGTTTCATAGTAAACAGTCATACCAGTGCTTATAGTTTCATAGTAAACAGTCATACCAGTGCTTATAGTTTCTTAGTAAACAGTCATACCAGTGCTTATAGTTTCATAGTAAACAGTCATACCAGTGCTTATAGTTTCATAGTAAACAGTCATACCAGTGCTTATAGTTTCATAGTAAACATTCATACCAGTGCTTATAGTTTCATAGTAAACAGTCATACCAGTGCTTATAGTTTCATAGTAAACAGTCATACCAGTGCTTATAGTTTCATAGTAAACAGTCATACCAGTGCTTATAGTTTCATAGTAAACAGTCATACCAGTGCTTATAGTTTCATAGTAAATACTAAACAGTCATACCAGTGCTTATAGTTTCATAGTAAACAGTCATACCAGTGCTTATAGTTTCATAGTAAACAGTCATACCAGTGCTTATAGTTTCATAGTAAACAGTCATACCAGTGCTTATAGTTTCATAGCAAACAGTCATACCAGTGCTTACAGTTTCATAGTAAACAGTCATACCAGTGCTTATAGTTTCATAGTAAACAGTCATACCAGTGCTTATAGTTTCATAGTAAACAGTCATACCAGTGCTTATAGTTTCATAGTAAACAGTCATACCAATATAGTTTCATAGTAAACAGTCATACCAGTGCTTATAGTTTCATAGTAAACAGTCATACCAGTGCTTATAGTTTCTTAGTAAACAGTCATACCAGTGCTTATAGTTTCATAGTAAACACTAAACAGTCATACCAGTGCTTATAGTTTCATAGTAAAAAGTCATACCAGTGCTTATAGTTTCATAGTAAACAGTCACACCAGTGCTTATAGTTTCATAGTAAACAGTCATACCAGTGCTTATAGTTTCATAGTAAACAGTCATACCAGTGCTTATAGTTTCATAGTAAACAGTCATACCAGTGCTTATAGTTTCTTAGTAAACAGTCATACCAGTGCTTATAGTTTCATAGTAAACACTAAACAGTCATACCAGTGCTTATAGTTTCATAGTAAAAAGTCATACCAGTGCTTATAGTTTAATAGTAAACAGTCATACCAGTGCTTATAGTTTCATAGTAAACAGTCATACCAGTGCTTATAGTTTCATAGTAAACAGTCATACCAGTGCTTATAGTTTCTTAGTAAACAGTCATACCAGTGCTTATAGTTTCATAGTAAACACTAAACAGTCATACCAGTGCTTATAGTTTCATAGTAAACAGTCATACCAGTGCTTATAGTTTCATAGTAAACAGTCATACCAGTGCTTATAGTTTCATAGCAAACAGTCATACCAGTGCTTATAGTTTCATAGTAAACAGTCATACCAGTGCTTATAGTTTCATAGTAAACAGTCATACCAGTGCTTATAGTTTCATAGTAAACAGTCATACCAGTGCTTATAGTTTCTTAGTAAACAGTCATACCAGTGCTTATAGTTTCATAGTAAACAGTCATACCAGTGCTTATAGTTTCATAGTAAACAGTCATACCAGTGCTTATAGTTTCATAGTAAACAGTCATACCAGTGCTTATAGTTTCATAGTAAACAGTCATACCAGTGCTTATAGTTTCTTAGTAAACAGTCATACCAGTGCTTATAGTTTCATAGTAAACAGTCATACCAGTGCTTATAGTTTCATAGTAAACAGTCATACCAGTGCTTATAGTTTCATAGTAAACAGTCATACCAGTGCTTATAGTTTCTTAGTAAACAGTCATACCAGTGCTTATAGTTTCATAGTAAACAGTCATACCAGTGCTTATAGTTTCATAGTAAACACTAAACAGTCATACCAGTGCTTATAGTTTCATAGTAAACAGTCATACCAGTGCTTATAGTTTCATAGTAAACAGTCATACCAGTGCTTATAGTTTCATAGTAAACAGTCATACCAGTGCTTATAGTTTCATAGCAAACAGTCATACCAGTGCTTATAGTTTCATAGCAAACAGTCATACCAGTGCTTATAGTTTCATAGCAAACAGTCATACCAGTGCTTATAGTTTCTTAGTAAACAGTCATACCAGTGCTTATAGTTTCATAATAAACAGTCATACCAGTGCTTATAGTTTCATAGTAAACAGTCATACCAGTGCTTATAGTTTCATAGTAAACAGTCATACCAGTGCTTATAGTTTCATAATAAACAGTCATACCAGTGCTTATAGTTTCATAATAAACAGTCATACCAGTGCTTATAGTTTCATAGTAAACAGTCATACCAGTGCTTATAGTTTCTTAGTAAACAGTCATACCAGTGCTTATAGTTTCATAGTAAACAGTCATACCAGTGCTTATAGTTTCATAGTAAACAGTCATACCAGTGCTTATAGTTTCATAGTAAACAGTCATACCAGTGCTTATAGTTTCTTAGTAAACAGTCATACCAGTGCTTATAGTTTCTTAGTAAACAGTCATACCAGTGCTTATAGTTTCATAGTAAAAAGTCATACCAGTGCTTATAGTTTCTTAGTAAACAGTCATACCAGTGCTTATAGTTTCTTAGTAAACAGTCATACCAGTGCTTATAGTTTCTTAGTAAACAGTCATACCAGTGCTTATAGTTTTATAGTAAACAGTCATACCAGTGCTTATAGTTTCATAGTAAACAGTCATACCAGTGCTTATAGTTTCATAGTAAACAGTCATACCAGTGCTTATAGTTTCATAGTAAACAGTCATACCAGTGCTTATAGTTTCTTAGTAAACAGTCATACCAGTGCTTATAGTTTCTTAGTAAACAGTCATACCAGTGCTTATAGTTTCATAGTAAACAGTCATACCAGTGCTTATAGTTTCTTAGTAAACAGTCATACCAGTGCTTATAGTTTCATAGTAAACAGTCATACCAGTGCTTATATTTTCTTAGTAAACAGTCATACCAGTGCTTATAGTTTCATAGTAAACAGTCATACCAGTGCTTATCATGTTGTGTTACAGGAAGGGGGTGAGGCCAAAGCCACAGAACTCGACAAGAGGTGTGACCCGGGGGCGGAGCTTAACCTCCGTGCCGCGCTGAAGCTCTTCTGCCAGGACGCCAGGTACGGCCAATCACAGCGCAGCATCACTATGATGGTAGCCAATCACAGCGCAGCATCACTATGAAAACATTCATGAATTATGAATTATAAATTATTAACATAATGTATTTATTTAAAGATCTTTAACCCATTCTGAACGGGAACCCATTTTGGTATTAGCATCATGTTATGCTTTAGCTATTGAAAAATAGCAGACCTACAAGCTCGTAGCACGCCACTCGGTGGCGCGCTACAAGCTTGTAGGTCTGCTATTTTTGAAAAATCGAAGAACGACTGACATTTTATAGAATCTGATCTCAGGTCAGAATGGGTTAACCCATTCTGGGCGGGAACACCTTTTGGTGTTTTTTTTTTTTAAACTAAGTATTATGTTATAATTTAGCTATTGAAAAACAGCGGACCTACAAGCTCATAGCGCGCCACCGAGTGGCGAGCTTGTAGGTCTGCTATTTTTTTTTAATCGTAAAAATGCTTTCGTGAAAGTCTTTGAATATATATTCTTTCAGAAGACTTTTTTTGTTTTTTCGACGTCAGGCCTAAATGTCATTCTTTTTCTGGACTTTGAAAGCAGTTTCAGCTACAGTACCCACAATGTCCTGAGGTGGTGGGGGCGCTGATATGCAGATTATTTAAGATTTGAGTCATCATAATACTGATGCTAGATAAAAACCAGTTGTTTGTGTGTGTGTGTGCGTGTGTGTGTGTGTGTGTGCGTGCGTGTGTGTGTGTGTAGTTCCTTCATAGTGTCAGCAGAGTCTACGCTGAAGGCGGAGCTAAAGAAGAATCGTCTGACCCAATTGGACAGGAGACGACTGACCATGTGTAAACAAGAGCTGGTAGGAACACGCACGCACGCACGCACGCACGCACCGTGACGCACGCACGCACCGTGACGCACGCACGCACGCACGCACCGTGACGCACGCACGCACGCACGCACGCACCGTGACGCACGCACGCACGCACCGTGACGTGCGCACGCACACAAGTGTAAAGTGAGTCATCACGACGCCACTAAAATACATTGTAGTCAGTCGACTAAAACATTCCAGGTGACTAAAATGTGACTAGAACTATATGAAAACTTTTCAAGAGACTAAAACTAAAATCTACATTTGCTGTCAAAATCAACACTGCTCAATGAAGGACCGGGAAGTCTGGCCTAGCGTTATGATATCCATGGTGTGTGTGTGTGTGTGTGTGTGTGTGTGTGTGTGTGTGTGTGTGTGTGTGTGTGTGTGTGTGTGTGTGTGTGTGTGTGTGTGTGTGTGTGTGTGTGTGTGTGTGTGTGTGTATGCGTGTGCGTGTGCGTGCGCGTGCGTGCGTGCGTGCGTGCGTGCGTGCGCATCATAGCAGGGAATGATCGTGGAGGGGCGGGGCTTGTCGGAGAGGAAGCTGAAAGTGGGCGGGGTCAAAGAGCTGCTGAAAGACACCGGCAGACTGGCGCAGAAACTACGCCTCCTAGTGGACGAGGTGAGTAAGATACCTTCCTATTGGACGAGGTGAGTAAGATACCTTCCTATTGGCCGAGGTGAGTAAGACACCTTCCTATTGGCCGAGGTGAGTAAGACACGTTCCTATTGGACGAGGTGAGTAAGACACCTTCCCATTGGACGACGTGAGTAAGACGCCTTCCTAGTGGACGAGGTGAGTAAGACGCCTTCCCATTGGACGACGTGAGTAAGACGCCTTCCTAGTGGACGACGTGAGTAAGACGCCTTCCTAGTGGACGAGGTGAGTAAGACGCCTTCCTAGTGGACGAGGTGAGTAAGAGGGGCCCCTCCTATATATACAGGTTTAATGTTTGTTTAATGTTTGAGGGGCCCCTCCTATATAAACAGGTTTAATGTTTGTTTAATGTTTGAGGTGCCCCTCCTATATATATATATATACAGGTTTAATGTTTGTTTAATGTTTATATAAACAGGTTTAATGTTTGTTTAATGTTCGTTTTGTTTAATCACAGAAGACATTTTGTAGAATCGACCTCAGGTCTAAATGGGTTGATTTGATTGGTTGATTGGTTGATTGACAGGCCAGTCCAAATTCCCCACAGGCCTTAGTTTGAGTATCACTACATAACCCCCCCCCCCCCCCCCCCCCCCAATTCTGGTCACTGTATTTTGCCCGTAAACCTCAAGTCAAGCAGCATATACAGTTAATATACGGTAATATACAGTTAATATACGGTAATATACAGGTGTGATGGTTCAACTCCAGGGTTTACCGGAGTTTGTTGGAAAGTTTAACGGGAGTTTCTTGTAATATACATGCAGTGTATATTACAGTGTTAGTCTAGTTTTAGTAAACTAGACTAAATGACTAAAATGTATTTTATTTTAGTCTAGTTTTAGTAAACTAGACTAAATGACTAAAATTTATTTTATTTTAGTCTAGTTTTAGTAAACTGGACTAAATGACTAAAATGTATTTTATTTTAGTCTAGTTTTAGTAAACTAGACTAAATGACTAAAATGTATTTTGGCGTACCTTGATGTCGTCGTAATGGCTGCTTTTACACTTGCTGAAAATAGCAGATCTACAAGCTGCGACGTGTTGTGAGCTTGTAGATCTGCTATTTTCAGCATGCAACCAAGTGTAAAATGACTTATAATGGGTCTCTTTTCCACTAGTCCTTTTCCTAACATTTTAGTCTATTTTTTTATTTTTTTCTGACGAAATTGTCAATAATATATTTAGTCTTAGTTTTAGTCGTCATAGCTTAGTTTTCATTTAGTTTTCGTCAGTGAAAAAAGGTAGTCGACGAACCTCTTCCGCAATACGGCATCGTTTTAGTCGACAAAATCAACACAGCACCATGACCTCTGACCTCTCCCCCCTCCCCCCTCCCCCCCCCCCCCCCCCAGCCCCAGCACACGCTGCCCGACGTGTTTGTCTGGTTGCTAAGCAACAACAAGCGCGTTGCGTACGCCCGCGTTCCCGCCAGGGACCTGCTGTACTGCCCTGAGGGGCGTGGCCATGCAGAGGGGCGGGGCCAAGACTGTGGCAAGATACTCACTCTCTTCCTTAAGGTGAGTCTCGTTAAGAGCTCGTTATTAAGCACTGTGATTGGCTGGGTATGTATGTCGTGTGTTATCCACCGGCCAATAAGGGAACAACCATTCTTGATGAGTATGCATGTCGGGGTAAGAATGCTGGTCCCTTATTGGCTGTTGATGGTGACGTAGCTTATCGATACCGGGTACTCGATAAGCCCAAAGCTTATTCTTGTTATAATAATAATAATAATAATAATAAAACTTTATTTGTATAGCACCTTTCATGACATAAAATGCAGCTCAAAGTGCTTTACAGAACAATGGAGAATAAAAGAAAAGCAAGGCAACGACAAAAAACAAGCAGTAATGCAATACAGCAAGGCAACGACAAAAAACAAGCAGTAATGCAATACAGTGAGGACATGAATAAAAATAATAATAATAATAATAATAATAATAATAATAATAATAATAATAAAAAAAAAAAAAATATATCAATTAAAAGCAATGTTGTAGAAGTGGGTCTTGAGCTGAGCTTTAAAAATGTCTACAGAGGCTGCCTGACGAAGGTACAGTGGGAGCTTGTTCCATGCCGACGGCCCGTAGAAGCAAAAAGCTGCTTCCCCGTATTTTCTAGTTACCATTTTTTTAGGCAAAGCGAGCAGGCCAGCAGTGGAAGACCTATAGGGGGCGGTTTGGGACATAATTAGGCAGGCAGTCATGTAGGTAGGAAGGTGCGAGACCATTGAGAGCTTTATAGACAAGTAAAAGAATTTTAAAATCAATCCTAAAAACAACCGGAAGCCAGTGCAGTGATGCCAAAACTGGAGTAATATGTTCTCTCATCTTAGTTCTAGTTAAAACTCTGGCTGCTGCATTTTGGACAAGTTGTAATCTGTCAGTTGTTTTCTTAGGCAGTCCTGAAAAAAGTGCATTGCAGTAATCAAGCCGAGAAAAAACAAAGGCGTGGATTAGCGTTTTTGCATCGTCCAAGGACACATAGGCTCTGATTCGTGCAATATTTCTAAGGTGAAAAAAGGCAATCTTGGTAACATGATTAATGTGTGAATTCAATTCAATTCAAAAATTCTATTCAGAATCAATAATAACCCCCAGGTTATTTACTGTACTGTTACTTTCTACAGTCAGGTTGCCAAGTCTGCTTAATATTGATTCTTTCTGTTCACTAGAACCGATTATAAGAACTTCTGTCTCATCCTCATTTAGCTTGAGAAAGTTCTCATTCATCCAACATTTGATGCTAGACAGACAGGTAACCAGCGGGTCTAATGCACAGGGATCATCTGGAGCCACAGAAAGATATAGTTGGGTATCATCAGCATAGAAATTAAAATTGACTCCGTGATTGGCAATGAGTTCGCCCAATGGCAGTATGTACAAGGAGAAAAGCAGAGGGCCAAGAATCGAGCCCTGTGGAATACCAGAACTGATGTCGTGTTTGTCTGAGTCAAACTCGGCTAGATTGACAAAGTAACTTCTATTTGATAGGTAGGAGGAAAACCAGGACAGGCCCGTACCAGACAGGCCTATCCAGTGCTCCAGACGCTGTATTAAAATTGAATGATCAATCGTGTCAAATATGTGAACACAAATGTGTGTGTGTGTGTGTGTGTGCGCGTGCGTGCGTGCACAGCCTCCAGGTAAGAAGCCTTCCCATTGGTCGATCGTCTGTAAGCTGGACGTCTACCTGTGGCTGGGCCACGCCCTCGACTCCGCCCACATGCTGGATGGCCTTCCTGCAGGTTTCACTCCGGCCTGCGGGGGCAGCACTGAGCCAGGAGGAGTTCCTACACACCTGATACCTACAGGTAGACGCACACACACACACACACACACACACACACACACGTGGCGTGTGTGTGTGTGTGTGTGTGTGTGTGTGTGTGTGTGTGTGTGTGTGTGTGTGTGTGTGTGTGTGTGTGTGTGTGTGTGTGTGTGAGACACATGGAAACGACTCCAGGGTGTCTAATGAAGTACTGTCACCTCATAGACACATACAGTAGACTCCAGGGTGTCTAATGAAGTACTGTCACCTCATAGACACATACAGTAGACTCCAGGGTGTCTAATGAAGTAATGTCACCTCATAGACACATACAGTAGACTCCAGGGTGTCTAATGAAGTATTGTCACCTCATAGACACATGAAAACGACTCCAGGGTGTCTAATGAAGTACTGTCACCTCATAGACACATGAAAACGACTCCAGGGTGTCTAATGAAGTACTGTCACCTCATAGACACATGAAAATGACTCCAGGGTGTCTAATGAAGTACTGTCACCTCATAGACACATGAAAACGACTCCAGGGTGTCTAATGAAGTACTGTCACCTCATAGACACATGAAAACGACTCCAGGGTGTCTAATGAAGTAATGTCACCTCATAGACACATACAGTAGACTGCAGGGTGTCTAATGAAGTACTGTCACCTCATAGACACATGAAAACGACTCCAGAGTGTCTAATGAAGTACTGTCACCTCATAGACACATGAAAACGACTCCAGGGTGTCTAATGAAGTACTGTCGCCTCATAGACACATGAAAACGACTCCAGGGTGTCTAATGAAGTACTGTCACCTCATAGACACATGAAAACGACTCCAGGGTGTCTAATGAAGTACTGTCACCTCATAGACACATGAAAATGACTCCAGGGTGTCTAATGAAGTACTGTCACCTCATAGACACATGAAAACGACTCCAGGGTGTCTAATGAAGTAATGTCACCTCATAGACACATACAGTAGACTGCAGGGTGTCTAATGAAGTACTGTCACCTCATAGACACATGAAAACGACTCCAGGGTGTCTAATGAAGTACTGTCACCTCATAGACACATACAGTAGACTGCAGGGTGTCTAATGAAGTACTGTCACCTCATAACACTGCGTGAAAAGAGGAGTTGACAGGCAATCATGGGCACTAGATTTGCCCGTAAACCTCAAGTTTAGCAGCATATACAGTTAATATATGGTAATATACAGGTGTGATGCTACAATTCGGGAGTTTACCGGAGTTTGTTGGAAAGTTTTAACGGGAGTTTCCTGTAATATACACATCCGTATTCCCTGCTATTTGCGCAGTGTGGCCCTTCATCTTGCAGTTCAGCAGGTGTACCAGACAGTTGATTATGTTAATGTCTCCAGCCTTATATATAAGGATTATTTTCTATTCGTTTCATGGTTGTTTTTGTTTGTACAGTATGTTTGTAGTTTTTTTTTTAGAGGAATTTTCAAAATATGGATAGAAAAAATAAAAAATAATAATAATAATAATTCCCAAGGGACTTATTATTATTGACGTTTTTGGCTACTAAACAGTTTCAAACTGCCAATAAAGTATTCTATGGTTCTATCTATCTATGTTCCAGATCATCAGATGTACCAGCTAAGAGCTCACCTCTACCAGGCTCGTGGCCTCATGGCAGCGGACAGCTCCGGACTGTCGGACCCGTTCGCCAGAGTGTCCTTCATGTCCCACAGCCAGACCACCCACGTGAGCACCTTCACCTTTCACCTCGTGGCGATCCGTTTGTTTATTTCTGTTTATTTCTAAACGGCAACATCATTCATAAAAATCACACCCGTGAGAGGTGTGACAGAGAGGTGTCTCTGTGTCGTTATATTGTCAGGGAGGTGTCTCTGTATCGTTATATTGTCAGGGAGGTGTCTCTGTATCGTTATATTGTCAGGGAGGTGTCTCTGTATCGTTATATTGTCAGGGAGGTGTCTCTGTGTCGTTATATTGTCAGTGAGGTGTCTCTGTATCGTTATATTGTCAGGGAGGTGTCTCTGTGTCGTTATATTGTCAGGGAGGTGTCTCTGTATCGTTATATTGTCAGGGAGGTGTCTCTGTGTCGTTATATTGTCAGTGAGGTGTCTCTGTATCGTTATATTGTCAGGGAAGTGTCTCTGTGTCGTTATATTGTCAGGGCGGTGTCTCTGTGTCGTTATATTGTCAGGGAGGTGTCTCTGTGTCGTAATATTGTCAGGGAGGTGTCTCTGTATCGTTATATTGTCAGGGAGGTGTCTCTGTATCGTCATATTGTCATGGAGGTGTCTCTGTGTCGTTATATTGTCAGGGAGGTGCATCTCTGTATCGTTATATTGTCAGGGAGGTGTCTCTGTATCGTTATATTGTCAGGGAGGTGTCTCTGTGTCGTTATATTGTCAGGGAAGTGTCTCTGTATCGTTATAATTGTCATGGAGGTGTCTTTGTATCGTTATATTGTCAGGGAGGTGCATCTCTGTATCGTTATATTGTCAGGGAGGTGTCTCTGTATCGTTATATTGTCAGGGAGGTGTCTCTGTGTCGGTATATTGTCAGGGAGGTGTCTCTGTATCGTTATATTGTCATGGAGGTGTCTTTGTATCGTTATATTGTCAGGGAGGTGCATCTCTGTATCGTTATGGTGAGTATGTTGAATTGAATTCAAAATACTCACCATCACCTACAAAACCCTCAACAACCAGGCCCCCTCTACCTCTCTGAACTCATCAACTGCCATGTCCCCTCCCGCTCCCTCAGGTCAAGCACTGCCAACCAACTGGAACCCCACAAATCCAACAAACGGACATGGGGAGACAGGGCCTTCGCAGTGGCTGCCCCTTCTCTTTGGAACTCACTCCCAACCCACATCAGAGCTGCCCCCACCTTCGAAATGTTCAAAAGCACACTCAAAACCCACCTTTTCAAACTGGCTTTCCCAACATAACCCCCCCCCCCACACACACACACACACACACACACACACACACACACACACACACCCTTCTTGTTTGCCCCTCTTTTGATTTTTATTCCTAGTTTTTAACCTTTTAAACCTTTTTAATTTGTTTTCTAATAAATATGTCTGTATTTCTTTCTGTAAAGCGACTTTGGGTACCTAGAAAAGCGCTATATAAATCGTATATATTATTATTATTATATTATTGTTATATTGTCAGGGAGGTGTCTCTATCGTTATATTGCCAGGGAGGTGTCTCTGTGTCGTTATATTGTCAGGGAGGTGTCTCTGTGTCGTTATATTGTCAGGGAGGTGTCTCTGTGTCGTTATATTGTCAGGGAGGTGTCTCTGTATCGTTATATTGTCAGGGAGGTGTCTCTGTGTCGTTATATTGTCAGGGAGGTGTCTCTGTATCGTTATATTGTCAGGGAGTTGTCTCTGTATCGTTATATTGTCGGGGAGGTGTATCTGTGTCGTTATATTGTCAAATGCATAATTACCGTATGGATATGTGTGTCTGTGTCTGCCTCTCTCTCTGTCATGTGACTCATGTCTCTCTCTCTCTCTCTCTCTCTCTCTCTCTCTCTCTCTCTCTCCCCATGTATTCCCTATGTCTCTCTATCAGATCGTCCCCCAGACTCTCTCTCCAACGTGGAACCAGTGTCTGGTGATTGACAAGCTGAGGCTGACAGGAAGCCCCGCCCACCTGGAGGCGGAGCCTCCGCGCCTTGTCATAGAGGTTTACGACGACGACGCCCTGGTGATTATTAACCAATCAGAATACAGGCTTCTGTTCCCCGGTGATTATTAACCAATCAGAATACAGGCTTCTGTTGCCAGGGAACGTTTCACAATATAAGCTTCTGTTGCTAAAGCAGTGGTTCCCAAAGTGGGGTCCGGGGACCCCCAGGGGTAGGCTATTTATATAGTATTTATGTGTATTTATATAGTATTTATGTGTATTTATATAGTATTTATGTGTATTTATATAGTATTTATGTGTATTTATATAGTATTAGTATTAGTATTAGTAGTGTATTCCAGGGTAAATCAGAGTACCTGGGCAGTACTGTGGTGGTTCCAGAAGTCTATAATGTGGTGTATTTATATGTATAATATATACTTATATGTATTTATATAGTATTTATGTGTATTTATATAGTATTTGTGTGTATTCCAGGGTAAATCAGAGTACCTGGGCAGTACTGTGGTGGTTCCAGAGGTCAGAGGTCACCAGGAGGTCTACGTCCCTCCACAGCTGCACTACTTCCCTCTGTTCTGTGGGAGTTCCTCTGGGGGAGACTTACTGTCTGCCTTTGAACTGTTACAGGTACTACTACTGTACTACTACTAATACTACTACTAATGTACTACGGATGGAAGTGTGGATAAAAGCACGGCTGTGCGCAACAACAACGAGGGGGACTAACGTTAGCTTCGCATTAGCTGGTTGGCTAACGTGGTTATCACTACCGCACAACAAGCCTCCAGTCCGGTGTACTTGTCAATGAAACAACACGTGGAAGCTAACGTTCATCTCTAGCGGTCTAGTCCCATTATGGAACCTCTCTCTGTAATTCTCCAATATGTTAATACATCTTTCTTCAATCAATCAATCAATCCCTCTGCTATGTAGAGCTACATATAATAATAGCTCATAGCTGGCGTAGTAGGGGCCATAAGGGGCTGCTGATGTTCGACAATCTGAGAAACTAGGAGTTCAAAGACACACCAACAAACTCGTCCCAATAAAGTTTTTACGTTTTCTCATGCCCCCCCATGTAATGCACAATTTAGTATTCATATACCAGTCGTTCTCAACCTGTGGGTCCCCACATGATTTGGGGGTGGGGGGGGAGGACCCCAGATGACAGTGAAAGTGACAATTTAAGGACTTTTAAGACTTCTATAATACCTCAAAGGCTCTAAAAGAAAATATACCATTACTGCATCAAAGGTAATCAGCAAACCATGCATGCTATAAAAACTGGTCAAACATCGGCCAGATTATTAAAAAGAGGCAACAATTGTGAAAATAGCCGATCTATAAGTTCACAACGAGCTTGTAGATTGGCTATTTTCATATTTATTTCAATATTTATCTGTGGAACCATTCTGTTGCTTGTCTGGGTGGGGGGGGGGGGTCCCCAGTTCAAATATGATTACTTTGGGAGGTCACAGCCTGAAAAGGTTGAGAACCACTGATATGTAGACTGAGTGAATATTCCTAAAAATGCTAGCCTGCCACCTTGATATAAAATAAAAATGTTGTAACTTGCTTAATATGTAACTATTCATTGATTCACTCGTATACCAAAATCCATTTGGAAAAAAGAAAAAAAAACACCTGTGTGAAGTGAGGGGCGCTCACTTTGCATTATCTAACGTTTGGATAGTTGGTGTCAAGGTCACCAACGAGGTGTAGAGCAGGTCGTCCAATGATCCATGGGTCGGCGGTTCGAATCCCGGCTCCTCCTCCTGTCTACATGTCGAAGTGTCCTTGGGCAAGACACTGAACCCCAAATTGCTCCTGATGTGCTGGTTGGTGCCTTGCATGGCTTCCGCCGCAATCGGTGTATGAATGTGTGTGTGTGAATGTGTGAATGTAATGCACCATCTATGTAAAGCGCCTTGGATAAAGGCGCTATATAAATGCACCATTTACCATTTACCAAGGTGATGTATGATTGCTCAGTAGTTGCTGATGTCTTCTCAGGAGGTTTGAGTGTTTGCTCAGACCGAAAAAGAATGAGAGGGAACATTGGGCCTGGGTACCCCAAAATGAAAACATTAGAGGGAACATTGGGCCTGGGTACCCCAAAATGAAAACAAAATAGTTATAGAATAATAGATTTAATGGTAAATCCGGCTCTGCTACTACTACTAATAATACTACTACTACTATTATTATTAATACTACTAATACTAATACCACTTCTGTCTGTCTGTCTCTAGCTAGTCTCGCAATTTCCAAATGCTTCCGTCGTACAGTCTGGAGCAACGGAAGCTCTGATCATGAGTAAAATATAAATGCTTCCGTCGTACAGTCTGGAGCAACGGAAGCTCGGATCATGAGTAAAATATAAATGCTTCCGTCATACAGTCTGGAGCAACGGAAGCTCTGATCACGAGTAAAATATAAATGCTTCTGTCATACAGTCTGGAGCAACGGAAGCTCTGATCATGAGTCAAATATAAATGCTTCCGTCGTACAGTCTGGAGCAACGGAAGCTCTGATCATGAGTCAAATATAAATGCTTCCGTCGTACAGTCTGGAGCAACGGAAGCTCTGATCATGAGTAAAATATAAATACTTCCGTCATACAGTCTGGAGCAACGGAAGCTCTGATCATGAGTCAAATATAAATGCTTCCGTCGTACAGTCTGGAGCAACGGAAGCTCTGATCATGAGTAAAATATAAATGCTTCCGTCGTACAGTCTGGAGCAACGGAAGCTCTGATCATGATTAAATATAAATGCTTCCGTCGTACAGTCTGGAGCAACGGAAGCTCTGATCACGAGTCAAATATAAATGCTTCCGTCATACAGTCTGGAGCAACGGAAGCTCTGATCATGAGTAAAATATAAATGCTTCCGTCGTACAGTCTGGAGCAACGGAAGCTCTGATCATGAGTCAAATATAAATGCTTCCGTCGTACAGTCTGGAGCAACGGAAGCTCTGATCATGAGTCAAATATGTCTGTCTGTCTGTCTGTCTGTCTGTCATATTTCATGTTATTTATTTTTTATTTATTTTTATTTTAGATTCCAGAGTCAGGAGAGGCGGGACTTCCTCCTCTAGAGCAAGAGGAAGCAGCAGTACTTCCTGTTCCTGCCAACATCAGACCGGTGCTGAGCACCTACAGACTAGAGGTGTGTGTGCACGCGCGCAAGTGAGAGAGAGAGTTCTATGTTAGATCAAATGATTCCATATTCATTGACATTGAACATTTGTGTGTGCATGTGTGTGTGTGCGTGTGAGCGTGTGCGTGTGCGTGTGCGTGTGTGTGTGCGCGTGCGCGCGCGTGTGTGTATGCGTGCGTGCGTCTTTCTACCAGGTGTTGTTTTGGGGTCTCAGGGAATTGAAGAAAGTCCAACTGTTGAGTGTCGACCGACCACAGGTACATGCACGCACGCACACACGCACACACGCACGCACGCACACACGCACGCACGCACGCACGCACGCACAATATCATGAAACATGCGTAAGCTAAGAACTTAACGGTGGAGTGTCTATAGGGGTACGACTACATACAATGCAATTTTAGTGCTGTCTACATAACATGTCTGTATAACATGTCTACATAACATATATGTATAAAATGCTATCTAAGTCTACATAAAGTGCTATCTAAGGGGCTAGGGCAAGTGCTACGGCCATGATGGAGTCTGAAAAGGTGGGTTTTCAGACTACGGTGGAAGATTGGGAGTGATGCTGCAGTTCTGACTGCAATGGGAAGTTCATTCCATAGTTTAGATTGGGAGTGAGTCTGTAGTTCTGACTGCAATGGGAAGTTCATTCCATAGTTTAGATTGGGAGTGAGTTTGTAGTTCTGACTGCAATGGGAAGTTCATTCCATACTTTAGATTGGGAGTGAGTCTGTAGTTCTGACTGCAATGGGAAGTTCATTCCATAGTTTAGATTGGGAGTGAGTCTGTAGTTCTGACTGCAATGGGAAGTTCATTCCATAGTTTAGATTGGGAGTGAGTCTGTAGTTCTGACTGCAATGGGAAGTTCATTCCATAGTTTAGATTGGGAGTGAGTCTGTAGTTCTGACTGCAATGGGAAGTTAATTCCATAGTTTAGATTGGGAGTGAGTCTGTAGTTCTGACTGCAATGGGAAGTTCATTCCATAGTTGCGGAGCCAGAAGGAGAAGAGTTTGGCTTCCCTGCGTTGGCTGATCCGAGCTCTCCGGAGGGTTTGTAGGGTTCGATCAGACTTACCTTTACCTTTGGTTTCTTTGAAGGCCAGCATCAAAGTTTTTTATTCTGTGCGGGCAGCGACCGGGAGCCAATGGGGGGAAAGGAGAAGGTGGAGGGGCAGCGACCGGGAGCCAATGGGGGGAGAGGAGAAGGGGGCAGGGCAGCGACCGGGAGCCAATGGGTGGAGAGGAGAAGGGGGAGGGGCAGCGACCAGGAGCTAATGGAGTGAGCGGAGAAGGGGGAGGGATTATGCATAATGCATATTATGCATGTGGAACATGTGATATTTCAATGTTATTTTGATGTGATATTTAGTTATGTTGTTCATGTAATGTTTATCTCATGGACTAGTGTGTGTGTGTGTGTGTGTGTGTGTGTGTGTGTGTGTGTGTGTGTGTGTGTGTGTGTGTGTGTGTGTGTGTGTGTGTGTGTGTGTGTGTGTGTGTGTGTGTGTGTGTGTGTGTGTGTGTGTGTCTGTGTGTATCAGGTGTTCATAGAGTGCGGGGGGGCAGCTCTTCGTTCGTCAGTCATTCAGAAATATAAAAACAACCCAAACTTCACCACGCTAGTGGACACTATAGAACTGGTGAGACGCACGCACGCACGCACGCACGCACGCACGCACGCACGCACGCACGCACGCACGCACGCACGCTCCTGCTCCTCTCCTCTCCTCCCTCCATCTGTATTAAACTCCATGTATTTCTGCTCTCCTCTCTCCTCCCCTCCCTCCAGCTGTATTAAACTCCATGTATTTCTCCTCTCCTCTCTCCATCTGTACTAAACTCCATGTATTTCTGCTCTCTTCTCTCCTCCCCTCCCTCCATCTGTACTAAACTCCATGTATTTCTGCTCTCCTCTCTCCTCCCCTCCCTTCAGCTGTATTAAACTCCATGTATTTCTGCTCTCCTCTCTCCTCCCCTCCCTCCAGCTGTATTAAACTCCATGTGTTTCTCCTCTCCTCTCCTGTAGGAGTTGCCAGAGGATGAGAGGCTCCTCCCACCTCTCAGTATAACGGTTGTTGATTGGAGGGCGTTTGGACGCAGCACGCTGGTGGGAAGTCATGTGATCAACAACCTGAAGTCCTTAAAATACACCCCGCCCCCCAAGCCCCTCCCCCTCAAGCCCCTCCCCCATGTGTCACCATGCACCGTCCTCGTTACAGGTAATTAACCACACCCCCTCGTTTCAGTTAATTAACCTCACCCCCTCGTTTCAGTTAATTAAACTCACCCCCTCGTTACAGGTAATTAACCTCACCCCCTCGTTACAGGTAATTAATTAATTATTGGTTAACCACACCCCCCTCATTACAGGTAATTAACTAATTATTAGTTAACCACACCCCCCTCGTTACAGGTAATTAATTAATTATTAGTTAACCACACCCCCCTCGTTACAGGTAATTCATTAATTATTGGTTAACCACACCCCCCTCGTTACAGGTAATTAACTCATTATTGGTTAACCACACCCCCCTCATTACAGGTAATTAACTCATTATTAGTTAACCACACCCCCCTCGTTACAGGTAATTAATTAATTATTAGTTAACCACACCCCCCTCATTACAGGTAATTAACTCATTATTAGTTAACCACACCCCCCTCATTACAGGTAATTAATTAATTATTAGTTAACCACACACCCCTCGTTACAGGTAATTAATTAATTATTAGTTAACCACACCCCCCTCGTTACAGGTAATTAATTAATTATTAGTTAACCACACCCCCCTCGTTACAGGTAATTAATTAATTATTAGTTAACCACACCCCCCTCGTTACAGGTAATTAATTCATTATTAGTTAACCACACACCCCTCGTTACAGGTAATTAATTCATTATTAGTTAACCACACCCCCCTCGTTACAGGTAATTAATTAATTATTAGTTAACTACACCCCCCTCGTACAGGTAATTAACCACACCACACTTTGGGAACCACTGTTTGATTGATTGATTGACTGCCATTTGCCCTGGGCCAATAGGACGGTCCGAGGAGAGCGGCTCTGCCGTCCCGTCGACCAATCAGGACTGGCTGATCACCGTGGAGGAGGAAGCTCCGCCCACAGTGCCGCTCAAAGCATCAACGGAAGAGATGAAGACAAAGGTACACGCACACACACGCACACACGCACGCGCACACGCACAGGCACACGCACACGCACACTCATGCACACGCACACACACACATTTGAAATGTTTATTTATGTCCACATAATGAGAAGTACAGGAATACCTTGTTAATGTACAAAGGACATAAACACTGCCAGTGCAGTTTGACAGTGGGAGAGCAGCCAGTTACAACGTGCATGGACGGCAAAGCATCGTTACATACAGTACAGCTGACATGTCAGACACAGGACAGCATCGTTACATACAGTACAGCTGACATGTCGGACACAGGACAGCATCGTTACATACAGTACAGCTGACATGTCAGACACAGGACAGCATCGTTACATACAGTACAGCTGACATGTCAAACACAGGACAGCATCGTTACATACAGTACAGCTGACATGTCAGACACAGGACAGCATCGTTACATACAGTACAGCTGACATGTCAGACACAGGACTGCATCGTTACATACAGTACAGCTGACATGTCGGACACAGGACAGCATCGTTACATACAGTACAGCTGACATGTCGGACACAGGACAGCATCGTTACATACAGTACAGCTGACATGTCAGACACAGGACAGCATCGTTACATACAGTATGCTGACATGTCGGACACAGGACAGCATCGTTACATACAGTACAGCTGACATGTCAAACACAGGACAGCATCGTTACATACAGTACAGCTGACATGTCAGACACAGGACAGCATCGTTACATACAGTACAGCTGACATGTCAGACACAGGACTGCATCGTTACATACAGTACAGCTGACATGTCGGACACAGGACAGCATCGTTACATACAGTACAGCTGACATGTCGGACACAGGACAGCATCGTTACATACAGTATGCTGACATGTCGGACACATGACAGCATCGTTACATACAGTACAGCTGACATGTCGGACACAGGACAGCAGACATAAATCATGGATAAAGGAAACAACGCCTCTTCCAAATTGAGCGGCTTCCTAATTATAATGGCTGAAACTGAGCAGTACAACAACAATGACAACAATGACATCAGGGGTGTTAGCTGAAATGTTAGAGAACACAGAATCATCATTACACAGGTTAAACATCCTCGGCTTCACAGTAGAATGCTTATAAAGCATGATGGAGGACCTGAAAATGGAAGAGATGTCTTTCGATATCAAATCCATTATTCTGTCATGCCTACATATGTAAAGGCCCCTCTAAACATGGCAACCACACACACACACACACGCACGCGCGCACACACGCGCGCGCACATGCACACACGCATGCACGCACGCGCACGTGCACACGAACATACAGACACGCACACACGCACACACACACGCACGTGCACGCGAACACACAGACACGCACACACACACACACGCACACACAGACACACACAAACTGATTTATGAATGTTGCGATTAATCTGTGATTAATCGCAATTTCATTTAAGTCTTACTTTGCATACAAGGAATATGTTCAAATGAGTGAATTCATCACAGACGTGTGTGTGTGTGTGTGTGTGTGTGTGTGTGTGTGTGTGTGTGTGTGTGTGTGTGTGTGTGTGTGTGTGTGTGTGTGTGTGTGTGTGTGTGTGTGTGTGTGTGTGTGTGTGTGTGTGTGTGTGTGTGTGTGTGTGTGTGTGTGTGTGTGTGTGTGTGCGCGCGCCGCGTGCGTGCTTGCGTGCGTGTGTGTTTTCGTGTGCGTGCCAGGCCTCCAGGAAGACGACGCGCCGTTCCACGAAGCGTAGAAGACGAACCATCGCTGACGAGACAGGAGACAATGTTCTGGACTGGTGGAGCAAATACTACGCCTCCAAGGAGAGAGACCGACAGGTAGGACAGACAGACAGGCAGGCATGCAGGCAGGCATGCAGGCAGGCAGGCAGGCAGGCAGACAGACAGACAGACAGACAGACAGACAGACAGACAGACAGACAGACAGACAGACAGACAGACAGACAGACAGACAGACAGACAGATGCCAGTGACCCCCATAAGGGAGGATTTTTACGGCTCTAGCAGTGATTCTGAAACATAATAATTTCATGGACCCCCAGTTTCACGCACATTATGCTACGGACCCCCGATTTAATGGCATTTCTATCGCTACCCCAATTTAACTCAGAGAGTGTACAAATGGAAC
Organism: Protomyctophum parallelum; assembly: GCF_964188405.1. Taxonomy (NCBI): domain Eukaryota; kingdom Metazoa; phylum Chordata; class Actinopteri; order Myctophiformes; family Myctophidae; genus Protomyctophum; species Protomyctophum parallelum. The sequence goes on from NC_139710.1 coordinate 41,705,727, forward strand.
CGACGGGTCTATTTGGTTCCATGTGTACACACATAAGGGTCCATTTGGTTCCTTATATATCTCTGATTGAGCTATAGGTACCCCCTGGAACTCCCTCAAGGACCCCTAGGGGTCCCCGGACCCCACTTTGGGAGCCCGTGCAGTAGATAACAGCAGCATCATTTGACATGTGCATCCTTTGGCCAGGAAAACATAATGAAGTCTGTGGGTTTGACTCTATGGGCTGTATTTTGCGTGTCTTAAGTACCAGGTCTTATTCCCTAACTTAAGTACCAGGTCTTATTCCCTAACTTAAGTACCAGGTCTTATTCCCTAACTTAAGTACCAGGTCTTATTCCCTAACTTAAGTACCAGGTCTTATTCCCTAACTTAAGTACCAGGTCTTATTCCCTAACTTGAGTAAACTAAAGACCTGGAGGCGTGGTCAATGCTCTTTGGCCACTCAGAATAGCCAAATGGCATTGATCACGCCTCCAGGTCTTTAGTTTACTCAAGTTAGGGAATAAGACCTGGTACTTTAAAGACACGCAAAATACAGCCCTGTAGAGTATATATGAATAGAGACGGCGTCAGAGTTCTCCTTCCATCCCCTTGCATTAAGTTGCTCAAAAGCGCATGAGGCGATTTCACTCCTCCTTTTCGGGTATAGGAACAGAGTGCATTCTGGGATGGATTTGCCCCAAACACATGAACGCGCTGCCGTTGACTATCATTGCACACATATGAAACGTATGAAACATTCGTTCACGTGTCACGGGCCCAATAATAACATGAACACACGGAATGACGGGCCCAATAATAACATGAACACTGCACGGAATGACGGGCCCAATAATAACATGAACACACGGGCTCGAGCTGCAATGACAAATTTGGCCACTATATGTCCATTTTGCCTCAGGGTTTCCTCCGGGTGCCGTCTCGATTCATATATACTCTAAGGTTTGACTAGATCAATCAATACAGCATGGAACTGAGGACAAAATCTTATCCTGTGCGTGCGTGCGTGCGTGCGTGCGTGCGTGCGTGCGTGCGTGCGTGCGTGCGTGCGTGCGTGCGTGCGTGCGTGCGTGCGTGCGTGCGTGCGTGTGCGTGTGCGTGTGTCGGTGTTCCAGTCCAAGCAAAAAGAAGGCCAAGCCTTTCCTCAGATCTTCGATAAAGGTAAGAAGTTCTTCTCATACAGTACAACACTCTACCTCTAGAGGGTGCTACAGCCTCTATAGTACAACACTCGATTCTGGACTACGATTCCCATAAGGCTTTGATGCACTGCTCATCCAAGGGGAGGGGCTGTGTTACTGAGACAACATGTAGTCCAGTTAAAACACATTGTTGTGCATGCAGGACAGCCAATGAGAGTCATGCATTCTATAAGGACAGCCAATGAGAGTCATGCATTCTATATGTACAGCCAATGAGAGTCAGGCATTATTATAGACAACCAATCAGAGGTGTGTATTTGTTTCCAGCGTCTCCGCTGCAGAGCGTGCTCAGTGCGGGCGTTGACAGCCTGGGTAAGAATGACTCGCTGTTGTTTTTGGCAGCAAATCTCTATTTTAGTTTTAGTCGTAGTCTGTTGAATAGTTTTAGTCACATTTTAGTCACCTGGAATGTGTTAGTCGACTAAAAATCATATAAGATTTTAGTCCCTTCCTAACATTTTAGTCTAGTTTTTATTTGAGTATATTTAGTCTTAGTTTTAGTCATCGTAGCTTAGTTTTAGTTTAGTTTCCATTTAGTTTTCGTCAGTGGAAAAAGGTAGTCGACGAACATTTATCGTTCATATAAGTACTTCCTGAATGCTATTGGTCTATATATTCCTGTTTGTTACTTCCTGTTTTGTCACTTCCTGTTGCAGTGAGCGCGTCGTCAGACGGAGAGAAGAAGAAGAAGCAGAAAGGAAGAGGAAGTGAGGAGGCGGGTCCTCCCTTAGCCCCGCCCACTAAACTAGCCACACTGCAGGTAGCCAATCACAGCCCTCTAAACTAGCCTCGCCCTCTAAACTAGCCACACCCTCTAAACTAGCCCCGCCCACTAAACTAGCCACACCCTCTAAACTAGCCCCGCCCACTAAACTAGCCACACCCACTAAACTAGCCCCACCCTCTAAACTAGCCCCGCCCACTAAACTAGCCCCGCCCACTAAACTAGCCACACCCACTCAACTAGCCCCGCCCAGCAGGGGTGATTTTATATCCTATAAATCAGGTCATGATTGTTTGATTGACAGCTGTATGACAAAGAGTTGGAGGCGGAGTTTGGAGCGTTCGACGACTGGGTGAGAACCTATCAGCTGTTCCGAGGAAAGGAGGAAGAGGGTGGAGCTACTGACGGGGGCGGGGCTACGGACGATAGGTTCGTTGGCAAGTTCAAGGTGAGTTTATATATCCTATAGGCCGAGAGGTCGTGTACCTTTATGTCCTATAGGCCATGTACCTTTATGTCCTATAGGCCGAGAGGCCATGTACCTTTATGTCCTATAGGCCGAGAGGCCATGTACCTTTATGTCCTATAGGCCGAGAGGCCATGTACCTTTATGTCCTATAGGCCGAGAGGACATGTACCTTTATGTCCTATAGGCCGAGAGGACATGTACCTTTATGTCCTATAGGCAGAGAGGACATGTACCTTTATGTCCTATAGGCCGAGAGGACATGTACCTTTATGTCCTATAGGCCGAGAGGACATGTACCTTTATGTCCTATAGGCAGAGAGGACATGTACCTTTATGTCCTATAGGCCGAGAGGACATGTACCTTTATGTCCTATAGGCCGAGAGGACATGTACCTTTATGTCCTATAGGCCGAGAGGACATGTACCTTTATATCCTATAGGCAGAGAGGACATGTACCTTTATGTCCTATAGGCCGAGAGGACATGTACCTTTATGTCCTATAGGCAGAGAGGTCGTGTAGCTTTATGTCCTATAGGCCGAGAGGACATGTACCTTTATGTCCTATAGGCAGAGAGGACATGTACCTTTATGTCCTATAGGCAGAGAGGACATGTACCTTTATGTCCTATAGGCAGAGAGGACATGTACCTTTATGTCCTATAGGCCGAGAGGACATGTACCTTTATATCCTATAGGCAGAGAGGACATGTACCTTTATGTCCTATAGGCCGAGAGGACATGTACCTTTATATCCTATAGGCAGAGAGGACATGTACCTTTATATCCTATAGGCAGAGAGGTCATGTACCTTTATGTCCTATAGGCAGAGAGGACATGTACCTTTATGTCCTATAGGCCGAGAGGTCGTGTAGCTTTATGTCCTATAGGCAGAGAGGTCGTGTAGCTTTATGTCCTATTGACGCTATGCTCACGGCGGCCATCTTGCCAGCAAGGTGCTATCTAGATGCAACCTCCCATAGACAGCCCATTCATCCAATCAGAAGAGTCCTCTCTAATTGTATTAAAGGACCACTTCACCACTTTTCAACCTATCTTCACATAATAGGTCCTCACTAATAATCATGAAAAAATGGCGCAATCTTTTTCTACTCGGTCTGTGTCTCATAGGAGGGCTGTGGGCAGTTCAGAAACCGTCTTTCTAGTGACATCATCGATGGGGAATACAAGCTAATATAGAAACTCAAACTGCAGGCTTTCTAGTCCTGAAAAGTTGCAATGCGAACCGCCTCCACAATAATGAAAATCTAAACATTTTTGTAAAAGAATCTCGTTTAAAAACTCACCAACATTGCAGCTGTAGGGAAAGCTTGAATTATGATCTTACTATCTACAATGTGTTTGTTTCTTAAAAATCCACCGTAGACATGTTATCAGATAATTATTAATTTTTCAGAGTATCAGAGT